>NC_135738.1:8832500-9141250 GCF_041903045.1 Epinephelus lanceolatus
GAAGCAGAAATCTCACACACAGATAACCTGTAGACTGACAGTCGCACACACCAGCAGCTTTAAAAATCTATTGCGCATGATGACATTATACTTCTTACTCAGCTGTAAACTCACACAGCAAAACTGTATAAAACCAATAAATAGAAAAAAATGTGCTCATTGCATTCAATATATTAACATTTATATACATAATTAGAAGCCCAGCACAAAAAGATGCACAGTGTTAATGTCCATAAATTATTTATCTGTCTTTTGGTGTCTTTTCACAACCCAATCACAGAATAAATGTTGGCATTGTATATTTCTGCAAACCAGGGATACCTTGTATGGTATGTTATATGGTAGTATGTAGTGGATACGACGAAACTTAAGGTTTCAACAACGTTGTGGTTAATGTGTGGTAATGTTTGGGCACAAAACCACTTGGTGATGGTTAGGAAAAGATCATGTTTGGGCTTAAAATAAAAGGGTTTTGGGGGAACAATCCCCGCTGGAAACACAGTGATGGGTCGCTAAAAACACCCACATTTAGTGACCAAAAATCCACTGGAAACACAGTGAGGTCTTGGTAAAAAACTATTGGTTTTGTTGTTTGTTTGTGCCTCCTAGGTTTCACATCCTAGACCATCCCCTCCACCTCCTGATGACAAAGTCAGCTCATACACTACAAACTTTAGAAACCTTGACATGATACATATGAAACGTACAGATGTAACGTATTAGTAGTTTGCAGAAATGTACAACGCCAACATTTTCTACTGGTGACTGGACTACTTTTCAACAGTTATTCCTCCCTCTAACAGCAGGAGGCTCATTGCGGTCCATATGCTGAAGTTTACACCTGTGTTTTCTTCAGGTGTCTGCTTCAGTCCTTCAGGTGTCCTGAGGAGAAACACGGACGTCCACTCTGAATCACACGAACATCATTCGTCTTTAAACCTGCAGAGAAAAGCTCTGGACTTTGGTTACAGTGGTAAACTGAGTCTCTGCTGTTGGAAACCATGGAAGGATTCTTCTGTGGCGGCTCAGGAAGTTTAACAGGACGATTCCCGAATCCAAATGATCTGTCCACAGACAGTCTCCGTCCTCTCCTGCTGGGGGTGCTGTTCCACATGTGAGTGCCCATATGAACCTGCAACAGGACAGGCAGTGGTTACCATTTAGGACATGCTGATGTGCCCTTCGTTAGATCTCCAACAAAACTTATTTTATTTTATTTCTGCTGTAATGTTGAAATCTCTGACATTAGTCATTTTAATGTGAGTTTTATCATTGGAGGTGATATAATTTAGACAGCAGTTCCCATATGGTCTAGCGGTTAGGATTCCTGGTTTTCACCCAGGCGGCCCGGGTTCGACTCCCGGTATGGGAATGAAACTTTAGTCAGGGACAGTTCTGATGAGACACTGATAATGATTGTAGCTCTGTGTGAAAACGGTAACCCTCTAACACCTTGAAAACAGTTAACACAGTCGTCAAGCTAAAAAATGCAACCGGGCTCTTCGTCTACAGCAGTGCAACTTCAACAGATGAGATGCTACATTGGTCAATCAAAGACATGCAAACACAGTGTGGTAAATAACTTTGTAACATGAATCAGAGTTCTGCATCGGTGCAGTTTTGCAAACCCACATCTGCCCACGCCTGCAAAGATCAGTACCTGAACCAAGCCAATCTGTACACACTTCGACCTGTCAATAGAAGTCCCACGACCTGACCCATGATTAAACGCACTGTTTTTGTTATGTTGTTTTACATAATGTAGTGTCCCACTCAGATGTGCAAAGAGCCTGCTCAGTAAGCTCCCACCTGTTGTTGCTGTAATTTGCGGTAATCATCAGTCCAGATATCCACAGTAACTGCCCCATTGGCCTCAGTCACCTGGATCCTCAGCTCCAGAATCTGCCCAAGCTGCGTTTAGTTCATATTTACTCATGCCCATGAATTTATATGAATATATTTTTTATCTACTGAAAAATGTTTTTGTGGTTTACTCGGCAGGTACTTGCAGATACCGTGGGTATCCAACCCGGCGCAGGACTCTAAAGTGAATTCTGTGTTTCTGCTGTTTACTTTGCAATTGTCAAAACGAAAGATTAAAGAAAGTATCATTCTGTTATTAACTGGACTTTCTAGATCATATTGCATTGTCACAACAACAGGCCTACACCATCACAGCTTTCTGAACTGTTTTAACACAAGACTGTTAACACTACAATTTACAATGAGACCACAGTTCGTGCACTTCAACAGAGTCACCACCATCAGTCTGATCTTTTATAGCTCTAATGTAAAGTTTCTCTTCAATTCCATGCTGGCTAAACAGTGATTCCCATACCGGGAGTTGAACCCGGGCCGCCTGGGTGAAAACCAGGAATCCTAACCGCTAGACCATATGGGACTTCTCATAGACACCCCACAGTGATTTACAGTGTAGCAGGTGGCAAGAAACATGCAGAGTCAAAAGACATTTGTCAAGCAGAACTGTAAATATGCTGATGCTGACATCAGTTCTCGCAATACTTTAACAGATACCCCTTTTCCGCCAACATGGAACCGTTCTGTTCGGGTTCCCGCACCTAATTCTGAACCATTCAGAGCATTTTAACTAAAATTATATTGGCTCAGAACCCAAAAAAGTTGACACCATTGACACATGCCTGCTGAGCCAGAGGCAATCTGGTTAGGGTTAACTGTAGTATAGGTACTCTCAATTACAGTGGTTAGAACTGTATGTTTTACAGATTCATGTTGGTTAAATGTTGATTCCCATACTGGGAGTTGAACCCAGGCCGCCTGGGTGAAAACCAGGAATCCTAACCGCTAGACCATATGGGACTTCTTTTAGAGAGCCCACAGCGATTTAAAGTGCATCACATGGCAAGAAACATGCAGAGTCAAAAGACATTTGTCAAGCAGAACTGTAAATATGTTGAATGAATGTCATGCAGGAGGTGACATCAGTTCTTGCAGTACTTTCACAGATACTCCTTTTCCGCCAACATGGAACTGGTTCCGTTCAGGTTCCCGCACCTAATTTTGAACCATTCAGAGCATTTTGACGAAAATGATATTGACTCAGAACCCGAAAAAGTTGGTTCCCAGCTGGAGCCAAAAAAATCGGATTCTTCGTGCTCACCATGATGACATCAGTGGGTGTGTCCAAGACGATGGAAACTATCTATTAGCTGTATGACACCATTGAAACATGGCTGCTGAGCCAGAGGTAATCTGGTTAGAGTTAACTCTAGTTTACTGTAGATACTTTCAATTGCGGTGGTTAGGACTGTATGTTTTACAGATCCAAGCTGGTTAAACATAGATTCCCATACCGGGAGTTGAACCCGGGCCGCCTGGGTGAAAACCAGGAATCCTAACCGCTAGACCATATGGGACTGATTCACTGCTAAATAGGACTACTTTCTGAATCAGTTCATAGTCTGAAGGCCTGAAACATGATTCAGGCAAGTACATGAACTCTGACAATCTGAGCTCTACAAGACTTATATCAAACATTGTATTCTAGAGTGAGTCATTTGATACAGCTTAACATCACAGCCAGCAGTTTGAGGACTGCTGTAAGGGGGTGATGTGGCATGACACAACAAGAAAAACCTGATGTCCTCTGTCTGGCTTCAACTCCACTCAAAACCAGTTTCACAGCTGAATAGTCCAAATACAGAAGTATTTAGGAGGACTGTATGCAGGCATCTCTACAGATTCATGCTGGTTAAATAATGATTCCCATACCAGAAATTGAACCCAGACCCTCTGGGTGAAATCCAAGAATCCTGACCACTAGACCTGGAAGTGGATCAGAAATGACCTGGGCTCAGATGTTGTATCAAAGTCTGCTCAGGTTTTAAGCCTTCAAATCAGGCAAAGCTGTGCCAGCACTATGTACTTGAAAGGGACACGCTCATTTCCCAGGGACTGTGAACTGACCAATATGCAGTGGTGTACTGGAGGGTATATGCAGGTATACGGGGTATACCCACCTCTTTTTCTGGCCATTCATAGTATACCCACCTATCAGCCAAAAAGATACTGGGATATATAGGAGAGTGTATCTACTTCCTTCTTTGTAACCAATGCATCTGCCTAATAGTACACCTACATCGTCAACTACCACCACATCACTGCCAATATGGGTGCAAAGATTTTAAGGCTGCAGGCGAATTGTCAAAATAAAAAATGACCTTCTATGACCTTTCCTGACCACTTTTCCTTGACCTCAATGGAAATCATCATGAGGTGGTGAAGGAAAGATAGATATAAGAAAGGAATCCCTGAAGCTCCTTTCTTTCACATTTAGACAATTCCACTAGCTCTTATCACGATGAACACTCAGATACCTCCAAGTCATTTCACTCAGGTAGGAACCATCTTAGGTAGTAAGGACTATTTAACAGCAGCCTTGGTTCTAGGTTCTACCTTGTGTTTTATTGTGTTTACAAACCAGGATTTTGTTGATATACGCCACTAAAAAGGCGATGTTGCTTTGAATACCGGGACAAACATTGCCCTTTTTTATACATTGTTTGTTAGGAAAGTTTAGCTATGTGACTGAAAACTGGACTGACTGCTCTGAATCAGAATACTGCCTGTATATTGAAACTTCTCTTAACACATGTCCTCCATTATCAATTGCTGTGTTTGCTGAGTTGATGATTTAGGTTCAGGAACTTGTCCCCCAAGTACAGGGAGAACAGTGGAAACTAAAGCAGAACCTTTGGGAAGTTATGGGTCTTTAAGTTCCTGTAGTAGAAAAGCCCTTTAAATACAGTATATACGCAGGTGAAACCAACCTTTAGATTTCCTTTGGTAGTAAAAGCTCGTCCACAGACAGCACAGGCAAATGGCCTCTCCCCAGTGTGAGTCCTCTCATGGATCTGCAGAGCACTAGAGGAGGAGAAGCTCTTCCCACAAGTCTTGCAGTGGTGTTGTTTGGGTGTCCGGCGAGGTGGTGCTACAGCACATACAGAAGACTCTAAAACAGAACAGCTCTGGGAATGACCAGGAAGGTCCTCGCCATTCCTAAAGGAGGAGTTCAGGACAGCAGCAGTCTCTGTCTTCACAGCTGGTGAGCCGATGGATAACATGGAGCTGTTATGGTTGGGTGCTTGGTTAGGATTGGAAGGTTCGAAGAGATGTGATGGGAAGACCCTCATTTGATGTGTGAGCATGTGCTGCTTGAGATTCCCTTTAGTGGAAAAGCCCCTGTTGCATGTTGTGCAGATAAACGGTCTCTCCTTAGTGTGGCTTCTGTAGTGGATATCCAAGGCACTTTGACAGGCAAAAGTCTTCCCACATATATCACAATACGTGTTCTTCAGGACTCCCTTTTCTCTGAGACTGTGAATAAAGTTTGGAGAATCTTCGGCATGGTTAAATAAGGTAAGGTCGGTGGGCGCTGCAGCAGATGCATGGAGAGTTAAAGTGGCTGAGTCGAGCCACGTCTGGAGTGGCTCTTCAAGCCTTACAGTTTTAAAATACATTGAAGTTTGTCCATTAGGAGACAGAGACTGCTTGGAAGCTGAAATGTTGGACATGGGAAATGTACCAATCCACTGACTGGCTTCAGCAGCATGTTGGTTATTTGTGTCATTGGATCCTTCTGGTCTCTCTGTTTTGATCCATTTGAACTGCAGCTCCCCATGTGGCCTCTTGTTAGCATCAGTTAGATTTTTACCAAACGATGGGGCCAAACAGAGGGATAAGGATTTGAATCTAGACTGCTGGTTGTCACAAAAGTCCCCATTATTGTCTTCTGAGATGTTCTTCCTGTGATTCAATTTTGTTTTGTCCCTGAATCCTTCGTTGCAATCCACTGAGTATGTCTGATTTGTACGGTCTGCACTGGGTAAGAGACCTTCCATGTGCATGTGCACATGTTGCTGCAAGACAACAGCATTCGTGAACTTCCTTTGGCAGATAGGGCACGAGTGCTGGGCCCTCAGTGGGGCGGTAGCACGGTGAACAGCCTGGTGCGTCTTCAGGTTTCCTTTGGTTGTGAAAGCTCGGCCACAAAGTTTACACCGGTAAGGACGCTCCCCTGTATGTGTTCGATAGTGCATCCTCAGAGCGCTCTGACAGCTGAGGATGCGGTGGCAGATGACACACTCGTTTGGGTCTGACACTTTTTGGTCAGTGGTGTCAGATGGCAGCTGGAGTTTGATGTTTGGTGTTGAGTGTTTTAGTGAAAGGAATCCTGAAAATGAGGTGGAACTGGGATGGATGAATGGATTGAGTTTGACAGCGACCAACTCCTCTGACTTTGTGGTCATCATTTTAGAGACAAAGTTAAAAGATGGTTTTACACCTTCACTTTGAAGACTCATTGTTCTTTGTTGCCTGGTCTCCACTGAGGCTGGCATCTTTGTAGATTTTGCTTTTGACCTGAAGTCCATGCTTGCAGCTGAATCAAAGTAAAGATCCCCTTGAGTAAGTGGAAGGGGTACAGAGATAAGGTTCTCCTCTTTCTTGATGAGAGAGGACAGGTTGGTTGAGTGCGGCTTCTCCAGAGAACCAGAGGTCATTGTGGTTTTGGAAGGTGACCTATCAAGCCATCTTAAAGCTGCTTTCTCTGGTAACATACCAAAATAAATCCCAGCATTGGTTTGGATTTTGTCCAGGTGCCCTGGAGCAAAATAAGGGTTCATCTGGATGTGTGGGTACCTCTCTTTGTGCCTCTGAAAATGAACCTTTAGGTTCCCCCGGGTGGAGAACCTGTTTCCACAGACGTTGCATTTGTATGGCCGCTCTCCAGTGTGGGATCGCAGATGAATTTGCAAGGCACTGTCGCTCCCAAAACCTTTGCTGCAAAATCTGCATCTGTGTTTGAAGAGAAACTCTTTTGAAGGCGTGGCTGCAGAATGCTTCAGATTCTTGCATTTGCTCTGCTGGGCCAAAGCTGCCAGGGCATCCAGATCCTCCACGATTGCACTGATGTTTGGTATAGACTCTGTATGCTCACTGCGGGATGAAGGGTGAGGTGCATGAGAGTTCTCAGAAGTCTTACTGATGAAGCAATTATTACTAAACATCAAAGAGGACATCTTGGTTTGGGACAAGAAACTAAGTTGGGAGTCCATGTGTTGTGTTTTAGAAATGCGCTCATGAGCTGCTGTCGTCATGAGCTCATTAAGACTCTCTGAGGACTCTGACATCACATCTTTGCTGTCAGGTTGACTTTGATTTAGCTGCTCTGTGACTGTGAACTGTTTGTAGCCACTGATGTTAGCAGATTGAGTCGATAAGCTTTTGGCTAACCCTGCAGCTGCAGCTAGCTGCTGAGACAGATGAGTGCCGAGAGCCTTGAGCTGATTGGTGGATTTTGAAGACGGCAGCTCCTTGGTGCAGATCATCAGGGTCTCTGGTGTTTCAGCCTGGTGAGAAGCAAACAACAGAACATGGTGACGGATTTGATCAATGAGCTGCAGCTGGTGGACCTGTTGTATCTGCAGGGCGAGGAGCTGCTGCAGCAGAGACGAGATGTTGGTCTGACTGCGGCAGCTGTCCGAGTGCATCAGCTGTGAAAACTGAGCCACGGCCACTTTAGTGCTCTCCAGGTTTTCAATAACGACGTTGCTCTTCATCCACGAGTATCCTGCTGGGTCGGATGAGCAGCCCTGCTGAGGTAAGGATTCTGGGAAATCCGAGGTACAAAGGTCATCATCAGTTTTACATTCAGTGCCACTGACACTCTGGTTACTGCTGGAGCTTGAGGGACTTTCTGCATGTCTACTTCTGCTAAAACAATCCATGAAATCTGCGCTTCTGTTGGATCTGTCCTGTGATGGGCTGGCTGGTGACCAGATGGATTGCAGATCCTCGTCCTCATTCACGATCAGAACTGGTGGATTTGGAGAGCAGGCGGTTTGATGTTGTTGCAGATCTGACAGCGCAGTAAACTCAGCACAGCATCGGCTGCAGACATGAACACAGAGATCCACTGCAGGAGGAGAGTCCGCACTGAGAGACACATCATCTGAAACAGATTTCAGAATGAAAATTATTATCATCATTATAATAATTTGCTGCACTTTTCTGCAACATTTTAAAAAGCATTCATAATAGACTGGGCTTTCTTTATCAGAGGGTGGCTGAGGTGTTTTTTTTTTTTTTTGCCATTATCTTGACACTCTGAAGCTACAAATATTTTTCCTTGAGCTTCACTGAGTGACTGGAGGAAAATCAATGTCCTTCCCTTTACCATCAATAACCATATTTTTTATATTTACACCAAATAAAAATATTGGAGCCAATGCAACAAGCAAACAACAGGAGTGTGAGTTATCACAAATCCTCCTCACAAATCACATAATTTTACTATTTAAAACTTTAATGAGACGCAGAATAAAATGATTTTGATGACATGATATGTTTAAGGACCATCGGAAATTTGAAAATCCATCGATAATGTCTGTTTGTACAGTTTCTTGCTGTGATAAGTTATATAATTTTGGTGATTTTTGAAGAAAACATGACAGTGGCATTTAGGATTAAGAGGGTTGTTTAATAAACAGTTTAGTTTAGTTTAGCTTAGTCATTTTCCAACTTATAAAACTCAAATGTACTGGTAGATAGACAATACATAAAAGTTAAGTTAATACTTAATGTTGATTATGCTTAATTTAGCATTAAAAAGGGTAAACAAAAACAAAACAAACCAGGACCGAAAAGGTGTAGGCTGAAGCTTCAGCTTATCACACCTACCCTTTTAACATTCATTGTTTTTGTCAGCTCCCTTTGAAATACCAAATACAACCATATAAAGATGAATGTCCCTCCTTTAAGCCAAAATAAAAAGCACTAGTCCCTCCCCAGTGCTTTAATATGATTTGAAACAATCTGTTTACGTGTATAATTTACAAGTTACAGAGCTGTTCATGAACACTCGTCTCTCTTTTTCAACAGGAATCTCAAACAAAGTCTAACGTCAGTGACTGGACCGGCAGCAAATCAGACTAATTTTAATTTAAGATTAGTCTGAAACATCATCACACCAATTTCTCACCTGAGTGAACTCAAAATGTTTTAATTAAGAATTAACGCCAGTCTTATTATTTATAGAACTCACTGTTTTTCAGAGTTTAAATTTAAATATGTTGAAGTTTAATTCAAACTTTAACAGAGCAGATTTAACTCTCTTATTGAAACAAGGTTCAATAATATTCAAATTAATCAAGAAAAACACAACAGATCAACAACATAAATAAACTTGCACTGTAGTACTACTGTATACTGAACTATAGATGTACAGTAATTCTACCACTGATCATTAGGTTTTATGTGATAGGAATACTGTAAAAATAAAATAATACTGAATGATAGAAAATGACTGATTTTACTTTACATCCACAACTTCTGCTAATAAACAAGTTATTTTTCCAATAATTCCCATAAAGATAAACTGCACAGATTGTTTTCCTCAAACATTATGATAAATATTCTGCATTAAAATAACTCACCGGTGTGTCTGCGCAGAGATAAATCATCAGTGTGGACCTGCTGTGGTTTCAGCTGTTTCCTCCGTGACATGTTTCCAACTCTGACTGACTGAATGAGACAAAGACAGAGACAGAGAGACGAGAGAGACGAGAGAGAGCATAGAAAATACAGTATTTGTCATAACAAACCACACCCACCACACACACACACACACACACACACACACACACACACACCTATTTATCTCAGTGTGTAAATTTGAGTTTGTCACTGTTCAAATTCCAACTAAAATCACAATGATATAGTTTCAGTTTAATGTATTGTTAGTCATTTTCTTGTTATCAAAAGGAAGAAAAAAATGTTTTATGAAAATATCAGAAAAGCTGGAGGCTGTGTGTCCCTGTCTGAGTTTAAATGACAGTGTTAACTAAATTTTACACACACTGTTTTTACTGTGTGTACACGTATATTCATAAAAAGTACCTGCATGTGAGCAATAAATAATATGTTAAGAAGCACAGACATTAACTGAGACTTAAAGTTTGCTTCTGACATTTTCTGAAACTAGATTGTTTTAAGGTTCTGTATATAACGTGTTTACATGTATTCATAATTTTTAATTTCCAATGGGTGAACAGGTTGTAACGTAACTTAAAAACTGTGACCTTCCCAACTGTTTCAGTTGCCAATAACAGCCTCTGGACTGATTTTCTATGTAAAGGACTGGTGACAAAAGTTACGGAAAAATCCAAAGGATGTTCTTGAGTGACTTCAGCTAGTGTGCAACAGTAATGCTAGCTTACAAATGGAGTCCAGTTCACACATGTTGTGCTTCTATACATTTTGCAGTGGCAGTCCGTCACTGACGGACTTTCATTTAGCACCCTGTAGCAACTCGTATTTCGCCAGAGTGTGACAGGGGGACCACCTTCTCTACATCCCGACTCCTCGCCAGATCAGAAGACTTTCTGTTGCTGCCATACAAGGGTTAGATGCAGTGCTGCCGCTGGCCACCAGCCCACCATGAACCCCAGTGGGCTTGCATTGACTGAATTCGAGTTGATACACTAGGGCTAGGGTAGTCCTAGTGGTGGGGAGTGAGGCATCAGACACCAACGGAAAAAGCATCGGCATGATATACGGCCGGTCGCCGTTATAGTTTAAGCGGGAAATGCGGTGGGACAAGGACGAAAGTTAAGGTGGCGAAAGTCCCAGTGGTGCAGGTGGGAGAGGTGGCAGATGGGTCCAACAAACACCGACTTTCACCCAAGAGAGCAGTGTTCACATCCCATAAGATTCTAAAGATAAACCCAGTTTTTTGGCCTAAACCCAAGCATGGTTTTTTGTTTTTGTTGAAGGAAAAAAACGTAGTAGTGCTTTTATTTTGAAAGAGACTGTATGTAAACGTTACATTTCCTGTGAAAACAGAAGTGTATTTTGAAAGAAGACAAGGCATGTAACAGGCAGAACTTGACATGGCTTCCCACAACGTCAACAACCAACGCACCCAGGGTACCTTGCATGTCATATGTAGACGTGGAAAGTCCAAACGTCAACATGTGACATGGTCGGAGTGAGAATGTGTTGGCTTTCTATCAATATGATCATGGTCAGCCACGGTCAGACTTGTGTTTGTCACTGTTTTGGTCGATGCCCAGACAGCTAATGGCTGCACAGTGTGAACAACAGGATGCTGACTGCAGGTCACTGAACGTCCTCAGAGAGAGGGGTCACTAATAACAAGGATTTTCTGAACGTTACATTCAGTACCTTTAACATTTTTATAATCGACTATAAAATCTGCTGCTATTTATTAATATCCATCAGTTAGCCTCAACATTCAAGTTTATGTTTTTATGATTAACTCTTCATGTGTCTGCTGTTTGTTGTTTAGCGCTCAGTAACCTGAGAGGTGAGGAGTTCACTCAGCTGCTGGTCTCTGAAGTCATGTGATTCACACCTGTGTGTCTCAGGTGTGTGTGTGTGTAGGTTCATCCAGGTGTTCTCTCAGGTACTCTGTTATTAGATATGAAAACTTCTCAGAAGCTCAGACCCCGGGGCCGTTAGCAACCTACTCCAGGGGCCAACAGGGAAACTCACACCAACACTGAGTAGACCTCACTTCCTGTCTGCTCAGGTGTGATACACAACCTGAGGTACAAGTGTGTGAATCATTTTAAAAAATGAATTCTGATATTTGGAAGAGGTAAAACAGTTAACTGCTTTTCATTATAAAAGACACTTTCAGTAGCTACACTGTGATTTATATTAGTATTTAATTTAACTGCTCATTTTCTTTGGTTTCTACACATTTCATTAAAGTTGCTCTGAGGTGACAGGAAGATTCAAATGTTGTCAGTGATGAAATATTATCTGGAAGAAACATCCTCTTTTAGATGAGAGGTCTGGTGATGTTCTATATTTATCATAGTGACATGTTTCTCAATCAAAATAAACACATACGCACACAAATAATGAGGACCGATGTCTCTGAGACCCCAAACTGAACATTTAAACATATTTCTAGAGGCCTGAAGAATAAATAAATCAATTAAAAAAAGCAAAAAATAGAGAAGAGACACAAAAAGAAACACTTTGTACAGCAGGAACACGTTTTTTCTTAATCCTATGAATCATCATGACACATCAGATTCATTTGCTGACCTCACTGTGAATCATTGCATTAATACATGAAGCAGCAGGCAGTCGGTCAGAGACAGGATCAAATTTAAAGAGGACCTATTATGTTCATTTTCAGGATCATACGCTGTATTTTGGGTTTGTACTAGAACATGTTCACATGCTTTAATGTTCAAAAAACACTTCATTCTCCTCATCCTGTCTGTGCTAGAACACCTGTATCTGGCTGAGAAGCTCTGTTTTACTGCCGTCTCTTAAAGACCTGCCCCCTGAAAAGCCCAGTCTGCTCTGATTGGTCAGCGTTTATCTCAGTGTCTTTGCACCTTCATTGCACCTGGAGGAATGAACGTAACAGAAAAAAGTAGTACTTTGTACCGTTAAAAATCACCAATAAAAGCCAATAAATTGTTCCAGCAGGAATATGATCTAAAATAAACATCAGTAATAAGATGACATGTTTCCCTGACGTTAGCATGTAGCGACATGTAGCAGTGTATGTAATGTAAACACTTGCAGTAGCGTGCCTGGAGCAGATGATCATATCAAGAAATCCAGCCTGCTCTCATTCTAAAGCCATCAGATACTTCTTTGTCTGTGATTTCTGCATCAGCCACCGACGCCAAAAGCCACCTTTCATTGTGGTATGATATGCTGGGCGGCGTCAGTTTGTAATGCGGCCACACAGCACATGTCGCAGTAGTATGATACACCACAGGATGGTATCAGTTTGAAATGCTAATGGTAACACAGATTATAAGGAGCTAGCAAGTTCCCATAAGGTGGGCAGGAGTGGAGGTGGATGTGTCCAACAAATCCCAGACTTTCACCCAGGAGCCCAGTGTTTGCTTCCCATATGAATGCAAACCCAAACTATGATGTTTTTCTTCCAAACCTAACCATGTGCTTTTGTTTATGTCCTGACATTGGTTGCGGTGTCCCAGAACATCAGCAGGAGACACTGGAGGGTACCTAGCACGTAATACATAGTCGTGAGAGTCCACTGACAACGTGGTGATTTGTGACAACTTGGGATGCAAACACATTGAGAAGTCCAACGCGCTCTCATCCCAATCTGTGAAATATTGCTTTGTCAGGGGAGCAACACATCCAAATATAATGTGCTCGATACTAGGGTTGGGTCAGTATGAGAAAAAAAAACAAAAAACGGTCCAGTTTTTGTAAAATACCGCATCAAGTCGGTAATACCGGACTTTCGCCACTTGGGGGCGCAATTGACTCATTTAAAATAAAAAACGACCGTAGGACTATGGCAAGCCGTTTTAACGTTTAATAGCTAGACTGGATATTCATATCTGATATCTGCAACATAATTTTGCCTAGTCAAAACTCTTATTCAAGATATCTGTAATTTAGTTTTGACTAGTCAAAACTCTAATTACAGGTATTATTTAGTTTTGACTAGTAAGATTCAAACTATTTTTGCCATTCATGTGTATGGGGTTTGTCATTATAGATATCTCCAATGTAGTTGTGGATATCTGCAATTGTTATTTTGGATATCTGCAACTGAATTGTGGATATCTGTAATTCCAGTTTGAGATATCTACATTTTAATTTTGACTAGTCATAATTCAAGTTCAAGATATCTTTAATTATCATCAATTGAAGATATCTACGTGGTCCTTTCTAGATATCTTGAATTGAGTTTCAGATAGTCAGAATGACGTTGTAGATATCTTGAATTCGAATTATGACTAGTCAAAATGACGTTGTAGATATCTGTAACTGAATTATGACTAGTCAAAATGACGTTGTAGATATCCGCAACTGAATTATGACTAGTCAAAATGACGTTGTAGATATCTCAAACTGGAATTATAGATAGTCATAATGTAATTGTAGATATCTATAATGACAAACCCCATACACATGAATGGCAAAAATAGTTTGAATCTTACTAGTCAAAACTGAATTACAGATATCTGTAACTGTAGTTTTTAACTAGTCAGAATGACGTTACCGATATCTGTAATTCAGTTTTGACTAGTCAGAATGGCGGTACAGATATCTTAAATTAAAATTCATACTAGTCACAATGACATTACTACTAGTCAAAATGACGTTATAGATATCTACAATGGTAAATTCATACTAGTCACAATGACATTACTACTAGTCAAAATGACATTATAGATATCTACAATGGTAATTTCTGTAACTGTAGTTTTGACTAGTCAGAATGACGTTACCGATATCTGTAATTCAGTTTTGACTAGTCAGAATGGCGGTACAGATATCTTAAATTAAAATTTATACTAGTCACAATGACATTACTACTAGTCAAAATGACGTTATAGATATCTATAATGGTAATTCTGGATAGCCGGACTTAGTGATTAAATGTTAAAACAGCTTGCCATAGTAGGACAACAGAGTGACAGTAACAAGTTGTTTCTTTTATTCCTTACAAATAAATTTTGCAGCTTACTCAATCAGTGCAATCAAGGGTTGCCTCCTTCGTCTGGCTCAAAGCCAAAGTGTTGCTATAGTGACGCATTCTTTGATTTCGTCGAGACTAAATTGTCTGCCATTATCGACTCCCCGTCACTATTAAACAAACTCCAGGCTACAGTAGAGGCCTCGGTGCATGCGCACTCGCATCCTCTAGCTCAGTCCCTGCCCCACCCCCCTCTCTCTCCTGCTTGCTGTGCGCTTGGTGAAGAGGCAGACACAGGTGCCCACAGACTCGGGTGTACTATAAGCGGAGCAGACTCCGTGTAAAAATGTCCGTGAAAAATCCCCGCAATGTGAAAAATACATGCAGAACAGTCTTTTGTGTGACACTGGTGCGCGGAGCAGAGTCCACGCGGTCGTGCTTTGCGCGCACAGGGCTTGCAGACGTCCACTTTTACCGGGTGGACCTCTGTGGCGTCCGCTCTGTGTACGTTCCGCCCGAGTATGCAGTCAGGTCGGTCTAAAAAAAAAACCCGGTGCAAGACGGAGTACGGAACCGAATTGGTATTACCGAGAACCGACCCAACCCTACTCAATATTGTCCTGCATCAGTTTTGGATATTCAGAGACTGCATGTCAATTTACACTTGTTACATGTGTTGTGACTTTTCAAAATAAACTTCTGTTTTTACAGGAAATGTACAGTTTGTGTTCAATTAATGCAGACAGTTTTTATTTTCAAAATAAACTTCAGACGAATGGAACCAAACCAAGCCAAGGTCACTGACAAAGCAGCAGTATTTGATGACATGGATTGAGAACAGGCTGAGAAATCCATCACCAGCTGACATCAGCTTGTCCCGTTGGAAACAGAGTACTCAGAACGGTCTGAAGCCTGAGGTTTTTACTCACAGGGAATACTGTCAAATATGTTTACCTCATTATTTAGAACTTTGGACACTTTTAATTTGAACATCTTCTTTATTTTTCTTCTACACTACACAAAAACCACGAGAGCTGTGTGTCATGGGGAAGATATTTGTGCACAGATTATGAGAGCTGATAATTCAGAACTCGTCTGCAGTGAAACTGAGAGATGTTTTCATATCTGTTGAGTCGGAGCGGGTTCAGATTTTGGCAACAGTGATGGTGTTGGTGTTAACTTTGTATCTCAACAACCATCAGAACCAAGCAGCAAACGTCTACTGTATTTTTGATAAAGAGGATGACCATGATGATGATGATGAGTGTGGTGTCAACACACTGTGAGTCTATTGTATTAAAGACCCCCCACCCCCCACAACCCCCTCTTACAGACAGATGACTAATGCAGCACAATTATATGTTGAACAGAAAGTGTTCGTCACTGCTGCTGAGTGTCGACAGTCTCAAAACAAAAAAGCTACAGACACAGTGACTTTATTGTCCAGCCGGCTTTTACACTAATAACTCTAATTATAAATAAAAACAAAACATATCAGTTAACAGAAGCGTGACATCATGGAGTCTCATCATCACCAGAAACCAGCATGAACATATTTCCTAAAATGCTAAACTATCCCTTCAAAGGACTTGTTTTCTAGTGTGTTAGTGTATAAAATGGTCTATTTACTCTTTTGCATACAGATAAAGTTCCCCTTCTTCTTTGCTATGGGAGAAAGATGTATGTGTTGTTTCATGTTTTCACAGACATGGATGTAAACTGTAACTGCACTTGACTAGCTCAGGGAGGCATTCAACGACAAGGTAAAAGAATATCTACATCAACATGAATGAAAGTTCAGACCTGTGAAGCCTCCTCATCCACCTGCTGACGTCACTTTGACTTTCTCATTCATCAGTCAGAGCGAGAACAGCTCAGACGAACATGAAGCAGATTTACTGCATCAGTCATGTCGGAGGAGTGAAGGTGCAGTTTGTGATGTTAATAAATCTCAGAGGTCCCGCCAGCAGCTCTCGGTGTTATACGACTCTGCCAGTGTCAGTTTACAACATGAACTCAGCTGGACCAAACTTTGTTCCTCTACATGCAAATGACCCTGTCAGGCCTGAAACATGAGGCCTGTCAGTCCAGACTCTGGGCTTCATTTAACACCTCAACACTTGAGTCACAAAGACAACTTCAGTCTACATTTAAAGTTGCACAAAGAACTTTAAGTCGAGACTGATACTGACATAGTTAGCATGCTAATGTTTAGCTAACGTTAGCTTAGCGGCTAAGAAACTTTTTACAGCAAATGATGCATTTGTGATCTCTGTTAATTTAATATTGGCATTACATTTGATGAAGAGCGCATTATGACTTGTTTAGGACTTGAAATTCAACATTTAGGACTTGGGACTTACCTGTCTTGACTTGATACTAGACTTGGGACTTGCCTGTCTTAACGTGGGACTTGCCTTAGGACTTGACAGTCTTCACTTGGGACTTGAGTTAGGACTTGACAGTCTTCACTTGTGACTTGCTTGTCTTGAGTTGGGACTTGACACGGGACTTGCCTGTTTCCACTTGGATCTTGCCTTAGGACTTGACAGTCTTCAGTTGGGACTTGAGTTAGGACTTGACAGTCTTGACTTGGGACTTGTCTGTCTTGACTTGGGACTTGACATGGGACTTCCCTGTCTTGACTTGGTACTTGACTTGGGACTTGACCGTTTTCACATGAGACTTGACTTGGGATTTGTCTGTCTTGACTTGGGACTTGAGTTAGGACTTGACAGTCTTGACTTGGGACTTGACTCGAGAGCTGACAGTCTTCACCTGGAACTTGACTTATGGCTTGACAGCCTTCACTTGGGACTTGACAGTCTTCATTTGGGACTTGACTTGGGACTTGTCTGTCTTGACTTGGTACTTGACCTGGGATTTGACCGTTTTCACACGAGACTTGACTTGGGACTTGACAGTCTTCACTTGGGACTTACCTGTCTTGACTTGGTACTAGACTTGGGACTTGCCTGTCTTAACTTGGGATTTGCCTTAGGACTTGACAGTCTTCATTTGGGACTTGACAGTCTTCACTTGGGACTTGAGTTAGGACTTTACAGTCTTCACTTGGGACTTGAGTTAGGACTTTACAGTCTTCACTTGGGACTTGCCTGTCTTGATTTGGGACTTGACATGGGACTTGCCTGTTTTCACTTGGATCTTGCCTTAGGACTTGACAGTCTTCATTTGGGACTTGACAGTCTTCATTTGGGACTTGAGTTAGGACTTTACAGTCTTCACTTGGGACTTGCCTGTCTTGACTTGGGACTTGACTTGGGACTTCCCTGTCTTGACTTGGTACTTGACTTGGGACTTGACCGTTTTCACATGAGACTTGACTTGGGACTTGCCTGTCTTGACTTGGGACTTGCCTGTCTTGACTTGGTACTTGAGTTAGGACTTGACAGTCTTGACTTGGTACTTGAGTTAGGACTTGACAGTCTTGACTTGGGACTTGCCTTGATGCTTGTTAGTCTTGACTTGGGACTTGACTCGAGAGCTGACAGTCTTCTCCTGGAACTTGACTTATGGCTTGTCAATCTTCACTTGGGACTTGACAGTCTTCACTTGGGACTTGACTTAGGGCTTGACAGTCTTCACTTGAGACTTGCCTATCCTGACTCGGGACTTTACTTGATGCTTGTTAGTCTTGACTTGGGACTTGACTTGAGAGTTGATGGTCTTCACCTGGGACTTGACTTAGGGCTTGATAGTCTTCACTTAAGGCTTGACTTGGGACCTGACAGTCTTCAGTTGGGACTTGTCTGTCTTGACTTGAGACTTGAGCACAAAGACTTGAGACTTACTTGTGACTTGGAAAACACTGACTTGTTCCCACCTCTGGCTTTGCTGTATTTCATCTTCCTCCAGTGTGAACTAACTGGCAGCTCTCAGAGTAACTCCTCAGCACTGACTGGGGAAAGCTTTCGAGGAGGTGCTGCAGGAGGAGGTGATGGTGATGGAGGTGGAGGTGCTGATGGTGGTGAAGGAGTTGACAGTGTTGGAGGAGGTAATGGGTGGATGTCAGCTGCAGGAGCACATGGAGCAGCTTCTTTAACCTGTGAGTCCTAGGTGAACTCAGTCAGCTGACGACCATCCTGTGTCAGCCAGGGTAGGGTAGGTAAACAATATGAATGTGTATCTGTATGTAAATATGTGTATTTGTTGTTGTTGTGTATGTTGTTTTGTATGTTTTCTTTTTTTAAAGGCCCTTCTAGGGACGGGCATTGGAAATTAGCAGTAGCTATAAATGCTGTGATACATTGCATTGGTTAATTACTGTGCAATTCTCTATGTATATGTATCTGTCCCTATCAAATAAACATGAAAATGAAAATGAAATCACCTGCTGACGCTGGTTCAGTCTCTTCACAGACAGTAAACTTCAGCTCCATCAGTCTGAGTTCAACACATGATGATCAGATCCTCCACAGTTACAGTCTGTCTGGTTTCCACTAACACAACGTCTGTTTTAAATACAGTTTTACTTTGACTGTTGCAGCTTCAGATGAATGTGTTAATTTTGACTTGTGTAATTTAGTCTGGAGGACGAGGTTATTGTTCTTCAATAGACAATGTTTTATCATTATTTAATTCAAGTAAAGTGAGTGAAAGTTGTTGCTGGTTTTATACTTTTGAACTTGTTTAATAAATTCATGTAGACTCATAAAGTCATGGAGGCCGGACAGTGTCAAAACGTCATTCATGTTTCCTAACAGCGCCCTCTGGTGGAGACACACAGAAACAACCAGTTCACTTTAGACATTTTATTCCATCAGTTTTTGTTTTTTTTTACAATCAAGAAAATCTAATAAACTTTGTCAGGTGTAAACAAACAAACAAACAAACAGATTCAGGAGTAAAAAATAAAGGCACTTAACTTACATCACCTCCATAAAATAACTTCTCTGTTTTTATACAAATATTTACACACTTCTCATCAGGACAGTCGGTGAGGGTCGAGTTACAACACATGATAACAGGAAGTAAACAAAGAGTCAAACACAGAGAGTTTCACTGAGACTGAAATCTGCTGCTGGGACCATTAACATCACTTTAAACATGATGAATCAGTGTCGAGCCCTTTAAATGGTCATGATTACAAACATCAGGGTGAAATCTAACGATGGATAAACTCTCTGTTGAAATGAAACTCTTTATAAACTTTTAAGCCTCCAGATTAAATCATATTCAGTTATTAGTATCATAGAAAACATGGTAACTAATAAGACTACATGTAAAAACATTTTAAGAACACAAAGTAAAGCATCAGAGCGACATCATCCTGTTGAGCCTTCACAAACTTCATCACACCTTCACTTCAGTAAAAACATGTTCAGTAATAAAATCCTAAAATACATTCATCTCGTATCGGATAATAAACGGATGGAATGAAAAGTTTCACACTCAGAGAGTTCAGAAATCAGCGACAGAATACTGACGGCTCCATTCAGACACAATGCAGTGCAGAAGAAATGTGTTTGATGATTGATCACGTATTGATCGCTGCTGTTATCTGTGGTCAAAGTGTGTCGATTCACAGTGAGCTGAGTGATGTGTGAGCAGCGTATGTGTGTCTGCAGTGTACAAACAGATTTACAGACAATGATCACTGAGTCTGCAGAAAAACTTAAAAACATGATGATTCTCAGTTCTGCAGACTGTTCTTTCTATGATTTCTAAGGGACTGTTCGTTATTTATGAGAGAGGAGGGGGTGGTGCAAAAAGATGGAGGCATGTCCAATAATTTCGTAAGCACTGGGGAGGGACTTGTGTTTTTTAATTTTGGCTTAGGGGAGGGGCATAAAAAAAATTAAGTGGTTGTATTTTGTATTTATTTTACCACAGATTTTTCTGAAAAGGCATGTTTTCAGAAAAAAAAAAACGAAATAAATTTGAGCTTAAAATAGTGATACTCATCAAAATCACAAAATTAAACCACCTACATGAACTAACCAGCATGCACGACAAGACTGAAAAAGACAGTTTTTCGTCGTTCACTTTTAACTTTCAAATTTCTCAAAGAGTAATTTTCAAAAATCTAATAAATTCATGGTGGAGGGAGGGTTGTGCAATCTCTGACAGTCATTCAGAGAGGCCAAAGGAAAAATATTTGTAGCTTTAGGGAGGGTTAAAAAGAGTTAAGTCACACCCGAGCCACCCCCCTCCTCTGATAAGTACAGAACAGCCCCTAAGTGGATTTATGGACATACTCCCTTCTCCACCATATTACCTCTGGTTCTTAAGCTGGTTCTGTTCTGTTCTCTTTTTTTTTTTCTCTGCTGCAGCTCCACCTGCTGACTGTGCTGGTGAGCAGTCAAATCAGCTGACAAACTAACTTCCTGTTGTTGTTAAAACACCTTCATGCACCTGTCCCTCACCGGTCTCCCATCCTCACCCCGCCTCAGGGAGGAGCCTCACAGTTTGAAAACTTCTGGCTCTTCCCTCAAAAAGCAAGACAACTTTTACTGGAACTCTGTAGTGCAGCAGAGCCAGAGGAGCTGCCTCCAGATCACTGCTACCACGTTACAAAACAACTTGGCGTCAGTTTGTAGCTTTGAGCTGCTCAGCCAGACGTTCAGAAAGCAGAACATCACGGACAGGAACAGTTTGTACAACTACAAAGTCTATTATCACTGCAGGAAGTGACCAATGTGCTCCTACAAAGTCTGACTATGTATGACGGGACAGTGAAGGTGGGGCATGATGGTGTTGGTGTGTCATAATGGTGATATATTCTGTGTATGTGTGTGGTCTCAGTGGGAGGAGCTGCGGTCGTTGGCGACATCCTGCAGGCGGCGGAGCAGAGCAGAGTGGTTATCTGGACAGACCCTCTTGGGGGACGTCTCATCCTCCAGAGGCAGGCTGCGCTTCCTGGTCGGTGTCTCTCCGGTGCGGATCATACTGTTGATCTCCTGCAGACGCTGAGAGGTCAGAGGTCAAAGGGTCAGAGGTCACAGAGTCAGAATCAAGTCAATCAACATGTGTTTTTTAATCTGAAGTTAAAACAACAAGATAATGATGGGTTAAAGTGTGATTTGAGATGCTCGTCTGGCTTCTTGAATGTTGTCACTGAAGTCATGACCTTACCTTTTTTCATATTTCCCTTGTCTAGCCTCTGCTCCATGACCTTACTGATAATCTTTATTGTTTATAACTGTTGCTCTCTATGTATTTGTGCTGTTTCCTTCTTTGTGGTGCAGCTGCTGCAGAAGTTTTAACCTCTGGATAAAGTTTGATCTTCGGTCACTCAACAACATCTTCATCAGTCTGTTCCCCACAGCACACGTGTCATTTATATGTGTACTGTGAAGATATACAGTGTAGTACAGTGTGTGTAAGGGTGTGTGGGGTCTCACGTTGGGGGGGCTGCTGCAGATATAGTAGTAAATCTTGTCTCTGGGGGTGGGCGGTGTGGGGACGGTGCCTGTCTTGTGAGGTGAGATGTAGATGGAGTGTTTGCTGGACAGAAGCATGCGACGAGGGGAGCCTGTCCTCAGGGTGGGGTACGGACACAGAGGGGGGGTTTCCACCTGCAAACATACAGAGCAGTGTTTCATTTTGAACTTTGAACAGCTTTGTGTTCCCTAAATTCATCACATGAAGCATGAAAAACTTCAGAGCAGTGAGACTCTGGAGCTTCACAACTGAAGAAAGGCACTGGGTCGCCAAAACTATCTGTATGAATCTTTGACTCAGTGGACAACCCTGTTCCCTGTAACATCTCCTTCAGACACTCAACATGTTTTACTATCAGTAAATAATCAGGTAAACATACATAAAAAAGCACCACATGCCCCTGTGTATACTACACATGTATGTCTGTAGATGTGAAGTGTTTGTACCCCTGCAGACGGCGAGCTGGCTGAGTATCTCAGAGCGAAGTGTCTCATCTGTTTGATGTAAACGTTATTGTAGAAGTGGATCAGGTCTCCTCGCTCCTCTTCTCCGTCACCCACTGTGAAGGAGGAGGAGGAAGAAGAGGAGGAGGAGTTCTTGTTGGAGGTGTTGGTGGGGGTGGAGGGGGCACTGCCAGGCTGGGGGGTGGGCATGGTGCTGCTGGAGCGGATAGAAACTGGACTGATGTCTCCACCTGCTGAGAGGAGACATCAGTTAGTAACAAACAAGGAAACAATAAATGTTCTTCCTCACATAAATGTTGGATGAATAAACTTTTAAGCTGCATTTATTAATGTTTTGTGTGAATTTGTAATCTTTGGGGTTGGGAGGAAAGTAGCAAGTATTTCCAAATCAAAAGGCTCAAGTCGAAGTACAAGTAACTGGTGTTGAAGTGCAAGTCGAGTTGCAAGTCTTTTTTTATTTTGTCAAGCAGAGTCGAAAGTCATCAAATTTGTGACTTAATTCTGACTCAAGTCCAAAACATGCGACTCAAGTCCACTAATTAAATTATAAATGTGGCTGTTCATTCACTTTAACATTAAAGATAGCAGAGAGTTTTAAAACAGGTGTTTTCTTACCTGGATCCTGGGTGGTGTCTGCAGGTGAGTTGTGTTTGTTGGTGTCGTTGCTGCCTGAGTGTCGTCTCCTCCTCCCTGAGATCAACACACTCCTGTACACCTGAAACACACACACACACACACACACACACACCCTTAAATCCAATTCTGAAGTAGTTGTACTCTACTTAAGTATTTCCAAATGCTGTACTTTTGACTGCACTACATGTATCTGACAGCTTTAGTTACTTTACAGATTCAGATTATAATACAAAATATAATAAATAATAAACAATGATGTGTTCTTATAGATAAAACTACCCAGCAGTACATAAAGTCAATACAATAAGCGCTGCAACATTAAAGTAATGAACACATTAATGAATCAATAATCATAATACAGCAATAGAATATATAAAATTCTACATGATGAGTACTTTTACTTTTGTACTTTCACTAAAGTAACATTTAGAATGCAGGACTTCATTTGTATATTTCTACACTGTGGTATTACTACTCTTACTGAAGTAAAGCCTGTCTTTTACCCAACTCTACCAGGTCAGAGGACGTTTATTTGAAGAAATGATCTAATGATTCATCAAACTGTAAATAGTTTGGATGGTAAACATGTTTTCTTCGTGTGTAGGGAGCAGTCGAGCTGACTGAGAGGTTCTTACATTGCTGCTGGCCTGAGGCTGCGTGCGGTAACACTTCATAATGTTCTGGAAGGATTTGTCTTCTTTGGTCACCTGACAAAACCCAACACATGTACATTTACTTCAACACAGAGAAACACATACAGAGTACACAGATATATGTACACACAGAGACAGACGGACCTTTGCCATGACGTAAACAGCACACATGAGGAGCTGGTCCAGGTGACGGTCCATCATCAGCTCAGTACAGTGAACCAAAGAATATTCAAAACATGTCCAGATCTTCCTCCTCAGATCTGATGAGATGTCCAGTTTGGCACAAAGATCTCTGAGGCGCACGCTGGCCAGGTGGTATACCTGTGAGAGAAGAAATATCACAACTCCACTTCATTAGTATCCACCTTTCACCTTTGAAAGAATAATCACACAACAGTGACTATAAAACAGCAAAACATGCAACATGTACCTTCCTGAAGAACAGCGACAGCGAGCCTTTCCTCAGCGGCCTGCTGGCTGGTTTGACAGCTGGTTTGGTGACGGGTGATTGGACAGTGAGGGTGCCTGTCAGAGTCTGTGCAGACAGCGGCTGCAGCGTAGCTCCACCCTGTCCGGTCACGCTCACCTGGACCGGGATGAAGGTGATGCCTCCGCTCTCATTGGCTATACCTGCAGAGGTCAGAGGTCAGTGTCTGTCACTCATGTCACTCATGTCTCATAGTCAGTGTAACATTCCCTCACCATGCACAGGTATGGTGACTGTCTGCCCGTTGTTGGCAGTAACAGTGGCGGTTGCCATGGTGACCACAGTCTGCCCGGCTGGGATGGTCGTGACAAGGCTGGGCTGGCCGGTCTTGGTCACAGTGGGTGGCGCTGTGCTGGTGGAGGTGCTGGAGGTGACTCCAGGTTCGCCGTCCACCGGGTCAACAAACAGGCGGCGACGATGCAAGCCGGTGGGAGGAGAACTGTACCGGTCCAGCAGGGTGGTGGGGGAGGGGGACATGCCTGCAGGAGGAGGAGGAGAAGGGGAAGCGGAATGATTATTTACATCTATAAACAAACAACATGTTTTCCCAGCCTGATGGGTAAAGAAATATATCTGGAGTAACAGCGTTAAATAAATTCAAACACACACCTTTGACAGTGCTGTTGGCGTTGAGGTCAGCTCCGTGGTTGATTGGAGTGACGGGAACGCTGCCGCTGCTGCTCTCGTCGCTTTGTTCCAGATACTGTGGAGGCATCACCTGAAACACATCCACACAACAAACACTCACAAACAGCTGAAGCTTCTGTTTTCATAAATACGTCAACAACAGAAAAATATTTAAATGTACGCGTACAAACACTGAAGAATACTAAAACCTACATGTCTAATAATTATATTTACATAATTATGACATGAATATGACTTTAAGGGACCTGCTGGCAGGCGGGGACGGGGTCTTTGGATGTACGGAGGCTTTCCCACAGCGGGGAATCGCTGGTCCAGGCCAGGCTCTCCAGAACCTGCTCCTCCACCTGGTTCAGGTGCTTTACCACCTCCCGAAACAGACCCTGCTCTGACCGCACCAACACCTCAATCACCTGCACACACACACACACACACGGACACACACAAATCGAATTTTCTTTAATGTTACATGTTTTTCATGTAACAAAGAATGTTTCATGTTTTACAGCGCCTGCATCACTTCAGATGCTGCGCTAAACCGAAAAGTATTTTCACATAATTTCAGTGAGCTGTCTTCATTTATATGTGTTATTTGTGATTATTTATGTTACCTGTTGCAGGCTTTGTTACTAAAAATAAAAAACAAGCACACACACACAGACACAAACATATTGACATACAGTGTGACAGAAGTGATTATTGATACCTTGTAGAAGTGATAGGCGGGGAGCTGGAAGATGGAGATCAGGTTGGGGAAATCTCCTGGAGGTCTGTAGGAGAAGACAACGATCTCCAGACAGCAGGCCAGCAGGGAGCGATGGAAGATGTCCTGCTCCAGAATACACTGAAACGCACACACACACACACCACAGTCAACTGAGAAATTATGGATTTGTTCCTCTATAATCTCAGTATTACACATTTCTATTCTCTGTTCATTCAAACCTAAGAGGTAAAGAACAAGCTTTAACTGACAGGTGTCCATTTGTAAAAAAAAAAAAATCTGTTTCTTTCCAGAGTAAATATTAGAATAATGTACAAGAGCTAGTTCAATAGGAACAGAGTCCTTTTAAATGTCCATGTCAATGCAAATGCATTTATACGCATCACTCATTTAGGAGCCAGTTTCAAAGAGCTGCAGAGACATATAAATTTGAAATGACTAAATATGAGAAAATGTGAGCATGTACACTATTGACATAAAATGTAAAAATAAAAAAGATAAAAAAACAAATAAAAGTGATAAACTCAATATTAGAAGGCAGTAGATAATTACAGCTGCTTTTAAAGGTGGCCTGAGTCGTTTAAGGATCTGCACATTATTTAGGATATACAGATTCAGAAACCCTTCCTGTCCCAGGCTTCACAACTGCATCATTCTCCAGAAGCAGATACTCACCGACAGGTCGGCGTCTCCCAGGATCATCTTCTCTCTCTCGATGATGGACTCCAGGATCCTGTAGTAGAGCGCCTCTGCCAAGTGGAAGTACTTCACTGCCATGTCTGTGAACAGGAAGTTTATTTAGAGAAAATAAGTCTATCATGTGCTCATGTTTTCTGTGTTTGTGTGTGTGTGTGTGTGTGTGTGTGTGTGTGTACCTTTCTCCATCCCCCTGTTCTCGGCCCCGCTGCCCTCGTAATGTTGACAGAGGAGCTCGAACATGTCCTTCAGGCGCTGTTTGATGACATCACTGGGGTCTCTGGCACAGGTCCTACAGGAAGAAAGGTTCTGTCATTGCACTGCAGAAGATTTAACACCTGAGACTCTGTGCTCTACAAGGGAGCAGTATTTTTAAGATATTGCTTTCACGAGAAAACAACAGACAAACAGACGGATGGATGTTGAACAACCCAAAAACATAATGGATCTGACCACGAGAATTGCCGGCGTGGAGACAATTAATCATGAATGACTTACACCTGCTCGTGGAGGTGTACATTTTAAATTATATCTTAACTCTGCATCTTTGTGACTAACTTGTATGATGCAACCTGTTTAAGTTATACTGTTAACTCACAGACTGTGTTCAGAGTAAACTGTTTGAACTGACAGAAACACACCTGAGAGTTTCTGTGAGCTTAGCACTCGGCCCCTGTTTGGTTCCTGACAGCAGGGTGTGGAGTCGCCCGACACTCTTCATGGCGGATGAGACCGGAGACGCCAAGCTGTTCTCCTGAACGTACTTCCTCCCTGTCAGAGGAGTAGACACCTTCAGAGCCGACGCCTGATAAGAGGAGAGACACAATAATAAAACCCAGAGGTCAGATTAAAAAACACAAGACACTGTTTAAATGATGCTGCTTTAGAAGAGTTTGACATTAATCTCACAGTGAGGCTGGTGTGAAGCCTGTAGGTGGCGCTATCCTGGTTCTCCACCCCCTCACACAGGCAGGGCCCCGGGGTGCCGATGTCCTCGCTTGCCCCCTCACCGGTGAAGATCCTCTCATCCAGACTGCCGGTGGCCAGAACATGTTCCTCATACACCCGAGTCAGAGACAAACTGTGGGAAGAGTTCAGCAGATTAGAGTTTTCAAAGGCTGACACTGAGCAAAATCAAGAGAAGTAACCCCGAGTTTTGGACCTATAGTTCCCCTAATGCTCTGGGGGATGTCAACAGAGAGTCTCATGTTACCATGGATTCAAAGAGGGTTTTCAGACAACATAACTTTCCATATAGTCAAAGTGTGTCCATTCACAGTGTGCTGGATGACATGTGAGCAGCCACAGCATACAGAGCACATTATGAACACATGACAGAACATGAAGATGGGATTTTAAACCACAGTGGTGCAGTGTGACGACAGCCAGCACTCACAAACTGTCTCCAAAGTTCATCGGATCCAGAAAGCCAGTCAGACTGTCCTCTTTTCCTCTGATGATCTGTGGGAGAGACCATACACACCATCAGACCAGTGTGTGTGTGTGTGTGTGTGTGTGTGTGTGTGTGTGTGTGTGTGTATGTTTCCCTGGTATCCTTCCTAACTGTCAAAAATAGAAAACGAGAATTATGATGAAGACTCTAAATATTATGATGTTTAGTTGATTTAACTGTTCTGTGGAAAACAAATATAACCATAACATAATTTGATAAATCAAGTGAAATAACAGGTGAGGTGTTGTTGGGACATTAACAGTGAAATCAGAAACATTTAAATAAAGATATTAAGCGATGATGGAAGAGCACAGTGTCTCACCCTCTTGTGGAAGAGTTTCTTGATGAAAGGTTTCCAGAAGTGTTCTTTGACTCCTTTGGCCTCCAGCACCAGACCGTCATGCAGCTCACACAGCTGCTCTATGAAGCAGTACGGACCTGCAGACGGCCTGAAGTCTTTACTGCTGAAGTCCTCTGGGAGACCTGCAGGACATGAGACAGAGGTACAGTCACCTGATGATCAGACGGATAACTGGATCAGTAGATAACTACTCGTGCAGTTACAGCAGAGTCTGATGAAACATTTCAGTCATCTAAAAGATTGGTAAATGTGATAATAAACATGTTTTTAATCTGTAACAAAGACTTCCTTGTTGTTGTATCGCACAGGGAGAAATCACTTCAGTGTATTCAATATACTCCACTATATCTTTACATAGCAAACAGAAGTTGCTGCTGTATTAATGCTCTGATTGTTGCATATAGAAACTTTAAATTCTATTTTGTCTTTTTGTTTTTTTTATCTTTCTGCCATTCACATTGATTATTTCATATTCAACATGTTCTTTAACTGTATTTTCGTCTGTTGAATCCCATCGTCCTCCTTCACAGGACATCAGGAGACCAACACGGTTTCACTGCATCTTAAATTCTCTGGTGTAATTTAAGATTTTCAAACCAACATGTAGAAAAGAAAAAAAGCTAGTTTCCTGTCTGAATACAGTTTGACGTGGTGTCAGCACAGTTTCCTCTCTCAACAGGTTCTCCACTTCAATACACAGCATGTTTGGAAAGAGAGGTGGAGTTGAGGAAACAGGAGGTGTCAACAGGGAGACAGGACAGCATTGATATACACTGCTGGAATTCGTTCAGCACAAAAAGCAAAACCGATTTATTTCACACCTTTGATTTAGTGCCGTACCGCACTGATAAGCAGGCTTCCTACATGCCACGGCTGATTTAATTTTACGACTCTACAATGTGTTTCACAACTCTGTGACCACATTTACTTTGAGCTTTGAGACATAGTGTGTGGAGGGGATGTGGTTCATATATTTGACTGGCAAAAATATGTTTCTATCTGATCAATCATGAACATGAACGTTTTTTAAACCTCTAGTTTTCAGCCAAAACAAGCAGTAAATACATTAACATATCATCATTTTATAAGCTGATATGCTGTTGAACAAAACAGATTATAGCTGCTTGACATGAGATCAGTATTTTAGAAGGTTTTCCTTTTTCGTTACTTTGATGTTTTAGTGAGCAGGAAGAAGCTTAAAGTGAGAGGATGTCTCTTTCTGCTTCAGAGCTAAAGCTACACGGATGAGATCCTCAGAAGATCAGATGTTATGAGGGCGCAGAATGTTGACGCTGGTGCAGAGTGAGGTACCTCTGAAGCTGGGGTTGAGCAGGTCCTTCCTGGCGTTGCACAGCAGAGCGTTGGTGAAGACGAGGTCGAGGGCACACAGCAAGAGGTGATACGAGTTCACCAGGTCATCACTGATCATGGGGAAGTTCCCTGAACAAGGGAGAGACAACAACATGACACCACATGAGGAATTATCATGTCTTCAGGCTACGCTGGCAGTGTATTACTGCCAAATCTACACAGGCAGGTTTCAACTGGACTCTCCTGTCGTCAAGACATCAGATACACACAAGTGGGGAGATTAACATGGATTTAAGCACTTCAGAGCTGTTCCAGTTTGTTCCTCTCATGTATTAATATCCAGCATAAAAACTCAGAACATGTTTAACATCATGTTGTTCTGGTGGTTTTAACTGGATCCTCAAAAACTTCTTAAACCATCTGGATTTTAAAAAAAATCTGTATGCTGCAACAAGAGCAAGATTTCTTTCCAAAGATGTGACTTTGTTTTTTAAACTCAACAAAGACAGTTGGCCAGGGATGCACAATTTGTGCAACTTGAACCAAAACTTAAAACTTATTATTAATTATTTTGGTACATGTTAATGTTTCTTTCTAATATTTTATATAATCATTAAAAAAAACACTCTAACTTTGCTTGAACTTCAAAAAAACTGCTGTATGTCATTTTACAGCTACCTGGACAGAAAATACAGTCACAACTGAAGAAACAGGTAAAATCTATTTTTAATGGTGCAGCAGAAATATTTTTTTATCCAGATCAGAAGTTTTTGTTTTTTAACTATTTTAGGCATCACCACAGGGCAGTACTGTGTGTTTATTGTTTATTGTTTATTAGGATCCCCATTAGCTACAGCAGGGCTGCAGCTATTCTTCCTGGGGTCCGCCAACATTTTAAAATAACAGTACAAATCATAACACAATAAAAGTGAACCAAAAAGGCTCCAATGAATAAAAGAAAATACCAAATGCAAAAATACTCAGCAAATCATGAAAGCAGAGAATTACAAATAAATAAAAATAACAAAACAGAACACAAAAACACAACTACACCCCCTTCTGAGTTTTTTCAGATATTGTCAAGTGTTAATGTTTTGGTAATCAGATGCTCTGTGACTCAGATGTGGTCCAGATGTGTATAACTTTACAGATGTCAAACACTTTGTTCTGTGGATAATAAAGTAAATAAATCCAGAAACTAAACTAGCACAGCACACGCTATGTGAGCATAAATAATTCTCAAAATTTCTGGTGAACTCAAAAACCAAACATGCTTCATTTACTCACATAGAGTGCAGTGCATTTATCAGAGGTGACATGTTTTTTTAAAAGATGGACTGAATATGTCCTTTAATGTCAGGTTTCTCAGTCTTTACATTAAAATTCTCTCGCACCATGGGCCTCTGTTGATGCAGCAACTCTACTCTGAATGGAGTAAGGAATAAATTAATCTTTACCTTTAGCATGAACAAATAAAACCCAGCAGAAGTTGAAGACCTCAGTCACAGTGCAGGGATGGCGTCTGCAGAGGAAACACATGAAGGGAATAAAATCAATCACGGACCCTAAAATACATCAGCTTTACAATAAATTAGTTACTGCATCACTTATGTCACACATTTTGTGGTGATAGACCATATATTCTGCTGAGGTCAAAGGTCACTGTGTCCCACCTCTGTTTGCGGCTGCGGTGAACTCGGGGCGGCTCGTCTGACGGCGCCTTGAAGATGGCTTTGAAGATGGGAACGTACTTCTTAAAGATGACCGCCGACACGGTGAAGTTTCTCTCCAGCTTGTTGGTGCTCTGACGGAAATCCTGCGGCAGGTTGGCCATGTCCTGCCACTTCTTCATCTTACTGAAAAACTCTATCAGGCTGCAAGAAAAGAGAACAGAGGAGGGTTACAGCAAACGCAGAGACAATGACTGAACAGTGACTGATGTTTATATATCTGACTAATGATCCACTTCTCTTCCCAACATTTATACCATCAGGATAAACATTCAAACTGTAACTCAAAGACCTGTACACACTGATTCATTGATTACAGGTGCTGGACTCAAGCAAAGAAACAGACTTTATCCAGCTGGAACACAGTTCACGTCTTTAAGAACCACAATTTTGTTTTATATTCCAGAGGACAAATAAATCAGCAAACATAATAATCACGTTTCAGTTTGAAATGATTTTATTTTAAGACTAAACTCAAGGTCAGATGTTGAAATATGAATATAGTACAGCTGCAACAAAAACTGCTTTTATTGCAGATTCATCCATTATTTTCTGAATTAATGGATGTAAAATGTAAGAAAACACACACAGGACAGAAAACACACACAGGACAGACGTTCAGGTGAGTGCACAGGTGCATTACGGGCCTACCTCATCTCTGAGCAGCGTAGGATTCTGGTCAGAGACACGTAGTTCCCCTCAGCAGTGCCTTTCCCCACCGTCGGCACTGATGACCTGCAGGCCACGTACAGAGCACAGGCCAGCCAGTGCAGCTCGCTGCCCTGCACATAACCAAGTAAAAGAAGGTGTTAAAAATTAAGTTAAATAAAGTCTTTAAAAACCCTCTTGGATCAGCTGGACAATGCATTGTCACAGAGCTGACATCATAAAAAGATTTGTGGTTCTCACAGGGCAGTCACGCAACAAACACATGATGATGTTATATGGAATATGATGAACTAATGAGTTAAAATGAGCACAGCTTTAAACATCTACAGCAGCTACAAAGCTATTAGTCCAGTTCTGTTGATGAACTGTGTGTTATATTTGGTGTTCAAACAGAATTTGACCCTGAGTGCCTCCTACTTCTCTCCCAGATGGTCATATTATAAATATCAAACACAAGAGGCTCTTAAATCTTTTGACTTTTGCTGCTAGGAAAAATATTTCGCTCTTTTCTATCAAGGATGCTGCTTTAATGGAAAAGTCATATCACAGTCTTATACTGCAGTGTGTTCCCAGTGACACATCTCTTGTATTCTTCACACCTCAGTGGACACTTTTTATAATGTTTGGGACCCCTACTTAAAATACATTTGAACCTGCACTGTCATTACAAGGGTTTCCTAAATCGGCTTAGCCAGTCTCTGTACATATCCTTGAAATCAGTCTTACTGTAATCTTGCTTTTTGCATCATTTGTTTGATGCTACCTCTGTGTTGTCGGGGTGCTGAGGGTTGGGGATGGATATAATGCCCACAATCTTTTTTTTAATTTTTAGATTCTTATTTTTCCCTGCTCATTTTGTCATATTATGTCTAAGCTGGTTTGCTCTATGTTGTTCATGAAAAATGTGATAAATGCATTCTTCAAAAAATCTAAAGCAGTAAAATGCAACATACACATTAATGCAGCTCAGTGTCTTCCTACTCCTACTTTAACTAGGCCTACATCTCGTTCATTATAACTACATAATTTTACTTTAGTAAGGTTTTGAATGCAAGTAAGTAAGTATTTTTCACAATGTAGTATCAGCACTTTTACTGTGGTAAAGAATGAACAAATAAAATAAATAATTTAATGACAGCAGAAAATGAAAATGATGTAATCGTTCTCATTATAGCCTCGACTGTTTGTAGGGAGGAGGAGCTGAGGCCTCCTCTTCCCTAGAAACAACCTGTGTGTTACTGTGCAATCTGTAAATTTAAAACATCTTCCATAAATACAAAAACAAAGTAAACTCAAAAAAACTATTTTGCAAATATAAAACGGATCTGCAAATAGATAGAACCCCCCCCTAAAATACAAATCGGCAAGCACAGAATTGAGATTCACAAATAAAAACTGCATTCACAAATATTTGCTTGAATGAATGGTTTTAATTTCTGGAATTTGTTTGTGTATTTGCAGGTCCATTTTATTTTGCAAATTAGTTTTCTGAGACAAATCTATCCCCATATATTTCCCTCAGAAATGTATTGGAGTAAAAGTATAAAATACCAATCAGTAGACACAGAAGTACCTTAAAGCTGCACTTAAGTACACAGTAGTTACAGTAGTTGCTTTGCAGCAGTGTGCAGAGGGATCACAGGCTGAAGTGCTCTATAAATACACGTATTAAATAAGCAGGTAGTGTCATTAATCATCAGTCAGTGTGGTGTATTCAGTTACACTGAGTCATGTTGGAAATCCTCCCCTCTAGTGGCTTCCTGCACCTCACGGTGTTATTATCGTCATGTAATGTCACCATACAGTGCTATTATTACCGTGTCATGTCATCACATTTACAGTTTTACATCCCAGCAGCTCGCAGCACTGCATATCTTTATATCATGTTTACAGTATGTTGGTTTAACATGTCAGTAACGTGTTTGTAGAAGGCTTAGTGTCATATTTACAGCCATAAATGGCGGTTTGGTGTTTACACAAGTCATTCAAACCCATGACTGTTATTTAACATTGACGTCTGTATTATGTTGTCAAAGTAAAACGACATAAAGTGGACTGAAAGAACCGTTAGCATTGTTAGATTAACCCAACGTTAGCTAGCAGTAACGTTACAGTAGCGTTAAATATGGACACCGGGAAGCAGCGGCAGAAACAACAACGACACGTTATTAATCAGCATAACAGATTAATTATAGTTTTTACCTCTAATGTAAAGTTTCTGCTGATGTTTTCGTAGGTTTTCCACGCCTCGGTGCTCGCCTCTTCGTCCATATTTAAAGCCCGACACAGATCTTCAAACCCGGCTCGGGCTTTCTGCAAAAAGTCGTCCTCGTCGCTCATTGTTTTTGGCTTTCTGAACAAATTTAAAGGTTAAAATTTGGGTTTAGATTAAGGAGAGAACCTCCGACGGTAAACACAGACGGTGTCCGCGCAGCTGTTTGCCTGAATAACACCGTAACAGCGTTATTACCGTGCAGTGAGGTAAACGGCGCTGTACAGTGAAGCCATTTAAATGTCCTTTGACTGACAGGTACTACGGCGCGCGGCCGCTGCGGGCGTAGGAGGGCCACGAGCCACAGCGTGAGACGTCACTTTAGTGCGTAGCTTTACGTAGAGAATAGAAGAACGAGCGTATCTGAGCAACAGCCCACTAAACGTGCGTAGCTGAGCATGAATGGGTGGGTCGACCTGTCAATCAAAATACTACTACTTCCGGTTGTTTTTGTTTTTAGTTGAGTCAGAGAGCAGTTCACGGCAGTTGTCACGACGTCCGTCTGAAAAACAGATAAAACATCTTTGAAAAGTGTTTTTTAAAAAACAAAACCTACGACCATTTAAACGTCTTTATAACAACTTTATAAACAGTTTTAGTTTTAAATTCAGTCTTTGGCTCCTTAAATTAAACTGATATACAGTACAGGCCAAAACTATGAATGAACACATGTGGAGTTATGTACTTAAGAAAAAAAGGTAAAATAACTGAAAACATGTTTTATATTCTAGTTTCTTCAAAATAGCCACCCTTTGCTCTGATTACTGCTTTGCACACTCTTGGCATTCTCTCCATGAGCTTCAAGAGGTAGTCACCTGAAATGGTTTTCCAACAGTCTTGAAGGAATTCCCAGAGGTGTTTAGCACTTGTTGGCCCCTTTGCCTTCACTCTGTGGTCCAGCTCACCCCAAACCATCTCGATTGGGTTCAGGTCCGGTGACTGTGGAGGCCAGGTCATCTGCCGCAGCACTCCATCACTCTCCTTCTTGGTCAAATAGCCCTTACACAGCCTGGAGGTGTGTTTGGGGTCATTGTCCTGTTGAAAAATAAATGATCGTCCAACTAAACGCAAACCGGATGGGATGGCATGTCGCTGCAGGATGCTGTGGTAGCCATGCTGGTTCAGTGTGCCTTCAATTTTGAATAAATCCCCAACAGTGTCACCAGCAAAACACCCCCACACCATCACACCTCCTCCTCCATGCTTCACAGTGGGAACCAGGCATGTGGAATCCATCCGTTCACCTTTTCTGCGTCTCACAAAGACACGGCGGTTGGAACCAAAGATCTCAAATTTGGACTCATCAGACCAAAGCACAGATTTCCACTGGGCTAATGTCCATTCCTTGTGTTTCTTGGCCCAAACAAATCTCTTCTGCTTGTTGCCTCTCCTTAGCAGTGGTTTCCTAGCAGCTATTTGACCATGAAGGCCTGATTGGCGCAGTCTCCTCTTAACAGTTGTTCTAGAGATGGGTCTGCTGCTAGAACTCTGTGTGGCATTCATCTGGTCTCTGATCTGAGCTGCTGTTAACTTGCCATTTCTGAGGCTGGTGACTCGGATGAACTTATCCTCAGAAGCAGAGGTGACTCTTGGTCTTCCTTTCCTGGGTCGGTCCTCATGTGTGCCAGTTTCGTTGTAGCGCTTGATGGTTTTTGCAACTCCACTTGGGGACACATTTAAAGTTTTTGCAATTTTCCGGACTGACTGACCTTCATTTCTTAAAGTAATGATGGCCACTCGTTTTTCTTTAGTTAGCTGATTGGTTCTTGCCATAATATGAATTTTAACAGTTGTCCAATAGGGCTGTCGGCTGTGTATTAACCTGACTTCTGCACAACACAACTGATGGTCCCAACCCCATTGATAAAGCAAGAAATTCCACTAATTAACCCTGATAAGGCACACCTGTGAAGTGGAAACCATTTCAGGTGACTACCTCTTGAAGCTCATGGAGAGAATTCCAAGAGTGTGCAAAGCAGTAATCAGAGCAAAGGGTGGCTATTTTGAAGAAACTAGAATATAAAACATGTTTTCAGTTATTTCACCTTTTTTTGTTAAGTACATAACTCCACATGTGTTCATTCATAGTTTTGATGCCTTCAGTGAGAATCTACAATGTAAATAGTCATGAAAATAAAGAAAACGCATTGAATGAGAAGGTGTGTCCAAACTTTTGGCCTGTACTGTACGTCAAAAATCCATCTTCACAGACACCGAAAGTTTGCTGTAATCTGTCCTTTTCATAGTACACCTGACTGAAACGCTCGTTATTTGGGTACAACTACATTAAAAGACAGTGGTGGAAGAAATAATTACAATCTTTAGCTTCTGCAACAGTAGCTCTAAATATAAAGAATACTTGATTATGAGTAAAATTCCTGCATTCACAATCATGGGTCTCATTTACACAGGGGACGCTGGGGATATGTCAACAGGTATCAGACACTTAATTTCATCACTGTAACATCAATCAAAGGCACAATCTACTGACCTTTGACAGCTTTGAAGTGAGATAAGATTCAAATTCAATTGAATTTAAATTCAAGATGAAATCATGGCTAAAATCAATCCAATTATGTACCCATTACACATAAACTCAAAACACTAACACTATGAAATCTTTTTATATCCTAATGTTGTAGTTTATCGTTGTTGTTGTTGTTGTGGTATCTTAGTATTGTCGTGTTATTGTTGTTATGAGTTGTTATTGTGCTGTCTTACTGCTGAAGCCATTGTGTCATGAAAATGTTGTATTTTGTAATTGTGTTTTTTTATATAATAGTGCCTTTAAGCAGAGAAATTATTCTCCATTATTTCCTGCCCAGGGACTACAGATGAAAATGATCTTTTAGCTAACTCTGGTGCAGCTAAGTAGCTGTGCACTGTCACTGTTAAATGAATAAAATAAGTGAAAAATAAATGAGTCCTGTGCAGAGGTAGATTTTATGTAGCAATGTGATTATTAGAGTGAGTTAGGTTAATACATTTTTTCCAACAGATAAGTGCAAGTACAAAGTAAAAAGCCAGTATGAGGTTCAGTAGTAGGTTTACAAAGATTTGTGACATAAATGTGGACTTAAACACAGAAAAGCTCGACTCATTTAACCAAAAGAAATTAAAATGGATTAATTAAATAAGATAAATGTTTGTGGCAATTACATTGCATTAAATTACAATTTAAGAATATTTAATGACTTTAAAGGCCTTATATTTATAAAATTGAATTTCAGAAATTTTGAGACATTTAAAGGACCTGCAGACACCCTGTCCCCACCACTTTTTGAAAGCATAATTTTGATAAAAATGTAGCCTGCAACAAGAAATATGAAAACGCTTTGAGAAAGGTTCATTTGCACAATAAGAAAACATACAATGTAATGTAAATATAACAGGGGCAAATGCGCTTTTCCCAATAAAAGTAGCTTAACATAAGTTTTTAAAAAAAAATCCATCCTAGCTTATGAATTCTAAAATGACCCAAAATGTGCATAATGCTGATCAGTAACTGACAAATTTTCAGCACAGTTTCATTTTGTCCAAGTTTTCTGATCACTCTGTGTGAACATGACAAACAGCCGTGCTGTTGGGTTTGTGACATTGAGGTGTGAAACCAGGGCTTTAGGCGTCACTGAAGCTTCTTTCTGCCTCAGCAGATGTTTCTGCATCTTCTTATTTTACTCTGGTGATAATATTGTTTATGTTTCACCTCACTGAGTATCACTTGTTTTCTGTTGCTGTAACAGAATTCTCCTGCAGGTATCACTGTTTTATCTCATATCATAGTAAGTGCTTGATTCATGGTTCTGATGATGAAGGTCTGAAGTTGACACCCAGCTTCATGATACCGGGTAATATCCAGGGTCACTGATGTCAGACTCAGTGGAGACAGGTGACCAAGTAAGATGCAGACTAAGTTGCTTTATGTACTGACCCCAGATCCCCTGGAGATCTAGTGCTTTTAAAATAAATCAAGTGACCAGTGTTGGATCAATGACATCAAGTCTTTTGTCTGAGCTGCAGTCACACCTTCAGTACTGCAGTATCGTCAACAGGTTATAAGTCACAATGTCTCTGATGACCTCAGCAGTGCAGTACGTGTCTCCTTCATACGGTTCTGTTTCAGGCTGTCTTAGATAATTACCAGAAGGAGCAATCTCAAAGTTCCACTCAGGGAGGAAACTGTCCCCTCTGATTTCACAGATGTTGTGCAGAACGCAGCACGCGGCCACAACTCTGGGCATCATGGAGACGTCGATGTCGCTCTTTTTCAGCAGGCACCTCCAGCGTCCTTTCAGCCGTGTGAATGCGGTGTCAACCACGGAGCGGGCGGAGTTGAGGGTGTAGGTGAAGCGACGCTGCTCAGGAGACAGCTGGTGTTCCTGGCAATATCCCTTCATGAGCCACGGCTTTAGAGGGAACGACGCATCACCGATCAGGTGGATGGGGATCTCCACTCCATCAGACATGACAGACCTCTGAAAGGGAGACTTCACTTTTAATATTCTGATTGAGTGGATCAGATGCTTCCCCGCCCCCCTCAGCACTCTGACTGATGCTGTTCGACATGCAAGGAGGTGGTGAAAAGGGACTGTGCACTCACCTGTCTGGGGAACAGGTAACCATCAGGGCGGTCCTCTGCTTTCAGGTACAGGTCTGAGCTGGAGAGCACAGTGGAGCTGCTCGTACTTCCAGGCCAGCCAGCGTACACGTCAGTGAAACTGTGAGGGACAAAAAGTACATGTTCAAGTCATGTTGGTTGCTTCAATTTAAAAAAACTTTCACTGACATAAAACTACCAATATCAGAATGTAAAAATACTTCATCACAAGTAAAAACAATTCATTTAAAATCCTGCCAAAGACAGTGATGGTGCACTTCTACACTGCCATCACTGAGTCCATCCTCACCTCCTCTATCACCACCTGGTACGCTACTGTCACTGCCAAGGACAAGGGCAGGCTGCAGTGTATCATATGCTTTGCTGAGCAAGTGATTGGCTGTAAACAGCTGTCCCCTCAGGACCTGGAGGAACTTCCAGGACCTCGAGGCAGACAGGACAGATAGCCTCCAACCCCGCACACAAACTCTTTGTTGCACTCCCCTATGGCAGGAGGCTGCTGTCCATCAGGACCAAAACCTCACACCACAAAAACAGCTCATTCCTGACTGCAGTGGGCCCCATTGACAAGGCTTGTGAGTCGTGACCCTCACTAACATGGACTCTTATCCCCCTGCTGCGCCACTGTCTCTGCATATTGGACTTTCTTGCTCTACCGTAACTTTTGCACAACCCCTGACTGATATTTTGCACATCCTGCACAAAACTGTACAGCGTATTTATTTTTGAAACAGCTATACTGTACATATTGTTTTATATTTTTATGTTATAGTACATTATATTGTAGCGTCATCATATTCATTATAACTTTTCTGTCTATGTTTATGTTGTGAAGTGTTGCAGTACTTTGCCTTATTTTTACTTCCTCTAAATATGTTTATTTGTATGTTTAATATGTGCATCAAAAAACAAATCAGATTTCTTGTAAGTGAAAACCTATGCTACTTGGTAATAGGGGTGGGAATCACTAGAAGATCCATGATACAATATTATTACAATTTTAAATATGCAATAAAATAAATGGGGAATTATTAATATTTTTCAAGTTTTGCATTAATATTGAGTCAATCCACTGATTGATTATTGGACTAATGGTTTCAGATGGACTTAGACAAACTGTTTTAACATCAGATTTTATGAACTCTTGAAGTGTTTTAATCTGTAGAGCTGTCAGATAAATGTAATGCAGTAGAACAAAGTAGCATGAATACTCAACTACCTCAGATGTTTACTTGAGTACAGTACTTGGGTACTTGTTAGTAAGCAGTGTTTACCAGATGTTGTGGTCCACCACAGCCTGCAGGATCACTGAGTGCCACCCCTTCCTGTTCAGGTAGTCGTCCGGATTGTCCCTCGGTGGGGCGATGGGGATGTGAGTCCCGCCGATGGCCCCGGCACACTGCGGGTAGCAGCGGTCCTTGAAGGCCCTGATGGTGTCCTCCAGCCGCTGTCCGCTCGGCAGCGACACGACGCGCCGGTACAGCCGGTCCAGTATGGCTGAGATCACCTGCCGCACGATGACACACACGGTCGCTATCCCCACCCCGAACATGCTGGCGATGGAGCGGTACTCCCCGGACCGGGCGAACCACCACAGCGTGATGGCCAGTCTGCGGCGCGGCTCGATCGGGACCCGGTAGTTGGTCCTGCGTCGTTTGATGGCCGGTCCAATCCGCTCCAGCAGGTAGTCAAAGGTGTCCCGGGACACACGGAACTGCGCCTTCCACTCCTCATCGTCAAACGATTCGGCTGAAGACCAGAAGGTCTGCCCGGGGCTCCTGTTCAGGACCCAGACGTGTCTGTTGGTGGTGGTGGTGATGAGGCTCAGGATCGCAGTGATGGAGGACAGAATGAACGCCCTCCTCCTCCGGAGGTACTGCCGCCGCCGCCGGTCCCGCTCCATCCTCTCCCGGACCCTCCTCCGCCTCAGCAGGGCCGTCTGGACCCGGTACAGCTCGAACATCTGGTTACCGACCGACGGAGGGACATTCAGGCTCAGCACGGAGTAAAGTAACGCTGCCGTTAGTGAAGGAGGATCCTCCGGGTTCGGCTCCATTTTGAACTGGCGGTAAACAAACTTCTTCTTCTTCTTCTTCTTCTTCTTTGGTGGTTTTAACGGCGGTCAGACAGGAACCGTTTCCGGCGCAGTACCGACACCTGCTGGTGAGGAGTGTGAATCAGAGCTTAGATCTTATGAATCAATCTTATAGAAATACATTGATTTTATTTCTATGATTAATTATGTTTCAAAGTCAGAATCAGCTTTAATGTAACTCAGGTTTCTGCCAATGTAAATACACAGCATATACACACAGGTCAAAACATGGACAACAAAGATAAACAAAGATAAACATACACATTGACTACTATGTAGCCTAGTAGTAAAGTAGACAATCTGAAATATATACAATATACAATGAAATGGTTGTAGCGTTATAAATGAAATAAGAATGAGTAATTATATTGTGTGTTTTGTTTTATAAATAGCCAAATGAGTCCGATCATCATTATCTTGATGGTAAAGGAGACCCCATTTATATTTTATATCTTCCTGAGACCCCAGCTGTTGGGTATGCGCTCACCCAACTTAGATTTTCTTTGGGAAAAAGCTTGCACTCAAAACTTTTATTTTAGTACAGGTGTCTCAGACTCATTTTAGTTCAGGGGCCACTTACAGCCCAGTTTGATCTCCACTGGGCTGGACCAGTAAAACCACTTCCTAATACCCCAAAAGTAACAACCCCTTCTAAAAACATTCATCCATTTACAAAACAGATGATGGACAGCCTGCAATATCCTTAGAAAAATATATGAAAATTCAACGTCTCAGTTTTTCCACATTCAGTCAGTCTAACACATAAAGTGGAAGCTATTGAAGAAGACGGTGAAGTCATCTCCTGCCTTACAATCCATTTACAGTCTGAAGTTTTGTCAGTGCCTCAGCAGCAGGTTTCCACCCATATTGTTTTAAGATAGAAGTCTGAGACAGATTCTTTTAGACCGAAGCTGCTGGTTGATAACATGTTGCACAATGTTCAGTATCTTTAAATCTGAAAACAGTAAGAATTCATTGTTGTCTCAAAGATCAGATTTACTCACTGTTTAAACCTGACAGCTCTCAGCCATCACAAGTGCATCAATATCAGGTGTGCAAAGTCATCCAGTGGGCCGGTTCTGACCCCCAGGCCACATGTTTGATACCCCTGGTTTAGTACAATACAGTATCATAAACATTTTTAAAAATCAGACATAAAATAAATGTCACATGACCCTTGTCTGACAGGAGTTGTATGTTTGTTTTAGCATTTAATTCTATGTCATATGAACATAAGAATATAAAGTACACACCTAACAACATTTTTTTAATTGCATTGAACTATAGAAATAAATTGTGGAAAGCTTAGGTTTCTCAATTACAAGAATGAAGCAAAGAGATGAATTCTGTCTCTTCTGTTTTTTTGGAAGGTCACTAACTACATTGTGCTTTTGCTACCACTAGATGGCGCATAAATGTTTCCATGAATGAGGACAACGGGTTAAAGTTAAGATGCAGAAATCCCAAAATGTAATGTCCTCATGTGCATCAAAAACCTTTAAATACCTTAAAATTCTTCTTCTTTTGAATGCTGCCTCAAAGAAGATAAACTTTTTGCCAAAGCTCTCTGTTAAATCATCACACTATCCCTGATTTTTTTAATTGAACCTTTAATCGCAATGCAATGTGTAAATAAAATCAAATTATGTGTTTTGTTTCTAAAATGTTTGGATTGTTTTGTAACTGTAATTTTTAACTGTGTTTGCTACATTTTGTTGTTGTTGTGTGACGTTAGTGTGTGTTTTCATTCATTTGTTAAGTGTCACTGTAACATTTTGCGTTGGTCAATCCATCACAGTGAACCTTCACTATTGTCAAATGCACATCTTCAGCACATATAAAGACTGAAATGTCACCGGGTATGAAAATAAACTGAGATGAAACATCTTCGAATGTGTCTCCACCCAACGAACAGAGAGGAACTGCAGCTGAAGGAAACATGTCTGTTAACACATGATGTAATGTGGGAGGGAGAAGTTTGTTGTCAGGTTCCTGCAGAGAGACACAGGGTGACACTTCTGAATCGGTCAAGTTAATTACTCATTAAAAATGATTATATTTTCTCTCAGATTAATTGTGGTGATGATCTGAACTCTTTCACATAGAGGTAAATACCACCTGGCTGGTACCACTGGGGCCATAAGACAAACACTGAGCTACATGTTTGATCAGTGTGTAGCTTTATGTGCATGTTTTAATGCTAACCAGACACTCACAGTCCACCCCACACTTCTCTTTAGTTTCACTTCCCCTTCACATTTTCTGTTTTTCACTCTTGCTGGTATGAATTTATCCACTGAGGAACTTCCTCCTCTCTCTGCACGTCTCTCAGCACAAACACACCCTTTATACTGTATGTTTTCTCAGGACAAACTCTTGCTGAACTGAGGGAAGAGAAGGTGAGTTTATTTATCTGTCTGTGTGATCATTGAGTCACATTTCTTTTAATCAGATCTGTTGGGATGTTTGAGACAGTTTTATTAATGGTGACTGTCTCTCGATGTTCTGCATGTTATGAATCAGCTGTTTGGGTGTGATGGCAGAGCCACAGAGGGGCACTGAAAACCGGACTGAGACACACATAAGGACTCTGTCTTCAGGTTCTGACTCACCATCTTATTCTGATATAGACTGTACTTTTTACACAATCATTAAAATATATATACATACTTTCAGTTTAATAATTACTTCATCTGTGTTTTTATACCATGTGTCCAGACGTGTGAGTGGTATCAGTATGAGCATCTGACTCTCAGAGAGGAAGAGAAAAAGAGGATTTACCAAAATGTGGAATTTTTAGATCACAGAGAACTTTACTGCTCTTGAACTTTATTGTTTCTGCTGTAAACATTTGGGTGTGATGTCTTAGTTATCCCCAGGATTAGATAATATTCACCAAACTGATAAACGGACCAAATAAATGGACATGTTTAATGGTGTTACAGGGTAACAGTTTCATTTAAAACTACAAGCTATTTATTGAAGAAAACTTTATAAATGTATGTAAGCTAGAGTCTAAACATTGTGTGCGTGTGTGTGTGTGTGTGTGTGTGTGTGTGTGTGTGTAGATGAACCCCCCAGTTGTTCCAGTTTGACCACTAAGGAGCTGCAGCAGAACTTGAGGGAAGTGAAGAAGAGAGAGCGACCCGTCAGGCTGCTGTTTGAAATCCCATCGACTCGTATTATTCATCATGTTCTGTCAAAATATGTGGTGAGACACTGAAACACACACACACACACACACACACACACATAAAATATCACACATTTAGTACAGGTAGCCTCAGTGGATCTGCAGCTAGCTTACCCTAAAGACTGGGGAGAGGGTGAAACTGGAAACCGAGGGAAGCAGCTAGCTTAGCTTATAATAAAGACTTGAAACTAAGGGAAACAGCTAGCTTAGTATTAAGACTGGAAACAGTGGAACTACTACTAGTTCCTCTAAAGCTCACTGATCAACATACTGCATCTTTTTTTGTTTCATCTGCATAAAAAAACTAAAAGCAGAAACAAGATGTAGTTTGCGTAATTAACTTCTGCAATTGTTGCAACCACCAAATATTTATTTTAATCTTACGTTAGTTTTGTCTCATATTAATGTGATTTTAAAGTCTTGTTCAGCCTTTCAAGAATGTCTGGACGTGATACAGTTTCCAGATACACATCAATGACTCCTTGCTCTAACGTTTTGTTTTAATGCTTCCTGTTCATCTTCAGGTGTATGAGATTGTGGTGATGCGCTCTGGCAGCTTCGATTCCCACCGTGTGCCTGTGGAGCGCCGTTACAGCGACTTTTCCCGCTTCCACCACAAACTGCTGGAGGAGTTTGAGGAGGAGCTGGAGGATGTAGTTCTCCCCCGAAAACACCTGAGCGGGAACTTCAGCCCTGAAATAATCTCAGAGCGTCGCCTTGGCCTCCAGGACTACCTGGCTAAACTTTACAGTGTTCGCTGCGTTCGGCATTCTCCTCATTTCGCCAAGTTCTTCACTGAGCAGGAGCAGAAACGAGCACACGATCTGTTGCGAGCAGGACAGTTTAAGCCTGCTGTGGAGCAGCTGCAGAATGTGTTAGAGGTGGAAGAGAAGTTGTTACCTTGGCAGAACCCCACCCTGATTGTACCCACCCTCTCTGCCCTCGCAGTCTGTTACCGGGACCTGGAGGAACCAGAAAAGGCCTCTGCTGCTGCTCAGAGAGCCTTGCCTCCAGTGAGACGCTACGGACTTAAAAACTACAGAGCTGCACTGCTGGATCTGCTGGTGGATCTGGGTTATCAGCTGGGACGTCCTGTCGCTCAGTTACAGGAGGAGCTGACTGTCCTAAGGGACGCTGAGAGGGGTGAGGTGTCCCCTCGCTCTCTGAAAGAGTTAGTGGTCCAACAGTTCCCCTGAGTCTCTGAAAGAGTTAGTGGTCCAACAGTTCCCCTGAGTCTCTGAAAGAGTTAGTAGTCCACTTGTTTCAGAGTCTCTGAAGAAGTTAGTGGTCCACCAGTTCCCAAGGCTTTGAAAGGGTTAGTGGTCCATCAGTTCCCTGGAGTCTTTGGAGGAGTTCGTGGTCCATGAGTTGACCAGAGGACAATCCAGGTGAGTGGGACAAACCAAACCAACAAACTCTGGAGCTGAGCTGAATCAGTGATCCATAACTTGCTCGTCTTTTGTCAGTAAATCTTTCTCGGTCAGATTCGGAGTTCTGCAGGAAATCAGGACGTTTGGTAGAAAATGACTGAGACATCAAACCACAGCTGAGCTGTAAGTGTAAGTGAGAGTTGCATGATCTGTCCTTCATACTATAAATAATTTATTTCAGTGTGTGCAAACTGTCACTACTATCTGTGGTGAACAAAGTGAATGTGCATCACCATGTCTGCAGAGGAACTAATGTGTGTTGACTGATCTGTGCAGAGGATACAGTGATTTCAACAAAACAAAAACTGGAACTCCCCGAAAAAGTTACCCAACCTGCTTCACTTTGTGTGTGTGTGTGTGTGTGTGTGTGTGTGTGTGTGTGTGTGTTTGCTTTTTTTTTTTTTTTTTTTTTTTTTTACAAGAGAACAAAGGCAAACCTCTCAGGGTGCTTTCGAACCTGCCCTGTTTGATTCGGTTCAATTGAACTCAGGTTAATTCGCCCCCTAAGTAGTCTGTTTCGGGCAGGTGTGAACACAGCAATCGCACTGGGGTGTGCACCAAAACAACTGAACCAAGACCTTCTTGAAGAGGTGGTCTCAGTCCGGTTATAAATGAACTGCAGTGGTGCAGTTCCTTTGTGGTGAGAAGGTGTTCTGACCTGGATGTGAACCAACTGCAGTCACATGACACATTGTTTGGGTTAAACATGAGCATGTTACAGTCCTGGAGGATTATTAATGTGCACCTCCTCCTGTACTGCCTTAATATGCACATTCAGTACATCCAATGCATCAAAACATTGTTTTCTAGTTCAATCAATTCAATCAATTTTATTTATAAAGCCCAATATCACAAATCACAATTTGCCTCACAGGGCTTTACAGCATACGACATCCCTCTGTCCTTATGACCCTCGCAGCGGATAAGGAAAAACTCCCCAAAAAAAACCCTTTAACGGGGAAAAAAAAGTTGGAGCCACGCCTCGTTTTCAAACTGTATGGTTTGACTAAAATGAACAATGACAGCAATATAGTCCACGATGAGCAGCGCTAAAATCAACCTGCGTAGTTGTCCCTCCATTGTGACATTAGAAAGTGTCACATTTATCTTGCAAGTGTACACTTCTTCAACGTTTGCTTTACTTCCTGGATTTTTCCCACGTGGAAATTCTGACCAATCAAAAGCAGCTTTCTCGTGCAAGGCATTTTATCTGATCTGCTTGAAAATGCTGTCGTGAGAACGTGAATCAACTCTAGGCAATTATGCAACTGTGGAACAAAACTAGTCCCTGATTCAGACCAAAGCAAGACAACTCTAGGTCTGAAAACACCCAGTGTAACCCATCCCCGTAACCCTGTCAGTCTAATATTGATTAATGATACACTGTGAACTCTGAGTAAGAGTTTGGGTTTTAACATGAAGAATAAATTGAATGCACTGAGGAAACATTTGGTCCAAATAGATTCTGATGAATGAGGCTGAATGTTCTTCATTCTCAGCTCAAACTGAAACAGCAGTTGAGTCTGTTCTGGAGCTCTCTAACAGATCACATGTTCTTCCTCAAGCTGAGAGCTTTTAAACCAACAGGGAAGAGAAGTCATTACAGTGCTCAGAAAATTGGAAATGTGAACAGCTCCATCTGCTGAAGAAGATCATGTGATACATATGAAAGCTCCAGTTATACACATACAGTGAAAACTGACACTCTTGTGTCTCTGCTTTTTGTGGCACTAATTTTGGTTTCTGAGTTTTCAAAAGTTCAGATTCACTTTGTTATTCTGTTGTTTCTGTATAAATCTTTTGTTTTGCTGAAATGAAATGATTAACCCATGAATATCATAACATCCTGAGACCTGAACTTTTGTTTGGTATGTATTTTTAATTTCTCCCCACTATTTGGGATCAGTAGGACCTGATAAGTATAAAAACTAAACATTGTTAATGACAGTAAAGTCCCAATGTCCTCAAACAAGCTGATGATAAATTCCCAACATCTTCAAACAAGTATGTCCTAATTAACAGTGTCTTAGCTTGTTATTGTTGCTAAAACTGGTAAAATGTGTTGGTATATCAAACTGCAAACTTAATTAATCATATATAAACAAGTTTCAATTGTAAAAATGTGATCAGGTTTTGTACCTTGTCCAATTTTGTGTCGGGATCTGCTACAGACTGACTTGGCAGAGATGGCTGCCATCTTGTTTTTACATGGATTAGTATATTGTGCTCTTACTACCACTAGATGGCACAAAAAACTGTCCATGAACAAGGACAACAGGTCTAAGTTAAAGGACAACTTCGGTATTTTTCAACCTGGGCTCTATTTCCCCATGTGTATGTGTGCATATGATTCATAGGTACCACTCGTTCTAAAATTGGTTCAGTATTGAGCCGCGAAACGAGCTAAAACGGTAATGGGGGCAAATGTGTCCCGTATAAAAGTGCTTTTTTCGCCACTGACCGGTTCAGATCGCCAGTGTTATCTCTGTAGATAGCATATGGTAGCGGCCCTGGGGCAGTGGTGAGTGTGAATGAGTGGAGTCAGCTGTCAGTCAGTGTAGGAGCAGAGAGGCGGAAGGCGTCCCCGCTCGGTATTGTAAATGAGTATGTGTGTGTGAATTGTGTGTTTTTTCGCCACTGACCGGTTCAGATCGCCAGTGTTATCTCTGTAAATAGCATACTAACTTAGCCTCTCCCTTACCTCTGGGCTGTGTGATGTCACGAGAGCTTTGCTCCACTGTGTCTGTAGCTCTCTCTACTCGTGGACAGCCGTTTTCTTGAGGAAGAGGTGTTTCGGGATTGGATGTCTTCTCTTCTTCGGCTGGCAGTAGTCATCTTGGGAGAAGTGAGCACTGCAGACCCGATGGTCTGCAACGCGCAGTGTCTGGACAGGAGTGTTAGCATCCATTTGTAGCACAACTAGCCACAACTTCAGCATCTCGCCGTCCGACAAAGGCAGCCTATGAAAGCTGTACCGGGTGTTGCGCGACATCCTGTTCTTGCGTTTGGGAAAAAGGCCCGTTTATTTGAGCACTCCAAAAACTCCGCTAACACTCCAGGGGGTAGCACGTAAAAGACTCCGTCCTCTGACTCTTCTAGCGTAACACATCACACACACATACTCATTTACAATACCAAGCGGGGACGCCTTCCGCCTTTCTGCTCCAACACTGACTGACAGCTGACTCCACTCCTTCACCCTCACCACTGCCCCAGGGCCGCTACCATATGCTATTTACAGAGATAGCACTGGTGATCTGAACCAGTCAGTGGCGAAAAAAAGCACTTTTATACGGGACACATTTGCCCCCATTACCGTTTTAGCTCGTTTCGCGGCTCAATACTGAACCAATTTTAGAACGAGTGGTACCCATGAATCATACGCACACATAAACATGGGGAAATAGAGCCCAGGATGAAAAATACCTAAGTTGTCCTTTAAGTAGATTAACTATAAGGTGCAGTGAATCCTAAATGGACGTCCTCGTGTGAAGACACAGGGTCTCAGGTGGATAAATATAATGTGTATTGCTGATACAGAGTATAACAGCACAGGGACTTTTAACTATGAATGTTTCACTCTGCTTTACAGGTGTTCTAAACTGTTAATTTCATTAAACGTTGATTATCCTGCATTAAGAGTCATCGTAAGAAATTTTGCACCGCAAACATCCAGATTTCCACAAATAACGTTTGAGTTAAATACTAAATGGTCGTCAGAAGAGGATTAAGGGATGGAAAGAAACCTGGATACTTCAGTGCAAACCTCCATCTGTGCTCATATGACAACAGCTGATATCATAATGTACTTTCTGTTCAGCTGTTAACTCATTTGAATCACACAAAGGTGACTGTCAACATTCTTTTTTCACTGGTTGCACAATAAATGGAAACTTACAGATAAAACATGATACAAAGCAGCTGGTCTGTGGTAACATGTAGACCCACACAAAGCAAGCGTGCAGGAATGTTAATGTGTTGCTTGGCGACAGTCCAGTCAAAGAGGCGATAAATGATCAAATAAACAAACAAATCTTCACCCGTTGTGACTCATTCTTTTTAACTTGTAAACGCTTGTAGAACTGTTGAAAAGAAGCAATGTCACACTTGAGGTCGTGCTGTTGTCCTGAAAATCAGCTGTTATTAATGAAGTTAATTTGTTAACGTGTGTTTGGGAGCAGGGCCACGTCTCCACCATACTTCTGATTACGTGCCAAGCCTGCCTATACCTGGTCAACCTGCTCTGTTTGTCTCAGATTTGTAGACCAACCCTCTGTTTCCCTTCCTTTAATCCATCATTCCTTCATCCCCTCATCTCTTCTTATTCATCTGGTGCATACCTCTCCCATGTCTTACTCTAGGTACCGTCTTGGGGCCTGTAATCATCTCAGGCGGAAATACACCTGAGACGAAACCCCCACACTAAGTCTCCCTCAAACCGATCTCCAGTACATCCTCCCAGATCAACCTATCAGAAGACACCCCTCTTCCACCTTCACCCCCACATCCATTCACCAGTCCTCAACAACTACAATTAAACATTTAAACGACATATTGTTGTGACGTGGTCCTTGCTAGTGAATCGTGGATACTGCAGCATATCAAAGTTAACTTCCTAATAGAGAATGTAAAGTTGACGTCACACCATGTACATTTTTTTGGATGAGGGTGCCATCTTGTGAGGCATGCACTGTGTTATCACAGACTGCAAAAATAATGGACGTAGCTACCATAACATCACCCACTGGTTTGTGGACTCCCATTTTGAAGCCTTCGGCATTTCAGTCGTTGCCATCTTGGTTATCAGGAGCCAGAAATGACCATATTTGGGTGAAAGGGTGGATCTGACTGAGAAGCTAAGGACACTATCATCAGACAGCCTGTCACTCAAATCAGCCCTGTCATTAATTATGCCTAACTTTAAGCCTCAATAAAATGTAAACAGGTGAGATAAAAAAAATTCACCTATGCACAGTTGTCATGAATGTTTTTTGTACCAGGCTGTAAACATGTTTATTTCTGCTGTAAATGTGGGGATTTGAACATGAGGGTCTATGGGGACTGACTCACTCTTGGAGCCAACCTCAAGTGGCCATTAGAGGAACTGCAGTTTTTGGCACTCCAGTATTGACTTCATTTTTCAGCCCCTGAAGCTGCTGCTTGTGTGTTACCTGTGCCTGCTACAGTGGTAAAACAACGTTATATGGACAAACTAATCACAATTAACAACTCGGATCCAAGCTAGGCTGATACACTTCCTCCACTCACATACCTGCACACTGCAAACTATCTCGTTTTTGCACTGAGTCCATACACTTTGGTGACCGAGATAGCAGGGCACTGACCTAACAAGATGGCACGCCCATCCCACTTGGTGTGACTTCACATTCTCTGCACTGTGAACACAACAACAGAACATCAGTAAAATACACAGAGGTGTGACAGACAGATTGTGGATCATTTACAGGCTGTAAACTGGAGAAACAACATGATAACAAATATACAGTGCGATTTCAACACATGATGGACAGCTGGAAAACAGACTACAGGTCAATGGAACAATAGGTTCATGCACTTCATTACACACAACAGCAAGTAAATGCATCATTGTTTGAATCAACTTCAGTACGTGAGCGCATCGCTGTTCAAATGCAACAAACTACAACTTTTAGAACAAAACTTAAAACTCACCTTTTCAAACATTAACCACATTTTAATCTCAGTTCCAGCTGAAGTGGGCTGCAGAGGCTTCGTAAGCGAGTTTTGGTGTTGCGCAACCCAGAAAGAGAGGTCACTGGTCCAATATTATTCCCACTATTATTATTGTGTATGCTGCCACTTGGTGACATCATTAGAGAACACAGTGTTCTCTGTTTTTCTAGTTATGCTGATGACACACAACTGTACATCTCTGCTGAACCAAACGATGCCGCAGCCATAAACTCTATCACTATCTGCCTCTTGACAATAAATAAATGGATGAAGACAAAACTGAAATCCTGCTTGTTGGCCCAAAAACAAAAACAGAAATGCTAATTAATAATCTGGGTAATTTACCTTCCTGGATTGAATCTGAAGTTACAAGTCTTGGCGTGATCCTTGATTCAGATCTAAGCTAAGCTAAGCCAGTCCCACATTAACAAGGTGACGAAAACATAATTTTTCCACCTCAGAAACATCGCTAAGATACGACCATTTGTAACTGAAAAAGATCCAGAGAAACTGATGCATGCCTTTATTTCAATTTGCCTAGACTACTGTAACACACACTTTACTGGCCTCCCAAAAAACACCACTGAGCGGCTTCACCTCATTCAAAACTCTGCAGCTCGGCTATTAACCAGAACCAAGAGTAGAGAGCACATCAAGCCAGCCTGAGCTGCTCTGCACTGACTTCCTGTCACTTCCTGTTGTTAGAATTGATTTTAAGCTCCTTCTCCTTGTATACAAAGCCCTACATGGGCTGGGACTGAGCTACATTGCTAACTCCTTGTTAAGTATTTGCCTCCAACAACACTGCAGTCATCTGCTACTCGTTTATTGGAGGTTCCCAGAAACAGCCGGAAGAAGATCAAGGATGCAGACTTTGTCAGTTAAGCCCCAAAGCTATGAAACACACCACCTATAGATATCAGGGAAGCTAGGTCACCAAATATTTTTAAAAGAAAGCTAAAAATGTATCTTTTCACTTTAGTCTTCAATGTTTCTTACTTTTCTATCTATCCAACCCTTTGGCTCCCCCTCGGACCCCCAGACAGCACCATTACTCCCACTCATAGTCTCAAATATGTGCATCAAGGATTGTAACATCTAGTCCTAAACTGAACTTCACCTTAGCTCCATTTATTTCTTAGCCTTAACTTTTATTAATTTTAATATCTGACTTGTTTTCAATGTCCCTGTTTCTTGCATCAGTCTTTGTTTTGCAGCTCTGAAGTTGTATTATTATTATTATTGAATTAAAATACTCAATTAAAGTACCTCAAAACTGCACTATAGTACACTCGTGGGATTACTGTGCTCAGTTACTGTCCGCCCTGAGGATCTCCAGCTGTAATAAAGGTTTGATGTGTATGTAGGGTCAAAGGACAGAGGGTGTCATGAGCTGCATGGACTGTAAATGTGATTTATCACATTGGGTTACACAACTACAATTGACTTTACGTGAAAGATGTTCTCACTGCAGAGAAATAAAATCAGGAGAAAAAATGCTGACATCTACAGACAAAGACTGGTCTGTGATCTGCACCAGTGTGTATGATCCATATCAGTGTGTTGTTCAGAGGTGGATCTGACTGTATCAGATGTCCTAGTGACTCCCAACTGTGTGCGGCTGCAGAAAAGGAACAGGTTTCAGAAAAAACAGTTGTTGGCAGGAGCACAACATACCTGTGTGCAGGTGGCACAGAGAGAGGGCAGGACCGGAGGTGTAAAGACTTTCAGATTGCTCCTTGCACCAGACACACAGGTGAAACAGCTGAGAGAGAAACACGATCAGACAGGTGGAGGATGGACATCACTTCATGTTTCTGTGCTGTAGCTGCAGCTGTGTACTTCTTCACTGTGCTGTGGAGGTTTAAAGAGGACTGTAGAGCTGGAAACCGGCCAGGTATTGTCGGAGCCCTCCTCTGGGCCCTTGGGGCTCTTGGTGGGGCTGCTCTGTTTTTCACTGTTCCTCCAGGTGTCTGTGGGTCTGTCCTCCTCGGCTGCAGCTTGATCCTGATCTGTGGGACTGACAGGAAAGGGGAGCTGCTGCCAGGACAGGGCAGAGCAGTGCTGATCACAGGTGAGACACACCTGTCATGCCAACACAAAGAGTCATAATGGTCATGTTTGGATGCATTAATGTGTTCATCATGCAGCTGGTAAAGGTGGAGGTCACTTTAATAACTTCATATAGTGCCGGGTAGTTTGTGAATTTCCAACGTGACAATCAAAAGTTCTAATAGTTTATAATAATTTGATTCTGTTGCTGAGCACACTTTATATCTTTTCCTCTGAAAGGCTGTGACTCAGGTTTCGGACACGCCCTGGCCAACCGGCTCAGTGAGGGCGGAGTGATGGTGTTTGCTGGCGTGCTGGATGTGAACGGAGCTGGAGCTCAGCAGCTGAGAGAATGCGGGCATGAAAACCTGCAGGTCCTGCAGCTTGATGTCACTGACAGCTCCCAGATAGAGACGGCACACAGGTACATCTGTGCTCAGGTGGCTGACACAGGTGAGACTGAACACACACACACCTGACGGCTGCTGCTGGTAAACACACTGGTACAGTGTGTGGAGTGGACTGAGGTTTAGTGAAATGTACAGCAGTGCTGGTCAACATGGAAACAATCAGATATTTATCGATATTGCTATTGTAACAATGTTGTAGGGTTGACGAACGGTGCTTTGACTAAATATTTACACAATGAGATTTTTTTTGATAAATCATTATCAGTGTGGACACAGTGACTCAGTTAAAAATTTACAGCACTTTTCTGTAATGCAGCCTTTAAAACCAGGGAAAAACAACATCTACCATATTACCATATTCAAAATCAGAGAAATCAAAAATCACCATAAATATATTTTTTAGTGTCTGAGAGCTGATCTGTTGATTGTAAATCAAAGACTGTGGTGCATATTTATGTAGGAATATAATTTTTTTTAATTTTAAGAATCTTTTACGAATTGTTATTTATACATTTTTTTTATTTATTTATCTCTATATATTTTTATTTTATAATTTATTTTTTCTATATTATTATTTTATTTACATATTGTGTTTATTTTTATGTTTTTATTTATTTATTTATTTTTATCCTCGTGTATGTACATATATTTGATTTATTAACACTCTGTGACACTGTTTATGCTAGAAAAAAAAGGCAAAAAAAGTTCAACAAAAAATATTAATGATAACAAAAAAAGTATTCGTATATCTGTCCAGCTGACTTTTATGTGAAGAAACTAAAAATAATTTTGCTTTATATGCACATGCAGATATTTGGTGGGATTCATTCTTGACTTTCATTAACAAAAAAAATCCTAAATATAAAACAACAAAACATTAAATTATGAATTAATTCACCAGAAGTCTTGTGTCTCATGTCTCATGTCCCTGCAGGTCTGTGGGGTTTGGTGAATAACGCAGGAGTCCTCTACTGTCCTGTGGACGCGGAGCTCACCTCATTCAAAGCGTACAGACACTGTATGGACGTGAACTTCCTGTCTGCTGTGATGATGACTCAGGTGTTCCTCCCTCTGCTGAGGAGGTCCAGAGGACGCATTGTCAATGTGTCCAGTATGGCAGGTACGTCCCAGTACTTGTTTATTTAACCCTGTGGTCTGAGACAGTCCAAAAATATTAGTTAACATGACTCCCAAATCCAAAAACTAGAGAGCTAAAACTCAAACTTGTGATGTCATAGGGTGTAAAGTCTGGAGCTCCTCCATAGACAATGAATGGTGAAAGATGTTCAAGGTGACATTGTGAGCATCCAGGGGAATGTTCTCAGTATATGGGTACAGTTTCTTTTTACTTAAAATAATACAACAGAATATTAATTGTCTATGGAGCAGCTCTAGACTTTATGCACTATGACATCACAAGTTTGAGGCTTACTTCTCTTGTTCTTGGTTTTAAGAGAGAGAGAGACAGAGACAGAGAGAGAGAGACAGAGAGAGAGAGAGACCGAGAGAGAGAGAGAGAGAGAGAGAGACATGGAATATATAATATAACATAATAATATAACAACATGGAAACAGATTTCTTCCCCCAGAGTAGAGGAGTAAAACAGGGCTGCAGTCTCAGCCCCACCCTCTTCAACATTTATATCGATGAATTGGCCAAATCACTAGAACTATCTGACATCCCTGGTCTCACTCTGTCTGACACACAGGTTAAATGCCTACTTTTTGCAGATGATCTCATATTGCTGGCTCCATCAAATGAAGCACTACAACAGCAACTGGATCACCTGCAAACCTTCTGTCAGACCTGGGCCCTGACAGTTAATCTGGACAAAACCAAAATTATGATATTCCAGAAACGACCCAGGGGTCAGGGAGACCAAACCAGGTTTTTCCTGGGCTCTCATGAGGTGGAGCACACACACAACTACACATACTTAGGACTACACATCACGTCCACGGGAAACTTTAACCTGGCTGTTGATGATCTCAGAGAGAGGGGAAGAAGGGCTTTCTATGCTATAAAGAAATCTTCAAACATTAATATACCCATTAGAATCTGGCTCAAAATATTCAAATCTATAATTGAACCAATTATTCTGTATGGTAGTGAGGTGTGGGGTCCTCTTGCAAATCAAGATTTTGAAAAATGGGACAAACACCCCATCGAAATCCTGCATACAGAGATTTGCAAGAGCATCCTCAGAGTGCACAGGAACACCCCCAACAACGGGTGCCGAGCTGAGCTAGGCCAATTCCCCCTTTTAATTAGAATTCAAAAAAGAGCCATCAAATTTTATAAACACCTTAAAACAAGTGACCCCAACTCCTACCACTACAAAGCTCTACAATGCCAAGAGGAGAGCATGGAGAAGAGCCCCCTCAGCCAGCTGGTCCTGAGGCTCAGCTCCTCTAACAGCACAAGACCTCAGGACAGCCCTCACACAATCTGGACCCACCAAATTATAGAGAAACAAAAAGAACATTACATTAACTATTGGACATCGACCACAAAAATGCAAAGCAAACTTCAGTGTTATTTGGCTCTAAACAGACAGTACACGGTGGCAGAATATCTGAGCACCGTGACTGATGAGAAACTGAGGAAGACTTTGACCATGTACAGACTCAGTGACCACAGCTTGGCCATAGAGACGGGCAGACACAGGCAGACATGGCTGCCCAGAGAGGACAGGTTGTGTGAGCTCTGTCCACACAGACAAGCGGAGACAGAGACACACTTCCTGTTGCACTGCAGCAAGTATGAACACCTCAGAGCCGACTTCCTCTCAAAAATAAAACATAAAGTCACTGACTTTGATTCTCTGCCTGATCAAACTAAAATGCAACACATCCTTGGAGAGAACAGAGTCAGCAGCTTAGCAGCAGCAAAATATGTCAGGTTATGCCACAGCCTGAGGGACAACCATCACAACACCTGACACACCTGTCTATATTTACAGTCCTTGTAACTCACAACCTACATTTTTCTTTATTCATTTTTTTTTCTATATTATATATTGGTGTATTGTATTGTAGATTGGTGTATTTTGTATTATATATCATATATTTAATCTTTTTTTTTTTATAGTTTTCTGACTTACTTTTATTATTGTACTTTATTTGTAAATTTTTAATGTCTTTGGCAATATTGTTAATCTACAGTCATGCCAATAAAGCTTATTGAAATTGAAATTGAAATTGAAATTGAGAGAGAGAGAGAGAGAGAGAGAGAGAGAAGGTTATGTTTGCAAATATTGGTTGAACTTTTCTAGACCACGGAAAATGATAAAACCCTTCCAAAGCTGCAGGTCAGCAGAGCAAGTACTGTTAATACTTTCAGTAAACTTTGTTTGGAAAATTTACTTAAGCAACATTTTGAATGCTTTTGATCAGCTTTTGAAGGTGTATTCACAGCATATCAGTGGCACATCTCACAGGTGCAATTTTTGTGGATTTGACTAAAACTTTTTTTTTTTTTTTTTTTTCTTAAAGATATTTGAGCATATTTTTTAGCCTTTAATGGATAGGACAGACAAGTGTGAAGGGGGAGAGAGAGAGAGGGAGTGACATGCAGTAAAGGGCCACAGGCTGGAGTTGAACCCGGGCCGCTGCGGCAACAGCCTTGTACATGGGGCGCCTGCTCTACCACTAAGCCAATGACGCCCCAGATTTGACTAAAACTTTTGATGACGTTGATCGTCATTTGCTTTCAGTTAAACTCCATGCTATCAGCCTCTCTAAAAGGGCAGTTCTTTGATTCAATTCATACCTTAATAACACAAATAATTGTGTTGTCCTGCATTAGAATAAATCTGATTTGTTGATTCAGCAAAGAGATGTGCCCCAGGGCTCAACATTGGGACCACTTCTCTTCTCTTTTTATATAAACAACCTACCAGGGGCGTAAATATGGTCAGGGCAGGCAGTGCAGTTGCACTGGGGCCCATGGGGTGGGAGGTGGTCGCCCTTGTGAATTATTCAGACTGCCACCTCAGAACAACATCGGTGCTCAAAGAAGAACTCACATTGAAATAAAACTGGTGCCATTTGCTATGGGCTATATGCCCTCAAAAAAAGCAAACTGACTTTGGGGGTGTATTTATAGTGTAATAATGGTGCATTAATGATGTGCTAACAGTATATAAATGGCATATTAATGGCGTCTACATGGCATATTGAGGACATATTGATGGCGTATTGATGGTGTATAAATGGCACCTTGATGGCATATTTACAGTATTAATAGTGTAATAATGGTGCATTAATGGTGTGTTAACAGATTATACATTGCATAATGGTGGCATCTCAAGGCAACTGAATCGAACGCAACTGGACTTGGTTTTGTCTTAGAAGACGTTTCACCTCTTATCCAAGAGGCTTCATCAGTTCATGCTTCTCTGACTAGGCTGGAACTAGTTTGACAAACTGGTGTGGAAGCACCCAGGTATAATACCTGGGTGCTTCCACACCAGTTTTCCAGTTGCGTTCGATTCAATTGCCTTGAGATAACTATGACCTGGATGAATGAGAATATCCGCAGGCATGTTGCAGAACAATTTGGGGTTGACACCCTCAAAATGGTGCGGGAATATGAAAGGATGGCTCGGAAGATTGCAGATTACAGAAACCACCTACGGTTTAATTTGAGATGCAGACAAAACAGGCTAATACCAACAAGCCTATGCCTACGTTCCACTATGAAGGGCTATAGAGTGGACAAGATCATGGAAAAGGCACAAAACCAGCTATTAAATGAGAGAGTGAGACAGGCCCATTTCATCACTGAAGGGCTGAAGGAGAAAGCTGACCACTTACTCCAAAAACTAACATCCCTCTTACCTGAGGCCGTCCTTGGAAAGATCATTGACTTCACAAATAAAGCACAACTATCTCAACACACCAAGAGCAAAGAAAGACAAAAAAGGAAATTCCATAACCTACAAATACGAAGCAACACTAACAAGACAGAAATCCTTACTTGGAGGCAAACGACTGACAATCCCACACAAGATGAAACGCATGACAGATGGGTAAAGAACTTGTCAGACAGGGAACTTACCCACCCAGAGAGAGGGGTCTTAGCCAAAGGACTGAACTTTGCCATGACACCACAGCAATTACCTATAGTTGATCTGATCACAGCTACAGAATCAGCTATAAGGAAAAACAACTTGACAGAAACCGAAGCCGAGCAGCTTAGGTTAAAAGTGTCAGCAGCTCTGTCCAGTGCTAAGCCCCCACCCTCCAATCTCACTACTGAGGAAAGGAAAGCCGTGACATCCCTGAGCAAGGATCCAAACATTACCATCCTTCCAGCAGATAAAGGGAGATGTATGGTAGTTCTCAATACACCTGACTACCACAATAAGGTCTCTACACTACTCAGTGATACTAACACCTATGAATTGCTGAAATGAGACCCAACCTGTGGATACAAAAAAAAAGACAATAGAATGCCTACAAAAACTACAGAAAGAGGGCACCATTGATCGCCTACAATATCACCGTCTGTACCCCCAAGATGCCATCCCGTGCATATATGGGCTCCCCAAGATTCACAAAGAAGGGGCCCCCCTCAGACTCATTGTCAGCAGCATTAACTCGGTCATGTATAACATTGCCAAACATTTAGCCAACATCCTGGCTCCCTTGGTGGGCAATACGCCCCACCATATTCAGAACTCCATAGACTTTGTGAACAAAGTAAGAGGTTTAAAATGGATCCAGATGATACCATGGTATCCTATGATGTGACTTCCCTGTTCACTTGCATTCCAACCATGGAGGCTTTGGAAACAGTCAGGCAACGGTTGATACATGACAACACCCTCCATGACAGAACCAAGCTCAGCCCAGACCAGATATGCCAACTACTGGAGCTCTGCCTGAGCACTACCTATTTCAAATACAATGGCAATTTTTACAGACAGAAACATGGCTGTGCCATGGGCTCACCGGTATCTCCCATTGTGGGTAACCTGTACATGGAGGATGTATAATACAGAGCCTTGAACTCCTTTGAGGAAACAGCACCGAGCCACTGGTTCAGATATGTGGATGACACATGGGTTAAAATCAAAACTCAAGAGGTACAAGCTTTCACTGAACACATCAATTCAGTGGACAGAAACATCAAGTTCACAAGAGAAGATGTTAAGGAGAATAGTTTGCCCTTCTTGGATTGTGACGTGCACATTACAGAGGACAGAGGCCTCCACATTGGGGTATACAGGAAACCCACTCACACAGACCAATACTTACTGTTCGATTCTCACCACCCACTGGAACACAAGCTAGGTGTTATCAGGACCCTACAACACAGAGCTGATAACGTACCTACCAGCACTCAGGCCCAGGGGAAGGAGCATGAACATCTGAGGGAGGCTCTAAAAACTTGTGGTTACCTGAGTTGGACCTTTGTGAAATCAGCAGCCTGTTCCAGAAAGAACAAGGTGGGTGAGGAAGAAAAGAGCAAGCGCAATAACATTGTCATCCCCTATGTATCTGGGGTATCTGAAAAACTCAGGAGGATTTTCAGCAAACACCACATCCCTGTGTATTTCAAACCCAGTAACACACTCAGACAAAGACTGGTACACCCAAAAGACCGTACACCACACACTCAGAAGAGCAACCTAGTGTACGCTGTACAATGCAGTGAGGAATGCCCAGACTTGTACATTGGTGAAACAAAACAACCACTAAACAAAGGCATGGCCCAACACAGAAGGGCTAACTTGTCAGGGCAAGACTCAGCTGTCTATCTACACCTCAAGGAGAAAGTACACTCCTTCGAAGACAGCAATGTGCACATTTTTGACAGGGAAGACCGCTGGTTTGAAAGAGGTGTAAAAGAAGCCATCTATGTGAAATTGGAAAAACCATCTCTCAGTAGAGGAGGAGGTCTGCAACACCACCTATCCCCCATCTATAATGCTGTCCTTTCATCCTTGCCCAGGAGGTAACTTAACCTCTAAAAACAATGGTCGTTCACAAATGGCCTCATGTGACTCTAACGACTCCATCGACCACCGTTGCAGCAGGAGTTTCAACGACCGTCGTTGACACACTATTGGAGCACTAACGAACCAGTGACATCATTGGCCTTGTGAAGACCTCCTCAGAGGTTAAATACCTGGGTGCTTCCACACCAGTTTGTCAGACTAGTTCCAGCCTAGTCAGACAAGCATGAACTGATGAAGCCTCTTGGATAAGAGGTGAAACGTCTTCTAAGACAAAACCAAGTCCAGTTGCGTTCGATTCACTTGCCTTGAGATAACTATGACCTGGATGAATGAGAATATCCACAGGCATAATGGTGGCATATTGATGGCATATTAATGGCATATTGATGATGTATTGATGGTGTTTAAATGGCATCTTGATGGCATATTAATGGTGTATTAATAGTGTAATGGCATATTAATGCTGTATATATGGCATATTGATGATCAATCAATTCAATTCAATTTTATTTAGATGATGACAATGAGGAGGGATCCCTCTTCCAGGACAGACAGACGTGCAATAGATGTCGTACAGAACAGATCAGCATAATAAATTAACAGTAATCCGTATGACACAATGAGACAGAAAAAGAGACAGAGAGAGAGAGAGAGAGAGAGAGAGAGAGAGAGAGAGAGAGAGAGAGATGCAGGACAGACGGTAATGACAGTAGCTTACAACAACATTAATGAAAGTAATAATATTATAGTTATAGTTCTGGCTACTGTGGTACAATATGTTGAAAGTATATATTAATATCTGGCAGTATACATGTGTGACAATAATCATATGTGTATAATAACAGTAGAAGTATGACTAATGACTAATGATGGCAGCAGCAACAGCAGGAGGCATCTGGCAGGACCACGGCAGCAGCACAACCACACACGTCACACTGTCCAGGCACCGCTGCGGTATGAGTTAACCTGAGAGACAGTGGAGCACAAAGGCTCCGGAGAAGAAGCCGAGTTAGTGACATCCAGAATGGCCGAGTTAGCAAGATGCAGTAATAGGATAAGACAGAGAGAGAGAGAGAGAGAGAGAGAGAGAGAGAGAGAGAGAGAGAGAGAAGGAGAGAAGGTGCCCGGTGTATTATAGGGGGGTCCTCCGGCAGACTAGGCCTAAGTCAGCCTAACTAGGGGCTGGTACAGGGCAAGCCTGAGCCAGCCCTAACTATAAGCTTTATCAAAGAGGAAAGTCTTAAGTCTAGTCTTAAATGTGGAGACGGTGTCTGCCTCCCGGACCGCAACAGGAAGATGATTCCACAGGAGAGGAGCCTGATAGCTGAAGGCTCTGGCTCCTGATCTACTTTTGGAGACTTTAGGGACCACGAGTAACCCTGCGTTCTCAGAGCGCAGTGTTCTGGTGGGATAATATGGCACTATGAGCTCTCTAAGATATGACGGAGCTTGACCATTTAGAGCTTTATAAGTTAACAGTAGGATTTTAAATTAAATTCTGGATTTTACAGGGAGCCAGTGCAGAGAAGCTAAAACAGGAGAAATATGATCACGTTTCTTAGTTCCTGTTAGTACACGTGCTGCTGCATTCTGAATTAGCTGGAGAGTTTTTAAGGACTTACTAGAGCTACCTGATAATAGAGAGTTACAGTAATCTAGCCTTGAGGTAACAAAAGTGTGGACCAATTTTTCTGCATCTTTTCGGGTCAGGATAGGCCTAATTTTCGCAATATTACGCAGATGAAAAAATGCAGTCCATGAGGTTTGTTTTAAATGAGAATTAAAAGACAAATCTTGATCAAATATTACTCCGAGGTTTCTTACGGTAGTGGTAGAGGCCAGAGCAATGCCATCTAGAGAAACTATGTCATCAGATAAAGAGTCTCTGAGTTGTTTGGGGCCAGGAACAATAATTTCAGTTTTGTCTGAATTTAACATCAGGAAATTGGTGCTCATCCAGGTTTTTATGTCTTTAAGGCAGTTATGGAGTTTAGTTAATTGATTACTTTCTTCTGGCTTCATCGATAAATACAACTGAGTATCATCCGCATAACAATGGAAATTTATAGAGTGATTTCTAATGATGTTACCTAAAGGAAGCATATATAGAGTAAATAGGATTGGTCCGAGCACAGAACCATGCGGAACTCCAAAACAAACTTTAGTACGTAAGGATGATTCATTATGAATGTCAACAAACTGAAAACGATCAGATAAATAAGATTTAAACCAGCTTAGTGCAGAACCTTTTAGGCCAATTAAGTGTTCCAGTCTCTGTAGCAGAATTTGATGGTCAATAGTGTCAAACACTGCACTAAGATCTAATAAAACAAGTACAGAGACAAGTCCTTTGTCTGAAGCAATCAGAAGGTCATTTGTAATTTTAACTAGTGCTGTCTCAGTGCTATGATGCACTCTAAATCCTGACTGAAACTCCTCAAATAAATTATTATCATGGAGAAAATCACACAGCTGGTCTGCGACTACTTTCTCAAGGATCTTTGACATAAAGGGAAGATTAGATATTGGTCTATAGTTGGCTAACACCTCTGGATCCAGGGTGGGCTTTTTTAGTAGAGGTTTAATTACAGCTACCTTAAAAGACTGTGGTACATAGCCTGTTAATAAGGATATATTGATCATATCTAATATATGAGTGTTAACTAAAGGTAAGACCTCCTTAAGTAGCCTAGTTGGGATGGTGTCTAAGAGACACGTTGATGATTTAGATGAAGAAATCACTGCGGTCAATTCTTGAAGAGAAATTGCGGAGAAGCAATCTAAATATATATTAGGTTCTACAGCTGTGTTTGAGGTTAGATAGGTACTATCTGAAGGCAGGAGGTCATGAATTCTGCCTCTAATAGTTAGAATTTTGTCATTAAAAAAGCTCATAAAATCATTACTGCTAAGGGCTAAAGGAATACAAGGCTCAATAGAGCTTTGACTCTCAGTCAGCCTGGCTACAGTGCTGAAAAGAAACCTGGGGTTATTCTTGTTTTCTTCAATTAAAGCTGAGTAATAGTTTGCTCTGGCATTGCAGAGGCCCCTCTTATACGTTTTGAGACTGTCTGCCCAGATTAAACGAGATTCTTCCAGTTTGGTTAATCGCCAATTCCTTTCAAATTTTTGCGATATTTGTTTTAACTTACGGGTTTGAGAGTTATACCAAGGAGCGAACTTTCTTTGCTTTGTTAACTTCTTTTTAAGAGGAGCTACAGAGTCGAGTGTTGTTTGCAGTGAGCCTACGGCGCTATCGACAAAATGATCAATTCGGGAGAGGTTAAAGTCGGCACGGGAAACCTCTGTTACTGAAGGACTTGGTATTGAATTTAACAACGGAGTAATCATTTCCTTAAATTTTGCGACAGCACTATCTGATAAACATCTAGTATAGTAACTGTTGCTGAGTGGCGTGTAATTGAGTAAAAAGAAATCAAAAGTAATCAGATAATGATCCGATAGCGAGGGATTCTGTGGAAAGACTGTTAGGTTATCAATTTCAATTCCATACGTCAGAACTAGATCGAGGGTATGGTTAAAACAATGAGTGGGTTCATGTACACCCTGACTGAAGCCAATGGAGTCTATTAATGAGATAAACGCGGTAGCCAGGGAGTCATTATCAACGTCGACATGAATGTTAAAATCGCCTACAATAATAACTTTATCTGATTTAAGAACTAAACTGGATAAAAACTCTGAGAATTCAGATACAAATTCAGAATACGGGCCAGGAGCACGGTACACTATAACAAATAGAAGTGGCTGTGAGGTTTTCCAGGTCGGATGTAAAAGACTAAGAACGAGGCTTTCAAATGAATTATAATAATAATAATAATAATAATAATACATTTTATTTAAAAAGCGCTTTTCAAAGTTCTCAAAGTCACTTTACAGAGACAGTTCAAACACATCAAATAAAACAACAATTATCAGCAAAGACATCGAAGACAAAGAGGAATAGTAATGGGAGTGAAAAAACAATCTAACAGTCTAATCTAGTTTAGGTTTAGGGCTGATTAACAGGCTAGAGTTAAAAATGGCTGCAACACCCCAAATGTATTTATTGCGTTTAAATGACATCTCAGTGGCATAATAAAGGTGCATTAATAGTGTAATAATGGTGCATTAATGATGTGTTAACAGTATATTAATGGTTAACTGTATTTATGAAATATCAATGGCGTACACATGGCATATTAATGGCATATTGATAGCGTTTAAATGATATCTTGATGGCATGATAACGGTATATTAATAGTGCGATAACAGTGTATTAATGGCATTGTGAAAGAGATAGTATCTCTGGGATGCTGGCGTGATAGTTGCTTTAAGGACAGGGACTCCGATCAGAGAGTAGGGCAGGGAGCGTTCCATCCAAAAACTTTAATGATCACAGTGGGCAATTACAGGTCAGGGATGAGCACAAGGTATTGTGGATACAGATGAGGGTGTGTGTGTGGTACTAAAGGAAACAGAAGAAATAAAATATAGTATTAATCTTCAATGACATATTATTTTATATAAATCCGAAACATATTATTATTATTCATCTTAAATAATTAACCAAAAATGGACTGTTCAATTTACATCTAAACAACCTGGTTTACACACTAAATTAACTGGACATACATTGCACCTCAATTACTGGCCATAATGAATGATTCTGTGGTCAACAGTGCCCTCTATTGGCAAAATGGCGTCACTGCAGTACTAGAAACGGCCACATGGCGAAATACCGCTAAAATAATGAGGACATATGCTTATGTACACAATTATCAAAGAAGCAACAAGTTACCAAACCCCATAGGCCCATTCATCATGTTTGACACTCATAATATCGAAACATAAAGTCAAATAGGCTATATTAGCAAGAAATATGTCACCCTGTCCACATGCTCTGAACCATGTACCAAGAAAATTATGCATTAAACCCAGAAACAACAGAAAGCACTCAAAGAACGATTACAGGGCTGATAATATATCAGGCAGTATTTGTACCAACAATATGGGGTGGTCTACCATTAGCAAAAGAGTTTGAGACTCACGTTTGTGCATGAACGCACACAACAAGCATCCACAGCTGCTCATCCATGGAAAATGCGCATGGGTCTAGCCTTAACGAGGTATGACATCATCAACTACAGCAAGTGTGTCAGGATCAAACTACAGCAAGTCAGAAAAACTCACAATTACAGAGGGGGCTTGAAAACACTTATAACAATGAAAACAGATAACAGTAGACTTTCTTACAGGCATATTGGCAACATATTAATGGCATGTAAACGGCATATAGACTGATGGTGTATTAACACAGTAACAGGTTAATCATGGTGCATGAACGATGTGTTAATAGTTAATGGTTTGTCGTACAGGTGAGGTGCCAATTCCGATGTTCGCTGCTTACGGAGCCTCAAAGGCAGCACTGAGCAATTTCTCCAATGTGATGAGAATGGAGTTGTCTGAGTGGGGAGTCAAAGTGGCTTTAATTCAACCTACAGGATTCAGAACAAGTAGGTCTGATCTGAACGGTTTCCTGATGATCACAGTCAGATTTTAAATGTGTTCATTTGTGATTTAAGAGACACATTGTATTGGATATTAATGTATGAAATGTTCTTTATGAATAAATGTATTATGATTTTTACAGGAAGGGGAAAATTAAACTGCCATTAACCTCACCCTGTTTCTCCCACACTGTTATCATCTTGAATTATTGTGATGTCTCTCGTACAGCTGTGTAGTTTGCTGATAAATCTTTGTATTTCTTCTTGTCAGAAATCTTTGGGAACAGCGACGCCGTCTCTCGCTACACAGACGAGATCCTCTCATCTGTTTCTTCTGAAGTCAGAGAGGACTATGGGGAGGTGTACATCTCGTCTCTCCCCAGTAATCTGTCCAAAATGTCCAGTCAGTGTCCAGCGGACCTGTCTCCCGTGGTGGAGGACATGCGTCACGCTCTGCTGTCAGCCCATCCCAAAACCATGTACAGGCCCGGACAGATGGCATGGTTTCTCCCACTTCTCCAGCGCTGCTGCTCCACCACTGTGTCCGACCGCATCATCATGAAGATCGTTAAACTCACTGACTGTAAACCGGCAGCGCTCAACAGGAGCTGAGGCTCATGGGAAAAACATTATCTGCTGCTGGTGGCTTCAGCTTCACTAATCAACTTGAGAGATGTGAAACTTTCCTTTAAAGACACATTACATTATTTTTTGGGTGACAGAGGTCAGAGAGGAGACTGTCAATAAAACTAAAAAAAAAAAATCTTAAACATCTAATGCCTGGTTCATGCTACACGACATTTTTGTTCATTGTGACAGCCACTATGTTAGATTAGGCGATTGTTTCTGTGCTAATGGCAGTACTCACCAGGTTGCTTCAGTGCGTCTGCTGTTCCATACCATCATTTTTCCCTTTTTACTCTGTTGCAGTAACTTCCCTACACGAAATATCTAAAAATCGCTGTTTCTCTTGGTCAAAGTGACTGGCTGTGATGCGAGAAGTCGTGAATGACAAAAAGAAAATCAAATATGCTAGACTTTCTGTTAGAATGTCTTATGCTGTCCCAGATGCAGCATTGGTTGCCATCTACTATGACACACTACACGAGATGAAACAATGGATTATCGCGTACCACACTCATTGTTGTTCATGATCCAAGCCGACACCATACGACAGTGTCACGATATAATCGGGCTGATATCGTGTAGTGTGAACCAGGCATAACTCTCAGCCAGAGATAGAAGAAGTGTCTTTCCCAAAACGCTGAACTCCTCCTTTAAGGGCCATTTAAAGAAACCACAGATATATACATGACACATGACGCACGAACACACTGAGCGATGCATTTAATGCAGGTCTCATCACGCAGCACAGACTGTAAAAACACTGTGTTCACACCTCTGACAGCCTCTCAAAGACACATCTTTTCTTTTAAAAAACAGGATGTATAACATCCAGTCAGCCTTAAAACACTAAACATTCTGCTCATGGATGTTCTCTGTGTCGTTTCTGATGTAATAATAAAAAAAAAAGTTCTGTTTTGAGTCCTTTACATAAAAAAAGTCCGTCACATGTTGGTGTCAGTCCTGAGGTTTCAGAAAGGCTCTCTTTGTGTTGGTTTCTACAACGTTTTGGTTTACGTCATCCTCTTCTATCGTTGCTCTCTCGCGCTTCTTTGCAAACTTCTTCTTCATGCTTTCAACTAAACTTTCGTACCTGAAGAAAGAGAAGAAACATAAGGAGAAAGAAGAAATGCAAAATTAAAGTTACACACGAAGCACAGCAGCTCAGCTTGTTAAAATAAGTATATTCTTTATGACATAGGTCTTCAACAGGTGGTCTGCAACCCCTCAGGGGTCCTCAAAGTTACTGCAGGGGTCCTCCAAATTATTGTTGGATACTTTTTTGAAATTAGACTACTTGTAAAATGAAACAAAACAATGAAATAAAATAAAATAACATAAAATAAAATAAAAATTACTTTTAATTTACAGTACACAACACTGATGATTGTTTTTACCATAAATCAACAGCAGGTACAAACATATACATGTGTGCAAGTTATCATGACAAGACACAAACAGGAAATATAAAACTTAAAAGGTCCAGTGTGTAGGATTTAGGGGGATATATTGGCAGCATGGTGGTGCAGTAGTTAGCATTTTTATTTTTTTTAACTGCTTTATTCTGTGTTTTTACTGGTTTAAATCACCTGGTCCGTTTGTTTTGGAGAGGAAGAGACCTCTATGGATAATTCAGCTCCCAGTAAAAACCTCCTGAACAATGAACACTGAAGGAACTCTAACCAGGAGAAGTTTTAGCTGGTTGAAATTTTCAATCCTCACCACTGGAGGCAACTAAATCCCCCTAAATCTTACACTGCCTTTAATTAAATGGCCAATCCGAAAACAAAGTCAAACACCTCAAATTAAATAAAATCTCTCTGCTTACATTTAAAAGCACAACAACAAACAATTGTTCCTGTGTTTGTACCTGAGAGCCATTTCCTCATCTGTGACGTCCGTCTGCATCCGGCTGATGTCTTCTTCTTCCTGTTTCTCCTCTTCATCTTTTGGATTCATCAAAGCCATCAGTTTCTGTCACAAACGCAAAACAATCAACATCGTGAACGGCTCCACATTTTAAATCAAACATGGTCGCATTTATAGTTTAGGTTTTCATCCTAAATGTTTATTGTTTAATTTGCAGCTTCTTTGGGAAAAGTTTGTCTTTTCACAAAAACATCAAAATGTTTCTGATATTCTGGAGATAAATTTATGTTTTTATACCCGACAACACCAAAACATTCTGATTTCCCTGAAAGCAACAGTTATGCAGAGAAACACCAGTGAGAAGACTGGAGGGAGCAGAGGATGTGACAGATTAAAAAATGACAACAGACCTCGACTTCTGGATTAAAACCCTTGAAGGAGATGCGACCGTACTTCAGGTCTTCACAGGGAACAAAACTCTTCTCCTCTATGATCAGACTCCTGAGAGAGGAAAGAGACAACAGATTAGAAAGATCCAACACAGCAGCACCTCTAAAGTTATCATGACGTTAACTCCTCTGAAACTTCATGACAGGTGGGTTTGTTTATATCAGACTGCATTAGTTTCAATTTGATTATTAAATATCAACAACCTCATAGACTGAGAGCAAAGTGTAAAATATCCCTCTCATACCCACTCACACTGGTATAAATGCACATGCTTAAAGGGCCACTGTGTAAAATGGGTTGAAAACCGTTGAAAACAGTGACATCAGTGGTCAAATTCTAGATTGCAGGGCTCACTCACACACCCCTCCCGTCGGGTAAATGACAGTGGCCTCGTAGGGACAAAAAGCCTTGCGCACGCGTTTTTCAAGAGTAGGTCTATCTAGCGACGAGGTGAATGTTTATTTAGAAATCTAAACCATGTTACGATATTGTAATGAATCCCTCACGAGCAGGAGACCAGAGGAGCGTTCGGGAAAAAGGCCCGTTTATTTGAGCACTCCAAAAACTCCGGTAACACTCCAGGGGGTAAAAGACTCCATCCCAAACTCTGACTCTTCTAGCGTAACACACACACTCCATACACACATACTCGTTTACAGTACCAAGCGGGTACCCCCTCCCCTCTCTGCTCCACCAATCTCCAGCCTGCACACTGACTGACAGCGTAGCCGGTAAACAGAGCTCAGCTGTTTATTTAGCCTAGCAATATCTCCGGACTATAGTAGCTGCAATGGACGACTTTGAACGCGATTTTGAAGAGTTTCTTGTAGCGGACACAGACCCAGAGCCATACCTGTTTGAGCCGGAGCATACAGATGAGGAACTCCATGTGTTTGATGCTGAGCTGGCGAGAAGAGAGGCTGAATGCACAGAATGGGATTCGGTGCTACTGCTACCATTGTTGGGGAGATATATCACCAGGAGGAAAAGCGCCGCAGAGAGTGCATCACAAGGAGTGAAGTTGCGTCTTCTTTTCCTCGCAGATGACAGATCGGGTTCATTCTCTCCTGTTGCGTGGTAAGTGTGGTCCATTCGCAAACTTTATAACTAAAAAAACTTTTCACTACTCTCTATCGACGAACTACTAACACTCTCTGCTGTTTCCTCCTCCTTCTTCCTTCCTTCCGCTGTCTTCGTTGGTTTATTTATACACGCAAAACGCGTTCTCTGGCTGGCTGGATTGTCCGCTCGGTCTGCCTTACATACATGGCGGCGCAAGATGGCGACCTCTCTAAAGCAAGGCCCTTGCTATATATATATATATATAAAAGCATAATTATAAGGCTACGAAAACCAAACGAATTTTATTTTATAGCGATTATACACTTATATAAACATATTAATGGGTAGAATATTCAGATTCAGATTTGACAATAAACCATGCCAAATATTACACACTGGCCCTTTAAATACTTTACTTTTAACTTGGTTTCTATCTATCTATCTATCTATCTATCTATCTATCTATCTATCAATCAATCATACTACACTTTACCTTTGTACAAATTACCTTCGTACATTGCTCTAGGTCATTACTAAATTTTTATTTGATGTGTAAATTTGCCAACTTAAATTATCAAAATAAACTGGCAGATTTCTGAATAAAGTTTGGCAAGAAACCCTCTGTATCAAGAGTGAATGTAAAGTACTGAGGCTGTATGCATGTATTAGTTGACACCTACTCTCTGGCTTTAAGCTCTGGCAGGTCCAGATACCAGTGCTCATCACTGATGATCCTCTTCTCATCTTCCTCCAGCTGCTTCTTCGTCTCAGCATCCAGACCTCTCTGCATGAACTGTGCAAACAAGACCACACTTCAACTTAATCCCAAACAGTATATTTGCAGGGGTGGGTAAAATGGTGGTAATTTAGATAAGCTAAACACGTTTCCTTCTAATCAACAGAAGCTCATTTAAAATTGTACTTATTTTGTGGTGGCATCCATTCAACAACATAAGCAGGAAAGACGGTGTGAGCCAGATTATTTGCTACTTTGGCTAAATTTAAACCCCATTTGGTAGCTCAACTATATGCGGAACTAATAACTGGCTCAAACTCGACATAAACATGCATAACGTTGATGTCTGTCACGTGTAACAGCTTTCCAAAGAGCAGGAAAACAATTATCATCTGATTTCTGAATGAGATTTGGAGCGTCGTTCTACTCTTGAGAGCTAAAGCTAGCTAACACACGGCTAACACCTTCTCCAGTGCGTTAGCTCCACTTACCTTCATGCGTAAGAGGTTTTTGGAGAGTTTCACAGAGTCGCTGGCCATCATTAAACTGTTAACAAACTAAACTACAGCAGCACGAGACAGTCTGAAGTTAATTTTTTTGGCTAAAAGCACGCGCAGTGGCTCCACGCAGATGCTGATAAAACTCAGACAGAAGCAGTCGAACGCAGAGCAGCTTTGATCACTGAGCAGTCCGGCTAATCTACCGCTGATATCACTGATGTTAAAGAAGACAGGAATATCTTTAGCTTTGAAAACAAAGTTATGATCGCACTAGTAATAAAATTATATGACGAGTTCTGTCTTCATGGCTTGTGAGAAATATTTCCAACACATATTATGTATTTAAAGATAATAAAACATGTACAGGCCCACAGTGTGTTCATCATTGTACAACAAAGTCCTCAACTTGGTCAAAATCAGAATTTTGGTAATTATCTTAATTTCTCTAAGGAATCAAAAACTTAAGATATTTTAAATATATGGGTGATTGCATATACGAATGAAGTTATTTGGGTGCCTGTGTCTGTGTTGCCTGTGTCTATAATATGAACAAGGTCGACGCAAAGCTTACATTTGTTATGTGATACATCATGTTTGTTTGTTCTCTGATATGACTACATTTGACTGAATTAAAAAAAATGTCAAGCGAAAAAAAACAACACCACCACTGATGATATTTTAAATGATAGAAGTGCAAATCCACTGTTTCAATTTCAACTTTTCCAACATTTAGGGACTGTTCTATACTTGTCAGAGGCAAGTAAAGCTGGAGTGTGACTTCTTCATTTTTGTTTTACTTTTTTAACCTCCCTAAAGCTACAGATATTTTTCCTTGAGCCTCCCTACGTGACTAGCAGAATATGCATGACCCTCCCTCCACCATAAATTAGATTTTTAAATCTTACCCTTTGGTGTTTGAGGCTAAAAGCTAAAGGTTTATGACAAAATCCTGGAGTTAAAAAAACATTGTTTTTTCACCTTTGTCCTGCGTGCTGATTAGTTTGTGATATTAAATGAGACGTAGAATAAAGTGATGAAATATCACTATTTTAAGCTCAGATTTGCTTATGGATCTTATGGAAGCGTTTGCAGCATAAGACGCACCCAAAGAGCATCGTAAAGTTGAAAATCCAATGATACTCTCTGTTTTTGTATGTGTTTTTTATAATTCAAGTTTTTATTGGTTTGAAAGGCTTGGCACATGGCATACGTATATTATTTTCAAGGCATACAAGAATACAAGGCACGTTTTTTTTTTTTATAATGTGGAGGTGGACTCCAGTACATGAAGAAAAATTAACAGTTAAGTCTAGATTGAAAGAGAAGGAATACAAACTAACACACAAAAACATGTCCTCATACATCATTCTACAGGGTCACATAGTCACAGAGCGAACGTATCCAAGTTTGTATTTCCTGTTGTTACTGTGGGTCTAATAACTGTCTGTCGAGTTATTCTAAGACACTGGAAGACAACAGAGACCCTATCATATGAGGGCATCTTATGAGTTCGGGAGAAAGGAGTGTCTCCTTGGGACCAGTTATGGACTCATATCAAAATGGAAGATAAGACGACATAATTATGAACTTGCTCTGTGGTAATTTCTGTTTTTACAGTTTCTGTAATTCTGCAATAGTGTAATTTTGGTGGAGGGGTTGGAAGGCATCTTTTCTTTAAAAAATGTTGGTAAAATAAATACAGTGTACAACCATCTAAATTTGTGTGCCCCTCCTCTTTGCAAAAAAAAGTCCCTCCACAGTGCTTTAAAAATCAGTTGACAAACCTTCACCTTTTCGCACCACCTTCTCCCCCTTACAAATAATGAACAGTCCCTTAACAGTCTGCATGAGACAGAGTGTTTTAATGGTCTGTGGTACAACTGACATACATCTTACTTCCCACTACTGTCTTTTAGCATTCTCAGTTTTGTTCCTTTCCATTCTATTACTTACTAAAGATTAATCGTTGAGTTGATAAAATGTAATTTAACAGTGAAATATGTTCATTATGAGTTCTTGTTGATGTCTTCAGACGTCTTGTTGTGTTTCACGAACAGTCCAAAATGTCCGTTAGTTAACTGGCTGAATATTTCACCATTAAACATAATCACAAGCTGCTCTGTTTTAGAGCTGCAACTGTCAGCTGTTCAACAGAAAATTGATCTGCAGCTGTTCTGATAACTGATTCATTTATTTACTTCCATTTTATTTATTTTATCATGCAAAAGTGCCCCAAAACATTCTCTGGTTTCAGCTTTTCAAATGTGACAAATAACAACTCTTTTAAACTGATAATCTTCTGAACAAAACAATTAAACAAGAAAATAATTGACACAATTATTGATAACATATTGGTGAAGATTCTTAGTCATCCAGATCATGGTAATCTTAAGTGCTGCATTGTAGGCAACTGGACTTGCTTGAGTTCCTTGAAGATGTTTCACCTCTCATCTAAGAAGCTTCTTCAGTTTGGTACGGATTGACACAGAGTTGCAGCGGAGTCCTGCAACTCTGTGTCAGTCCGTACCAAACTGAAGATAAAGTGAGTTTATCCTCCTCTTTAATCATCACTGTACAATCACAACACCACACCGAGCTTCAGTGACAAACAGGACTTTTATTTTGAAAGTCAGTGCAGGCTATGTTAAAGTGTCGTCACCTACAGTAACATCTGCACACTTCTCTGTCCTCCACAAGAAAGCAACACGTCTACAGACACAAAGTGCTCGTTCTCACACCAGCACAGGGTTTTAGCCAATGAGGGAGGACTACAAGGTGCAAGGGGCCAGCAGAGGAGGACGAGGGTGAGGAGGATGAGGAGGACAAGGACAGTTCAGACAAAGTTCTTCTTCAGGAAGTTGATGAGGCCGTTGGTGGAAGAGTCGTGGGAGGTGACTTCGGAGTCGTCCTTCAGCTCAGGCTCGATCTTCTTTGCCAGCTGCTTCCCGAGTTCAACGCTGCCGGCGGAGACAGAAAGATATTTAGTATTTAATGTTGGTCACCTGCACCGCCAACACACTGTGTACATTTAAATCAACCTAACCTCTCTGTAAACACGTCAACAACTGATGTACCTGATAAATGCCACATACAAACTTCATGTTATTTAGTTTCTTGTGTCTTTATTAAATACAACACATCACAGTTTTGATCTGCTGACTGAGACATCAGAAGACGTTAGTGAGTGAACTCTGAGTTAAGATGTTTGACATTAAACTCACCCCCACTGATCGTAGCTGTTGATGTCCCACATGACGCCCTGCACGAAGATCTTGTGTTCGTACATCGCTAGAAAACAAGAGTCTTTGCATTAAACACATGAAACATGAAGCTTTGTGCTGCCTTCACTGTCACTGTTCAGATAAACTGCAGCTGGACATAATGAAGTTATTAATTTTCTTGAGATCCTCAGCAGGAGGAGCTACAGTTAAACAGACGTTTGCTAGTTAACTTATTTAACAATTTTCTGTTTCATGCATGGACAGATTAAGAGACAGTGGGCCCCTGGGCAAAGATACGCAAAAGGCCCCACCACCTCTCCTACACAGGAGAAAGACACACAGACTTCGTGCTGGTTTTGGTCCTTTTTAGTTGTTTGCACCTTTTTGAAGTTGTTTTGTGTCTTTTATGATGCTTCTTTCAAGGCAGGACTTTCACATTATCATGCTGCCTCACCGTACTTTTTAAAAAAGGTACAATCACAGAATTGGGGGACAGAGTTGTATTGCCTTTTTTTAAGGATTATCTTTTGGGGCCTTTACTACCTTAGTACAGTGCAGCTAGAGAGTGACAGGAAAGGGGGACAGAGAATGGGGATGACACGCAGCAAATGAACCCGAGCCACTGCAAAGGACTCAGCCTACATGAGGCGGACACTCTACGTGCTGAGCTTGAGACTCCCTCAGTTGTGTTGCCTTCAAGCCGGCATCAGTTGTAGTAACAGTGCTGAAATGATGTCTGTGTATATGGGACAGCCAGCAGGACAGAATCATGGGCGGTTGTTACATGTACGACCCACAGTGGGAGATTGCTGGCATGCCGACTGACATCTACTGTATGTAATATACCGTCTATGGAGAAGTACTCCATCTAGACCCACTTTAAAACATCTAAACTTCCCTTTAATGCAGAAAGGTGTGACTCATTATTAGAATGGTTCATATTTAAAACCTTCATAACACTCATAATGCTGTGATTGTCACTATAATTTAAATTCACACTGTGGCCTTAAAACCTCACATTACGTTTCAGTGTGTAACTAAACCTGCATGTGCCGTAGTGACCTCTGGTGGCCGTCAGGTGACTGAACAAACACCTGCAGCTTCTGAGCTTCAACATGTTATTTAAACTAAGACAGGTCAGTTTTAAGTGCAGCTCTTCACCTTTGGACCCCGAGTTTGTTTTCTGTATTTAGTTCAGATGACGTAATTAAGAGAACTCCCAGTACTCACCAACCAGAGCTCCCAGTGTGAACGGGCTCAGCTTCTTGAAAACGATGGAGTTACTTGGCTTGTTTCCCTCAAACACCTTTAAAAGAGAAACAGAAGAAATCAGAGTTTAGAGAGTCTGTGTTTTAATCCTTTAACAGACATTAAAGTTCTGATGAGCAAGACAGGTGTTTTCTAACTCTGACCTCTTTATTAACCCTCATGAGGAACTTGTTTACTGACCTCCTTCACAAATATGACGACCACCACGTCTTAAGAGTTACATTTTTATGTTTTACGGCAACCAGACCCTATTCACTCCCACTCGGTACTTGGAGTGTCACTCTGTTTGTGTGTAGGGTGTAAGGTGTAAACTCAGCAGCGAGTTTGGGACACCATGTGAACGCGGAAATGGAGTGGGAGTGGATAGGGAGAGGGTGTAGGGGGTGGTTTGGGAAAGGCCCGACATCTTCTTCACTTTGTCATCACCCAGTTTGTGTTCTCAGTTACAGTGTGGTATCTCAATGTTTCTCTTCTCATGTGACCACAAAACTTTAATTTATTTAATGAGTCACGTGGAAACTAAAAGATCTTCAGAGTGTTTCACACCGACACAAGAGAAGTGATCAGTAACTACATTTCATTGTGATGGAAGATAAAGTGAGTTTGCACCTAAACAAACATGTGGTTGGTTAATTGATTGATTGATTGATTGATTGATGTGTTACTTTGTGAGGCAACAGCTTCTGCAGAGCGTCTCCCTTCATGCCTGCGGCCTCCAGCTCCTTACGGGCCTCGTCTGGAGTCTTTCCCTTCATCAGTGCTTCTGTCTGAGCCAGGAAGTTCGCCACCAGAATCTGAACACACACACACACACACACACACACACACACACACACAGTCGTCAACATGTCAACAATACATCATCAGCAGCAGCAGACTTAAGTATTTCAAACTACAGCTCATGATTCTGAAATTGAAACATAAGAGAGAGACAGAGAAGGAGAGACAACAAGAGACAGAGTGGGCGTTACCTTGTGGTGGAGGTTGTCTCTGATTGGATGCTGAGACTGAGCGGGAATGAGAAAGTCAGCGGGAATCATACGAGTTCCTGAAAAAGAAGAAACAAGTCTGTTAACTCTTCACGGATCATTATACGTGTAGGTGTGTCTGTGTGTGTGTGTGTGTGTGTGTGTGTGTGTGTGCGTGTGTGTGGTCACCTTGGTGGATGAGCTGGTAGAAGGCGTGCTGTCCGTTGGTCCCAGGTTCGCCCCACACGATTGGTCCAGTGTGGTAGTTGACGCGGACGCCATCTTTGGTGATGTACTTCCCATTAGACTCCATGTCGCCCTGACGACCAAACAGAAGGTCACAATGAGGACTCTGTCTACACTCAACATTATATAGGTATACGGACACTGACAGAGTCTTCTCTTTGTACTCTGCGTTCATGTCTTTTGTTTTTGTGCGCCTTTTCTTAAAGCTTTCGTATACAGACACAACGGAGCAGTACCACCAAAAAACACGAGACTGGTGCAACGTAGTTCAAGCAAAAGAAACCAAATCTGACTAAAATGATAAAGATACTGAGGATATTTTCATTTGATGTAAAGTTACAGTCATAAAAATGTGATCTCAACATTCAGCTTCAGTGTTGGAGCAGCAGGTTCAGAAAATAATACCGTATCTTTTTAATATAAATTCATAATAAGACTGAACGATGACAGTGACCTTTTGTTGCAGCGCCACCGTCTCGTCTCTTTTAAAGTCATTATGTAAATTATTCTAACATTTCTCTGACTCACAGCGTTGCATCTGTTAGCTCGCCTCAGGGGTTCAAATCTCCTGAACAAGGAGTGAATTTAAAAATGAACACAGTGAAGATTTTATTGCTCACCTCCTCCTGTTGTGTTAATAATATCTGATTAAGACTGATGACAGTTAAATGTGTTGTTTTGGATAAAAGCATCATGTCACAGTGTTTCCTCAGCGTCTCCTCCCTCTGAACAGATGGTCTCTGACCCCCCTCCCCTCCTCACACTAACCTGTTGGAAGTATGCAGCGAAGCGGTGCATGTACTGGTCATAGGGCAGCATGGCGTGAGTCTCAGCCTGGAAGAAGTTGATGTACCAGACGCCCAGAACAGCCAGCAGGACGGGGACGTTCTTCTCCAGAGGGGTGCTGCGGAAGTGGTTGTCCTGCAGAGGAGAGACAGTCTGGTTAATGTGGACACAAGGACAGACAAACCAAGACACTGGACCTCATTTACTAAACTAATGTACAAACCAGCACGGATCTGAGCGCAGAAATCATCTAATGATAGAGTTCACGTGATTCATCAAAGGTTCTTGTATCAAGAATCTTTAAATTACATTCAGTGTGTGAAATGTTTGTATAAATAAAATGTGTTATTCGTTCAGCAGCTTCTTAGCTCTGAACACGATGAACATGTTTTCAAAGATTAAGTTCTTGTGCTTGAACAGAAAGAGAAAATGTAAATATTGAAGTGTCTGTGACATGAACTCAGCAGTTCTTTAATAAAACATATTTGCTGACTGAATTTCACTTTTTGTTCTCTGAATAGAAACATGAAGCAACATCTGATAAAATGTTATTCATAGAAACAAATGTTCTCCTACCATCCAGTGAGCTCCTGCAAGAAGCTGCTCGAAGTTTTCAAAGCCTGAAACACACACACACAGGTCAAAGGTCATGTGTGATACAGATGGTGATGAACACAGACTGACAATAAGGAAAAACTTAAAACCGTGATGGAGATAAAAAGGTTTATGGAAATATCAAATCTGAAACAAAGAGTTGATGATGGAAATCAAAACATAAATATAACCAAAAATGTTGAGTAACAGAGTAACACCAATGATGACACCACGAGGAAGCATCCGTCACACTGAATGATATCAAATCATCAGCCGAACTACAAGAACTAACTTCCTGTTGTGTTTCAGAACCAAAGACAATGAGTCTCTTCATGCAGCAACATGCAACGACTGCTGATTTAAACATTCACTGATAAAATCAGCAGAGACTGAAGCTGAAACTGAGGCTGGGTATCAATTATTCTATACACACCTATGTAACCACATCTGTTTTTATACGACAAAGTTCACTATATTCCATGTCATGTCTGCTTTATGATGTTTGGAAGTGTGTTATTCTTAATAAGAGAAAAATCTGCTTATTGATACATTTCAGAGTCAGTATTTCCAACCTGGACCCTATTTTCTCATATTTCTGTGTCTAGGTGACTGATGGGGACAATAGCTTTTAAAATTGGCCCAGTATTGAGAGAGAGCTCTGCAGCCAGCAGCAGTGAAACAGGCTGCAATGTAACCACTCAGATCATGTTCACACTGTCAATGTATGTCCACCAAAAGTGTTTGCTTTTGTCACTGACAGGCTCAGATGGTTATTCTAAGAGTCAGTTATGGTGGGTGTACACTGCCAGTGTAAGCATACCCTGAGTGGTTACATCGCAGTCTGCTTCACTGCTGCTGCTGCAGCACTCTCTCTTTCAATACTGGACCGGTTTCAAAAAGTATTGTTCCTGTTAGTTACTTAGACACAAAAAACATGGGAAACTGGGGTCCAGGTTGAAAGTTACTCTTTAAACTTGTGAGGAGCTTTTAATCAATACAGCAGTAATCAATACCCAGTCTGGTCTGGTCTGAGGGTTGAGTAAAGGTTAAAGTCAGCAGACATACCTATGTGCAGAGCGATGGACAGACCGATGGCTGACCACAGAGAGTAACGACCTCCGACCCACTGAGGAGGAGCAAACATGACATCACACAGTCATTCCACCAATCAGAGCGCAGCCAGGGCATCACATCAACAACAAGCATCGAGACATGTCAAATATTTTAGCAACAGGTCGGTGACGGTAAACGTTACAGTTAATATTACAAAGTTCAGACTGTCACAGTTTGAACTTTAAACGTCACCAACCGAACACTCTGAACAGGTTTTAACACATGCTGCTGAACGTCAGCTGTGCATCATGAAGCTCATGACATCACACATCATCATCATCATCATCATCATCAGGCAATAAAATTAGGGCAGACTCACATCCCAGAACTCAAACATGTTCGCTGTGTCGATGCCAAAATCCTTCACTTTGGCCTAGGAGGAGAGGAGAGGAGAGGAGAGGAGAGAGGCAAGGGGAGGAAAAGAAAAGAGGGGAGAGGACGAGAGGAGAGGAGAAGAAAAGAAAAGTGAAGTAAAAGTAAAAGAAAGGAAAGAAGAGAAGGTAACAATAGAGGAGAAAAGGAGAGAGAAGAGAGGAGGAGGGGAGGAGAGAAAAGGAAAGAAAAAGAAGGGAAAGGAAGGGAAAGAAAAGGAAGGAAAGGAGAGAAGGAAAGGAAAGGAACAGAAAGGAAAGGAAAGGAAAGGAAAGCAAACAATAGAGGTGGAAAGAAGAGAAAGGGAGAGAGAAGCGAGGAGGGGGAAAGGAAAGGAAATGAAAGGAAAAGAAAAGAAGAGAGGAGGAGAGGAAACAGATGAAGAGAAGAAACAAGAGAGGAAACATTATTGACATATTTCAGTAATCAGCTGTCTGATAAGATGAACTGCTCACAGACACAAACACTTTAACTGTTATGTAATAAAACACCTGATAACAGATTTAAACAGAACTGATCACTGATAATAATTAATGTATATAATTAATATTACACATTATGATTATATTATATAAAGTTTCTTTAACCAGTCAGAGTTGATGAAAAACAGTTTTAACGGTCACTTACTGCGTTGGTGGACAGAGCTACGAAATGTTTGGCGACAGCAGATTTCTGTGGAGGACAAGAAGAGATGACGGAAATGTGACGAGACATTTGGACAGACATGTCCTGCCCTGCAGCCAGTGTCCTGTCACAGAGAAATACACTGACTAAAGTGTCCTCCAATCAGCTGTCAGGGAACAAATGGACTCACATCATTGGCTGCCTTGAGGAGCCAGTCCCTGGCAGACTCTGCGTTGGTGATGGTCTCCTGAGTGGTGAACGTCTGGAAGAAAGAAGTGTGAGACAGAGTGAGACAGCAGCTGGCTTATAGACAAACAGCTGGTGTGAAGCAAGTGTGTGTGTGTGTGTGTGTGTGTGTGTGTGTGAGGTCACCTTGGAGGCGATGATGAAGAGGGTGGTCTCTGCGTTGAGTTGAGCAAGCGTCTTGGCCATGTGAGTCCCGTCAATGTTGGAGACGAACCACACCTTCGGTCCACCCTCTGAGTACGGCTTCAGAGCCTCCGTCACCATCAGAGGACCCTGAACACACCACCACAACACAGTTACAGCCAAGTCGAGCATGGCTTCATTGTCTTGGACACCATCAGAGGGCCCTGAACACACCACAACATAGATACAGTTTCAGCTGAGTGCAACTATATTGTCTCTGTCCTGATCAAAGGACCCTGAATGCACCACAACAAAGTTACAGTTGAGTACAGCTTCAGAGCCCCCGTCACCTTCAGAGGGCCCTGAATGCACCAGAATACAGTTACAGTTACAACTGACTATGGCTTCAGAGTCTTTGTCACCATCAGAGGGCCCTGAAGGCACCAAAAAAACAGTTTTAGCCAAGCACACATGCAGAGCCTCTGTCACCATCAGAGGGCCCTGAATACACCATTACACAGCTACAGCCTGGTACAGCTTCTGAGTCTCCGTCACCATCGGAGGGCCCTGAACGCATTACAACACAGTTACAGTTGCAGCTGAGTACAGGACCTTGTACACGGTTTGTTTGCAGGTTTGTGACATCAGAGGTGAGCACATATTCTCTGTATTACAGCTCATTTAAAAACATAAAGTCTATCTTCTGTCAGAGACAGTTTGTGTGACTTTACTGCACTTTGTACCTGTTACATCACTGCTGGACAGTAAACTACTACTGTAGCAAATGGCAGCTCCGTCACTGTTTAGATTATATTTAAAAAAAATTTACCATCACCTCCTGATCTGACTCGTGTGAAAAAATGACTACAGTCTGTTCTATAATCAAACCTTCAGTTTTCTGTCCACACAGCAGGGCTGATCTGCTGTGACTCATTCCTACAGACACACACAGAGGTCTGAGTGGTTTAAATACTATAGCTGCATGAATCACAGCTCTACTATCAGTTAAACATTCATGACTCAGGGTCTAAATAATGCTCAGTGCTGCACTGGAGGCCCCTGAACACAACGTGCTGCATGTTCAGGAAATCAAACTGAAACTGTTTTTATTATGAACGTAGATGATATACTCTGGTTCAATTTTCTCCTGTGACTCACCTTTTGTTAAAACACTATTGTTGTGGTTTTTTCAGTGGCATTATCAACCTTTCATACTGTCCCGTTCTAAACAGGTAACATCTCAGGTGTTTGACTCACCAGGTCGGAGCCTCCGATGCCGATGTTCACAACGTCTGTGATGCTCTTCCCACTGAAGCCTTTCCACTCCCCGCTGCGAACCCTCTGTGAACACACAACACTGAAGGTCACAACCTTTACGTGAAACTTCATAACTCATGAAAAACACTCCGTGCAGTAACGACCATACGTACATGACAGAAGGACTTCATCTTGTCCAGCACTCGGTTCACCTCTGGCATCACGTCTTTGCCGTCGACGTGGATCGGCGTGTTGGAGCGATTACGCAGAGCGACATGGAGCACAGCACGACCCTGCACACACACACCATATCAATCAATAATTTAATGACTGATGACCACATCTCATCACAGTTACTTTACTGTGTTTTATATGAGTCTAGATCCACAATCAACTTTGGGTTTTTGGAGTGTTTGCAACACAAAACAAGACATGTATTCCATAACTTGAGTGAGGAGTAAAATATTATTCTTGACATTTTATAAAGTCAAAAAATAATCAATTAATCAGACAAAAACATCAGCAGATGAGCAGATTATGTATGTGATTAATATTCTATCTGCTCCTCAACTCTGTCATCGCTGATCGGTGTGTCTGCAGCCAAAACTGCAAAGTCACTGAGGAGGACGTTACGCAACTCCACTCTGACCGCCCTGTGTGTGTGTGTTAATATGTGCAGTCACTGTGAGGTAAGCTTTTGTCTGCTGCTCGTTGCCTTCAGGAATCTGCTGATAACAAGGTGCCCATATTTCATGGACAGAATTTCAAAATGTTTCCATGACTTTAAGGACCAATATGTTTTTTTTTTTTTCTTCTTGCTCCACTTGCCTGAAATGTTTCAAACCTATCAGATTCAAACTCTGTTCAAGCATAATTTCAGCTACCTGACATACATGGAGGGAGAGATGACACAAAACATGATTGAAATTCCATGACTTTTCCAGGTTTTCCATGACCTTGGGAACCTTGTTGATAACTGTGATCTTCTCTAATATTAGAGTGAATATAAAGGTGCCTCGTGCAGACTTTGCATCCTACTCATGAATCATGTGTGGACACACTGTGACGGATGATTTAGGGCCAGTTGTTATGGTCTCTGCACTAACTGACGTATCATCAGGTTTTTACAGCTTCTTCTCTGGAGACGACTCTGTGTGAGCTCTGAGACTAAACACTCAGCAGTATACTCTGTAGACTGATTCTTCAGCAGACATTAGGACTCGCCACAGCAGGAAAAGCACAAGCTCATTAACAACATCCAGTTGTCAAATCTAATTTTGCCTTTAACAGCTTTAAGGTTGGAAATCATCTCATGTCACTGTCTGAGGGTATTTTATCTGTGTTGTATCATCATGTTCCAGCTCTACATGAGAAGCTTTATGACATTTACACTCTGTGAAATTGACAAACTAAAGGCCAAGAATATTTACAGGTGTCATGTGTCATTTTATTAAACATTCCCTACAATTCAGGCTGACATATCTGATATCGCTGGAAACTTTGGCATCTCAAATTACATGTCAGATAAAGAGCTTTGGATGTGGATGATTTGGATGCTTGGCTGCACAGCATCAGTTACTAATGACTAAACATCCTGGCAGTGGAGTTAAAGCTGCAGGTTAAAGTCAGTCTTCATGATGTGTTCAGGAACATTTAAAGACTATGAATGTGTAACATTAAGTCTTTCTGATTTGTTCAAGGACATATAAAGACTCTATGAATGTGTTAAAATCAGTCTTCATGACATGTTTAGGGGCACGTTAAAGTCAGTCTTCATGATGTGTTCAGGGACATGTAAAAGTCAGTCTTAGTGATGTGTTCAGGAACATGTTAGAGGTAGTCTTCATAATGTGTTCAGAGAAATGTTAAAGGGAGTCTTCATGATGTGTTCAGGGACATGTTCAGGGACATTTACAGACTATGAACATGTTCAAATCAGTCTTCATGATGCGTTCAGGAACATTTACAGACTATGAACGTGTTAAAATCAGTCTTCATGATGTGTTCAGGGACATGTTAAAGTCAGTCTTAGTGATGTGTTCAGGAACATGTTAGAGGTAGTCTTCATAATATGTTCAGAGACATGTTAAAGGGAGTCTTCATGATGTGTTCAGGGACATGTTCAGGGACATTTACAGACTATGAACATGTTCAAATCAGTCTTCATGATGTGTTCAGGAACATTTACAGACTATGAGCGTGTTAAAATCAGTCTACATGTGTTCAGGCAGGGACATGTTAAAGTCAGTCTTAGTGATGTGTTCAGGAACATGTTAGAGGGAGTCTTCACAATGTGTTCAGGGACATGTTAAAGGGCGTTTTCATGATGTGTTCAGGGACATTTACAGACTCTGTGAACATGTTCAAATCAGTCTTCATGATGTGTTCAGGAACAATTACAGACTATGAACATGTTAAAATCAGTCTTCATGATGTGTTCGGGGACATGTTAAAGTCAGTCTTCGTGATGTGTTCAGGAACATGTTAAAGTCAGTCTTCATGAGGTGTTCAGGGACGTGTTTAAGCCAGTCTTCATGATGTGTTCAGGAATATTTACAGACTCTATGAACGTGTTCAAATCAGTCTTCATGATGTGTTCAGGGACGTGTTTAAGCCAGTCTTCATGATGTGTTCAGGAATATTTACAGACTCTATGAACGTGTTCAAATCAGTCTGCATGATGTGTTCAGGAACTTGTTAAAATCAGTCTTCGTGCTGTGTTTTTGTACCTCAGTAAAGTTGATTTTCTCTCCAGAGAACATCTTCTCTCTGGCCTCCTCCACTCCCCTCGACTTGGCCTGTGAACATTATAAACATACAGTTAACACATTAACACATTCAGCCCCACATCTAGGAACACATGAATACATTCAGCCCCACATCTAGGAACACATGAACACATTATTACAGCAACAGTGAGTGAATGTGACCAAACAGTGTGTGTTTAGAAATCTCTTGTTCTCAGTAATGTAAGGAGGAAGTGCTGCGAGCTGTGTGACCACATTCTGCGAGACAATGCTTCAGCGAGCCAACCGTGATATGAGGAGTTTATTCTTTCAAAATAAAGTGTTGAAATCTTCCTGTTTCATTGTGCTCGTTTGAGCAACAGAGTTCAGATCAGTTTTTATCTCTCTTCTCGGAGCAGGAAGTCACTGCTGTGAATCAAACCTTTGTTAAAGCATATTTCACAACAACAGCTCAATAATAATACGGATTCTAATGTTTCCTGCATGTGAAGAACATAAAGGGGTCAGGTGCACAGGAGCTGGGTGGTGAAGAGAAGAAGAGGCTGTGTGTGTTTATTTCAAACTGCAGCTGTCAGAAAATTACAACTACCATCAGAATCTCCACTTTGTGTCAGACAATCAGTATATTTACATACACAGTTAAGTTGAGCTACAGTTAAAAGACTTTAATATTTTGTTCTGTGACATAAAATACATCAGTGAAGACCCAGTTCATGAATTTTGAAGCTTTATGTATGTTAAAAAAGGTGGTTAATGACAAGTGGCTTAATGACCACTGCTTAACGGCATCGTTGATGTAGGGATGTTAAATCACACGACCACAGTGTAGTTTGTCTGTATCCTAACGTAAGCTTTTTACTTCCGAGTGCATTTAAGCTTCAAAAATCATGAAAGTGGTGTGTATTTCTGAAGATGTATCATAAATGTTTGTTCACCACAGAGCTTATTTTCTGCTATAATCCAAAATCCAAAGGCTTTTGACAAGGGAACCAGGACGACAACAACTTTCACACTGGCCTAAAGATAAATGTCAATAGGTATATTTAGTGATTTCTATTCTATTCTATTTCAGTCTGTTCTCGCAATTTTTTGTATGTTTTCCTAGGAAACATGATGCACCTAAATTTTTACAAATCCCACATATTTTGAATAGCTGCGATCACATGACCAATGTGCTGACAGCAGTAAACAAGGAAGCAGTCTCAAGCACCTGCAAGGCGGCAGGTTGGGTTGCTGGATAGGTCACAAAAAAACTGACTTTTGACCAGAACTTTTCCCTGGAGTCGCATATTGGGATCCATGTTAACTTTGAATCATTTTACTGTACATCTACACCATGTTTCTTTTCCTAAACCTAACCACAGTAACTTTTCATTAATTATACATGTATTACTGTATGTTAAGGACGTAACGTCATTCATGGGGCGCACATTCGTAGGATATCATACAAACTGTTCAGTGAGAATAAGCTGTTCTGTTATATGCTCCTTGCATGTTACGTTTGGCTTAAAACTCAATTAGACCATTTAACTGGACTACTGTCTTTGTCCCAGTATACAAGCACGGGACCGGACGGGAGTCGATTTATTGACCAAAGTATGTCCGACTCCGCTACAATAGGTGGTGATATACAGACAAACAAGTTAGCCACCATTAGCTAGCAGCAAACCGGTTCCATGGTGGACATCTTGACAGCTCTGTATATCTTGTTCGTGCTGTTAAATATTTAACTCTTTCAGATGACACATCATAAACTGTGTCCCCTCATCCACCCAAAAATTCAAGTCTCTGGGTGTACAATTCGCCATGTTCTTTCTTCTTCTTCTTCTGTTACGCATTTACTGCTATTCAATCTCGGGTCAAAGCCTGGGGTGGAAACTGTGGAGCCTGCACAGAGCGCCTGCGCCAGTTTGGGTCTTATTGACTGTATACATGCAGGAGGAATTCAACTCTCAATCTTATTATCTTTGAGAAATTCGATTTTTGTACAATTTCAAAAAAGCGCATTTTGAAAGTCTGGTTTTAGTTGGACAAACACAATAAATGTCTCTAATGTCATGTAAATGTACTGAGTGTGTTTGTATGCACACAAGTGTCCTGGTTCGGATCAGGTTTTGGAGTATCCCTGTTTCGTGTTGTACAGGTAAACATCATATTCTCGTTCAGAAACCTGAATAAGTCACCTAGAGAACTCTGATAGAAATCATAGGTCATTCTCTGCTCACAGAAATAAGTAGTTCAGATGATGATCAAACACCTGATGACTGTTATGTTCATGTAAACGGGGAGATCAATAACCAGGTGTCATGTAAACATCACATCTGTAATGTTTTGTAGTCTTGTCTTGTTCACTGCATTGTCATTACAGGTGGGGTGTGTGTTCAGAGGCTGTGGTTGTATCTGATTACATTTACCACTTCCTCTTAAGAAGTAAAGAGGTATTTCACCACTGGAAAGATGGTCTTTTTTTCATAAAACGAGGCTGTCGCTGCAGTAACGAGACAGAAATAGTTTTCAAATTAGTGCTATATGACCAGAGTGAAAGGGACTGTGGCGTTTGCTTTGCTGTGATGTAATGCCACCTTATCGGTTTGACACACTGGCGGCCGGCTGCTAACAAACAATCTCATATTACAGTTAAATGGTGAGCTCTAACATGTTTCTGAAAACATTTGAGGAGAGAAACAGACAACGCAGTAACAGAATCTTGGTTTATATTTAATCAGCGCCGCTTAGTTTCCACTGTGCAGGGAACAGTATGGCGCCCACTTCCTGTTCACAGACTCTCGTATTACAGCTAAACAGGGCACTAAAATATGTTTTAAGGAACATTTAAGGTAAGAAATAGGCAATACAGTAACATAATCTTGGTTTGTATTTGCTCAGCACCGTGTAGTCTTACTGTCTGATCAGATTTCTGCCTCTATTTTCTGTGTCTGTGGTGGCAGCATGGGGTGGTGGGCAGTACGAAAATGCGGACGTGAGGAAGGGGAGCAGGGAGATCTGGGCGCTCGTTAGATGGAGGGAAGTTCACCACAGTTCACTTACACACACTACCCACATTGTTATGATACAAAGCTGGTTGAAAATCAGTGAAGCGTCCCTATAATTGGATTTTAACCTGTTTTGTGGAAGAATAAACAGTCAAACGCGAATCTTTGAAGTGGAACTGAACTATTTTAATGATGTGAGTCAGTGTTTAGTCCCACACAGCTTTTTTGGGCTGCCTTCAGAGGCCCGTAACGTCCATGTGGACTCAGTGATGTCTCACTCTGTCCAGGATTTGTCTGTCTCCTGCTGAGAGTCAGTGCTGAAGCTTCATCAGTAACTTTCACTCTTTGTCTGAGTGTTTTAGACTGAGGATAACTTTCAGCTTGATACACATGAGCCCAGACATCACCTATAACCTCACCAGTAACCTCACCTGTCCCCACATATACACCTGTGTGCCTCTGCAGCGAACCAGCAGCATGTTTACAGAGTCACAGCTGATTAACATCTTTAAGAGAAGCTCAGGCTGCGTTACAATGAGAGGAGAGGCTTAAGGCTTATTAGAAGAGACAGATGTAGCACAGTGTGTGTTTGTGTTTGTTTGTTTGTTTGTTTGTGTGTGTGTTGTTTTCTACCATGGCGATCAGCATGTCCATCACTTCCTGGTTGATGAGATTCTTGGAGTAGTCCAGCAAGATTTCTCCATCGTCCGTCTCTAGAGTTGTGCTGTCAGAAACACAGTCAGAGAAACTATTAGCACATAAATAACTATATTTATAAGAACGACTTTTATTTCATTAGCATCCAGCACGTCTGTGTGTGAAGTTTTACAGTCATTATATACACATCTGCATCTGCTGAAACAATGAGTCAATTAACAGCTAATTAATCAGACATTTCCATAAGGAATAAACTGTTTTTGTCATTGATTAATCTTCTCAAATGTTTTGATTTGCTGCTTTTATTCATGTAACTCAAATATCTCTGACTTTTGGACGGTTGGTCAGATAACATAAATGCTCCCAGCTTATTATTTATATTTATATATTTGAAATAACCAATTAATCACACAAAAGAGAACAAAGTGGGAAAGTGTGATGGAAATTTCTCTCAATCTATAGTCTAAAAATATATCAATTCATCATAAAAAGAAAAGACAGAAAACAGATGGCTGCATGTGTTATTTTCTAACGAATAATGTACGTTTACAGAGAAAACGTATCACCGACTGAAAGAGAAATCATATAAATAACCTAGAACAAAATGTACAAAATTGAAAATGGCCAGTCAGAGATGAAGCGACTCTGAAAGCCTGCAGCTTTTAAATCCTATCGATCAATAGGAGTGCAGCTACCAAGACAGGAGGACACGCAGAGGGCTAAGACTATTAGCTGATTAAAAAATGAATTATTTTGAGAAGTGTTTAATTATTTAAATATTTTATTGCGCAAAAAAAAAAAAATTTAACTGTTTCATACCTCAGTAAAGTGGATCTCAAACAACAGACAAAATGATTCATTATTTAATGGAGAAAATGACCAGCAGATTAATCAAGAGTCATTAGTTGACGCTCTATCTGCTTGTAGAGCTGAAATAACATTTATTATTATTATATTATAATCACACAAATCCAAGGTGATGAATTAAGAAGGCTTATATTCCACCAATACTCTAAACTCAAATTTATTGTTATTATAAATTACAAAGAAAAGCATTCATTTTTTACACTTTACAGCTGTCAATCAATCCATTAACTGACTAACTGCTGCAGCTTCATTGGCGACAATAAATGACTGCATACTTTGGGTGTGGTTTTGAGAACTACTGCAATCAGTGTGGACATTTATAAATCCAGCATAAAAGTACACGATGTACTGTGTACCTTTACACAACATGCAATACTGTATACTCCCAGTGCTTGCTACAGATTGATCTCTACACTGTTAAATATAAACACAGATGAACCAAAGCAGTTACCAGTGAGGGAATGTAACTAAGTACATTCACTCAGGTACATGTGCTTTGCTGGAGTATTTCCATATTCTGCATTTTAATACTTCTCCACTACATGTCAGAGGTACATATTGTACTTTTTATTATATGTATCCGACAGCTTTAGTTACTTTACAGATTCAGATTATGAATACCAACGATAATCAATGTTAAATGATGATGCATTATGATAGATTTAACTATGCAGCAGTATATGAAGTCATTAAAATGAGCTCCACCTTTACCAGCTGCAACATTTAAGTGATTATTTAATTAATGTATCAATAATCATAATATAATAATATCATATATATCATTCTGCATGATGAATACTTTTACTTTTTGATGCTTTAAGTATATTTAAGATAAATTTTGAAGGCAGGACACAACAGGTTGCTAAAACATTAATTAAATGGATGATAAATACAAATCACAGACTGATGCACGAGGCCTTATGGATGCCGCAATATTACTATCAGTTGCATTTATTACAGTATAGTTTCCCCTCTAAGACACTAAATGACTCATGCATCCTTGGAGGATGTGCCGCAGCGCACGTAGCCTCCGTAAATGAGGCACAGCGAGCCGCAGGACGGAGGCAGACTCCCCGGTGACCGCAGCAGACACCCAGCAGACATCCAGCCTCGTGCAGCTGCACTATAACCCCGCCTGATAAACACCTTTACACCGTATCCATGTTTAAATCAACGAGCTGTGTTAATAGTCTAAATTATGAATGAACCTCTGGGCTGTGGTTTGAACAGAAGAAGCCGAACTGTTGCATGAACCGTCCAGCATCCATTATCGGACACCTCCTGCCCCGCATGCAGCTCACACTGAGCGGACAGGTTGACATGAACACACCGGAAGCTTGAAATTAATACACCTGGAGTTCAACAGGTTTATCAAACTTGGCGTTAGCTTAAACTAGCTTGTGTTAGCCACTTTTACCTATCACGTTTAACACATATTAAACAATATATGTCTTTTAAGGTATTGTGTGACATGTTTAACGTTTAAATTAAGAAAAATAAGACATTAATTAATAAAACCTGCTTTTAAAAGGTTAATTTATTGCAGTTTTACATCATTGTCAAATAACGCATTTTAAGCTAGCGTTTTAGTTTTAGCTAGCGTTAGCCGCGTATAAATCATCCTTTATCACATTAACTATAAGCAGACAACATATATTAATACTACACATTAATGTCACGGTGCTTTTATTAAACATTTAACACGTTTATGGAGAAAACTGTAACGCGGAAATATCCCCGGAGCCATCTGTCCGATAATGGACGCAGTTGACATTAGCACGTCGGCTAACATTAGCTAAGTGGTTTAATTGGCTGTCGGCATGAGGCCTGCGAGCTGTTTTACACTCTTTGCGACACACAGGTGAGTGAGTTTACCTGACGTGTGGGAACAGGTCTGAATATCATGTCTGGGAACGATTCCGGTTTGGAGACTGAAGCGGAAAAGTACCGATATGAGAGGATGACCTTGTGAGTCAAACACAGGAGGAGTGTTCACAGGTTTAACTCTGTTTGTAGGGAAACACTTGAACGCAACACGCCAAAGTCAATACATAAAAATGCTGATGTAAGGAGCAGGTTTATTTGTAACGTTACAACTGTGATTTACGGTGCTGTAGTGAAGGCCTGTCACGTTGCTGCAAAGTGCAACTCTATGGGCATCACGCCCACCTTCCTTCTTCATCATCATCATCATCATCATCATCATCCTCCTCCTCCTCACGCTCCTCATCATGTCTCCACTCTCAGGTGCTAATAAAGTGTCTCACCTGAATGTGCTGAACCTGTCCTTGTCGGACTCGAACATGTCCCTCATGCTGAGGCTGCCCGCGTTAGCTTTGTACCACTGCTCCAGCTTCTTGTAGTTGGAGTCGTTAGTGAGCGCCATGATGGTGGTTGTTACTGGTGGTGCTGGTGATACTGGCAGCGGGCTGGTCCTCCGTGTTACTCCGACCTCAGAGGCGGTGGACTTGTCTCCGTGTGGTAGCGGTGATGAGGAGGAGAAGGAGGAGATGAAGACGGTGCAGCTGCACAGCTGACAGGGGCCGGATGGTTGGGACAGTCTGCACCAATGAGGCCTCACTCCGCCCCGCTAGTTGAAACTCCACCCAGTGTGCTGATACTGGGACTGTATGGGGCTGTATGGAGGGGGATCAGTGCCGGTAATATAGACCTGGGGCTCAGTTGTGTAAGGTGGGAATTACAATCTCTGATGCTACCGTATGTATGTGTGGAGGAAGATTATGGAGGAAGATTATTAGATAATACAGACTTTTCTTTAACGGTGTTAATTTTGACAACTATTTCAGATTTAGTCTTAGTCTTAAGAAAAGAATGCTAATTAGTTTTAGTTACATTTTAGTCATATTCATCCTTCATAGTTTTAGTCTACTTTTAGCTGATGCAATTCATGACATTTGTCAGCTTTTAGTGTTTTTTTTCTTTTCATTTTTCTTAAAACGAGTGCTTATAATACAGATTGCATAATAATTTTGTAAACTGAAGGAAGGCCTGCTTAATATGACTCAGCTGAATATGTGTATGGAGGCGGATAAGTGGCAATAATACAGAACATATCTTAATTATGTGAACTCAAAGTGATCATGCTCACTATACAGGGACTGTGTGGGGACTTGGAGAGAGATTAGTGCCAGTAACACAGACCTATAATGGCTTAGTAAATTGGAAATGACTGCATATATGCATATGGAAGACAATTAATGGCAACAGACTATTTCTTCATTATTTTAAGAGGAAGTGTACATGGCTGATAAAATGCATATGAAGAAAGATTAATGCCAGTAATAATACATATATGTAAAATGGGAATTACTGATGGGACTCTGTATGGAGGCAGATTAGTGCTGGACAATAGAAGATTGGAAAAACGTTGCCTGGTCTGATGAGTCTGGATTTCTGATGCCACATTCAGATGGTAGGGTCAGAATTTGGAGGCATGGATCCATCCTGCCTTATATCAACGGTTCAGGCTGCTGCTGCTGGTGTAATGGTGTGGGGGAGATTTTCTTACTTTTTCTTACCAACTGAGCATGGTTTAAACACCATAGCCGACCTGAGTATTGTTGCTGACCATGTCCATCCCTTTATGACCACAGTGTACCCATCTTCTGATGGCTACTTCCAGCAGGATAACGCACCATGTCACAAAGCTCAAATCATCTCAAACTGGTCAAATCTGCAGCAACTGTGTGATGTCATCATGTCAATATGGACCAAAATCTCTGAGGAATGTTTCCAGCACCTTCTTCTTCTGAATCTATGACACCAAGAATTAAGGCAGGTCTGAAGGCAAAAGGGGTCCAGCCTGGTACTAGCAAGGTGTACCTAATAAAGTGGCTGGTGAGTGTATAGTACAGGCTGCTGTGGTCAGAAAGTGAGACCAGTATGTAGACTACATTTGGTATAAAAGCTGGTCTCAGGTTCTTTCTCTGGTCATGCAGGGAATGTTAATCCGAGCCTGAAGGAAGTGTTTACTGCAGACAGAGCGACTGGACAGTAGACTCTGACATACTTAAGGTGATTATGTTTCAGGAAGAAGACCGCCCACCTTCAGGCATCTACGTGTCTTTTGTCACTCCCCCTCCACACCTGTAAAGACGAGACTGAGGCCGACACAAACTAATGAACAACTGTTTATTATTTGCTCTTAATAAAAACCCCAGTCCACTGAGGCCCACAGAGGAGGACGTCATGCTGGGCTCAAAGACAAAAACAGGTGGCTGTGACTCCAGAGAGTGTTACAGGAAGCCAGAAGCCAGAAGCAAACGCAACCTCCTGATGCTCAAACCGCCACTTCAGTTATTGCATCAACAACCTCAAAACTATTATTTTTTTTATTCCACCCGCTGTTGTGGCCACGGATAAATACGAGCATCGTGTAGTGTTGGTGTGCGTTTGTTTACATCACTGGTCAAAACCTCACGTGAAAGGGCTTCCTTTAAATATCCAGGCACATGACCCCCCCTCCATCACCTCCTCCCACAGCATCTTTCCAATCAGACAATAACACACACTCCTTACATCTCAGTGGTTCTCAACTTTGTATCAGAGGAGCCTCAAATGTGCCTTTAACTTTTACAAAACATGGACAGTGAATCAGTTATAAGTATATTTATTCCCAATATGCAGAGCAGCATTAACACCAGGCACCTCTACTGACCCAGCTCCCCCATTTCTCCCAGTCTCTGTACGCTGTGGATGTACCTGTCAGTAAATAGTTTGTGGTAACATAATAAAGAACACACAAATTAGTAAAATGCACCATGAAATACCAATATAAACTGAAATAATTTAAAGGGACAGTTCAACATTTCTTTTCTTTCCTTCTGAGAATCAGACATTCACATTAGTACCACTCTCATGTCTGTGCGCTCAATTTCAAGCTACAGCTGGTTAGTTTAGCTTAGCATCAAGAATGTTAACGGAAAATCCTTAGCTGAATTAAATAAAAAACTAGAACAATTCTGAATAAATTAAGATGGCGTTTCAGTATCAACATGTAATGTCCAGACACAGGAAGGAAACCTAAAATCACTGATTTTTGAAGGGAGTTTTGCGATTTTCTTCTGTATCAAACTACACGTTAGCATGTTGTATTTGTGGGGAATAATGTGTAAGGTGTAAGACTGTTATTTTGTCAGTAAACCTTGTGAGTTGTAAAGGAGCCGAATCTTGTGCCATTTCCTTTGTTACATGTTGCTGTTGTCCCTGGCTTCATATAAGAGGGAAAAGTCTGCTCGTCGCTAGGCTAATTCGTATTATGTAAAATGCCATAGGCTTGTGCTAATAACGTTAGCATGTTGTATTTGTGGGGAAAATGTGTCCAGATAAAGACAAGTGCTTTGTCTGTGAATGCTGCGAGTTATAGTGAAGCCGATTTGTGTACTTGTGTTTGAAAGTGTCTCTATTAAGCCATGTTTAATGTGTGTTTTGAATCAATGTAACTTTATAGCACTTAAGAAACCTCATCGCCAACTAGTGTTTTGGAGATGTAACTACAGAGTGACACAGACACACCACCACACAAGTATAAATGCTCACAGCAGCGTAAATAAATATAAATCCTGCTTTAGGGTGAAACCTTGTTTTATGTCTACGGTAAACTCAAAGCTACAGCCAGCAGCTAGTTAAGTTAGTATAGAGACTGGAAACAGGGAAACTGCTAGCTTAGCTTAGCATAAAGACACAAACCATACAAACAGCTGTAACAAAAGCTCATGGTGCTCTTAAATTAAGATTGTTAAAGGTTGGTGTTGATGATCTCAAGCTGTTCTGGATTTTTGTTTTTTCCACCACCCTTACCAAGAGTTTTTGTTCACTTTAAGGTTTCTGATATGTTCACTCTTTATTGTCACAAAACACTGCTAACCTGCATCTGTCATAACCAGCCACATGCCTTAAAATCTTTAGAGGTTGTTCTTTTTTTTTTTTTAAGGTCTTCACTGTATTTTCCGTTTCTGGGTCATGTTATATCTGGTTTGTCCCTTTGAGACTCTGGTCATTTCAGTTTATAATGGGCTTTCTTTGTCAGCATTATTGATCAAGTTACCACAAACTACTTGGCCACAGTGAGCTGAGAGCTTTCAGGCCCTTGTAATCCAGCTCTGACAGAAGCTTTGACATTTGTCCTTTCTTTCCAGCTCTGACGTGACACCTGAACGTCTGAGAACCACTGCTGTCTGTGATCGACGACTCTCTGAAATGTCTCCCAAAACAAAGTAAAACAAATTAGGGTTTCTGTCCTGCACTGGACACCTGGATACACAATGAGTTTGGACACATGAAGAAAAGTTTGCAGCTTTCAGCCACGTTTGACACCAACGTATCCCAAAACTGAAGCGTCCGTCTGCTGCGGTTTGATTTTTCTGAAGATAAATATATCGTAACAGAGCCTCGACTGTACCCCCACAATAATTATAGACATTTACAGTGCTTACTTATGAATCAATTCATGCATTAATCTGATAAAAAGCTATTTTAAATGCATTAATCAAATTTAAATGATGCATTTTGAAGCCAAATGTAAAAACATAATGACAAGATAGTTACATTGAGAGAGTGAGAGTGAATATCTTACTTTCTAATTCATTATTAAAAGCCAAAATAAGGAAGTAGAAAGTTTTGCAAGATGATTTTATTTTACTTTGAGTTTTATAACACATCATTTAAATGTATTACTTAGAGTCAAACAAAGTAAGAGTTTATATTTATTGTGGTGAAACACGAGAACATGTCATATCTGTCTGAGAGCTGCAGCTTTTCTTCTTGTGTCCAGCTCCAGTTTTTCTCAAAGCTCTCAAAAACTCTCACACGGGTGAAACTAACAGTTTTAGTGCCTTAATGCGAAGGAACAGCTTCTACAGCAGTGAGGGAACACGTTAAAGTTCAATTCCACTTGTCAAGATTTTAAAAAGCCGTGTGCAATAAAGTCTTAAATCTCTTGTCTTTACATTTGTCTCTTCTCTGATGCGATGTTAGCTGTTAATCTCGAGCATTAAGGCGAATCAAGAAAACATTTTCTCTACATTTCCTGAGCACAATTAAGTACTTTAAAGGTAGCTTTGCATGCCAGCCTGACATCTTTTCATTAGAATTTCTTTTGTTCTGGAGTCAAAGCCATGAAGCAGACACAACTTTAGGGGAGCAGACCCGGGTCAACACACAACTTCATTTTACTTTATACATTTTAAGCTACTGCAAGTGTTCAAGATGCTGAAGATCAGCTGGAAAGTCAGTTTTACGGCTTTTCTCTTATGAAAATAGCCCAAACCAAACAGACCTAGCCATCCTTGTTGACAGTGTTTGACCCAGGTCTGCTGACAACAATATTCACGTGTCTTTTAGCCTATTGATTCTCAGTGGAGTCAGTTATCATGACACTACAGAGTCTATGTTATCTGAATACAATCTCAGGACAAATGAACAGAAAACAGCATTAAAAGTGCAACTCTATACATTTCCTGCCAAATCAGATTTAAAAAAAATAAAACAAAAAACATCACACCCTCTGAAAGAGTTTTAAAGTACTTAAATCATGCCAGGCCGAGACGGCGTCAGATTATTCAGTCATAACTCATCAGACCCAATCTTTCGTAACCTCAAAGAGAAGTAGGAGTATTGCTAGAAAACTATGTTGCTACACGCAGACAGCTAGCATTTGTTTCTACTCTGCTTATTTTCTATTTATAGTTGACATCACTTCCTGTAGCTTTAGCGGGCTGTCCACCACCGTGCAGTGCCGCGGGACAAAGTTAGTGGCATTAAACGTGAAGTTGTACTGTAACAGGTGGATGAAATGGGACCTGTGGGTTTTATTCAGCTTGAATGTATAAATTAGTGTGTCTCAGGAAGCAGCAGCAGCTGAACGTACAGACCGTATGAACGAGTAATATCACCTGGAAAAGTGCAAACACCTTCGGCTACGGAAGATTTTAAATGCCCAAAATAAATCTAACCAAGTAAGTTAAATAATAATATTACTTAATATTTGTATTTCTTTTATATGTGTGCAGTTACTGTCATAATTCAAAGAAAAACATGTTACAAGAAAACATGTTTGGCGTTTTTGTCTTTAATAACTGGAAGAAATGTTTTTCATTGTGACATGAATTTTCCACATCTAGTCTATGGAGATCAATTTGTCTCAATAGCTGTGACCAGACTGACAGTCTGTGTGTAAATGTGTAATCTGTACAACTTCCACAAATGAAAAAAAGATTCGTAAACACCAAAAACTATTTTGCAGATATAAAACAGATGTACAAATACACAAATTCCCGAAAATTATATATATCTTTTAAATTGCAAATATAAAATGGAAAAACAGAGTGTGCGTGAAATACAAATCTGCTATCTTTGAATTGAGATTCACAAATATCTTTTTTTAAACTTGTTTGGAAAATATTCACCTATGCTTTTTGTTTATTTGTTAATTAAATGCTTTCACAGATTTTTTATTTGTGTATTTCCATGTCCATTTTATATTTGCAAATGTTATTTTTTATGTATTATGTTTTATATATTTTGTAATTTTATATTTGCAAATTTGCAGTTTTTTTGTGGCCTTTGACTGAATTTTTTTTTATACGTTTTATATTTGCAAAATAGTTTTGAGTTTACAAATCTTTTTTTGTCTTCTTGGAGGGTGTCTTATATTCACAGATTACACATTAACATACCGATTGTTGGTCCATTCACACAATTTGAGACAAATTTATCTTCGTAAAAATCAAATCACAACACAGAAATCAAAGTGATGTATTTATTACAAAGTCAACTGACATGAGATTTTGATGAAACTGCGGAAACGTTGCAATTGTACTTAATAAATTATCTCTTCAAGCACCCACGCAGTTTTCCATCTCTAAAAACAAACTCTCTCGTCCTCATGACAGTGTATATTGTCTAGTACTGGCAGGTTTGTGCTGCTCTCTGCTGGACATCACTGAAACATTACACTCCTCTGTTGTGATTGGATTTTTTACAATAAAAAAACAACTCATTAAAGAGTTAAGTTCAATAATGGTATTTTTATGACCCAGTTAATCTGATTTGTTTTACTTTGGGCATTTTAAATCTTCCATATCTATGAGGCCTATCAGCTGAGAGGCTTTAAGCTAGTTAATATTAAGATTTTACACTACAGCTCGAACTAACCGAAGCCCCTTTAAGCACCAGCAACTCATGAATGAAGCAAATCACAGAGAAATAAATGAAAAATATCCAAAGAAAACTTCTGAAATTTGACCTATGATCCATCTGTGACCCAGTTAGCTTGTGGACTGGGAGTAAAAACTACCACAAAAACCAGTTGAGTACACATGTTGCTCCCTACGCTAATGTCAAGATGTGAAACACGAGTCAACACTTTAAAGATCGAATGAGAGAGGAAAGGAAGCTGCGGAGCTGAAAGCGACTGTGAGAGAGGTTTGAGGTGAAAGATCACGAGCACTGAAGAGGTGGGAGAGACGTGACAGTGACAACAGGATGATGAAGAGTCTATGTAGTAGTAGAAAAATACATGTTAGAAAGGTGTGACTGAGATCCTGTGGGCTGTTCCGGTGCTGCACTTACAGGATATGTTGAACCCACCCCCCAAATAAAGCTATGTGTCAGTCAAACAACCCCTGACAGCTAACAAAATATTATCAAAGACAGGTTTAGGAAAGGGGCCGGGGACATAATTCATTAAAAACAAAAAACATCCCTCTGAAATATGACATTTATACATAATTATTTCAGCCACCTGGAAATTATTTTGTTGAGATCTGGACTTTTTTTTTTAGAATGTTTTTCTTGTTGTTGTTGTTGTTGTTGTTTCCACCGTTGTGTTCGAGCAGTCTACCCCCAGTGCTGGTGACAAATATACAACTAGTAGACAATCTTCATTATTTTAGTCAACCAAAACTATTTGTTTTCCACTGAAGCGTGAAGAAGTTCCACCTTTCTGGAGAAGCTTCCTCCTGTCGACACTACGCAGCCACTTTGTTGTCCTTCTGGAACAAAAGGGAAATAAAAACAAAAGACATTTAGGATTAAAACACATTTTATACATCACATATTTTTCACTGAGCAAATGTGTGTTCAGGCAGGAAGACATTAAAGACTTAAAGATTTTGACTTTGATTTTTAAAACCTGACCACCTCCTAGAATTTAAATATATCAAAATATTTATCATCAGTCCATATTCTGAGGATGATGAATACTTAACGTAATACTCTTATTATAGTCCTTGATACTGCTCTAAAAAAATTAATTTTATGGGTTGGGTTGATTCTAGTGTCCGAAATTAACTTTTTGAGTGACCGGCCAAGAGGACTGGTAAATGAAAAAATCCAATGACCAATTAACAGCATAAATAAGAAATTTCATTTGATTTGGTGCATTTCATTGACATAATGAGGTATTATGTTGAGTAAGAACTATGCCCATTTTGAAAATTCATGTATGTTATTCCTATGGTCTACAACAGTCATCAATCAATCAATTTTATTTATAAAGCCCAATATCACAAATCACAGTTTGCCTCACAGGGCTTTACAGCATACGACATCCCTCTGTCCTTAGGACCCTTGCAGCGGATAAGGAAAAACTCCCCCAAAAAAAACCCTTTAACGGGGGGGGGGGGGGGGTAGAAACCTCAGTAAGAGCAACTGAGGAGGGATCCCTCTTCCAGGACGGACAGACGTGCAATAGATGTCATATAGAACAGATCAGCATGATAAATTAACAGTAATCCGTATGACACAATGAGACAGAGAGATAATACAGACTCTCCCAAAACTCTAACTTGTGGTGTCAGGGAACAAAGTCTGGAGCTGCTGCACAGACAATGAATGATGAATACAATATTATAAAGATCATTTAGTTATAAAAAAAGAAAACTAACATTCTGTGGGTCCCATTTATTGTCTATAGAGAAGCTTCAGACTTTATATACCCTATGACAGGCATGTCCAAAGCCAACTACCCAGGGGCCAATCTTGGCCCACGGACCAATTTTTACCAGCCCTTGACTTGACTTTCATATTATACTAACCCTAACCCGTCACACAATACTGGTTAATCAAGCAAGATCATATTCCCTTCACCTCACTATGGCAAAACTATTGTACAGTAGACATGCATCAAGTAGGAACTACACAGGTAAAAGTAATGTGTTTTAGTAAATCGATGGTAAACAAGCAAATACCTAATCGTAGACATTTCCTGCTAAGTAGCAGATATGGCCACAGCAAATAAGTATAAAGGACCACCACTCTCAGGAGCGGAGGAGAGTTGAATACATTTTCACTGAAAGATTAATCAGTTGCGTTTGTCTTGTCATTTTTTAATAACCCATATGATACAAGAAGCAGCTGGCCCCCTCAGGTATTTTCACATTATCTAATCTGGCCCCCAGTCAAAAAAGTTTGGACACCCCTTCCCAATGACATCACAAATTTGAGACTTCCTTCTCTGGTTTCTGGCTTAAAGAGAGAGAGATGCTACTGTTCACAGATACTGATTGAACTTTTCTAAGCCTTGAAAATAACACACTGGAATTCTGAGTTTAGGTAAATTTCCCCTTTAAAGAAGGCAAGTCATTTTCAATATATTGTTTAACCCATCTCCACAGTCTCAGCTTGTGAATAAGGTCCTGCTGGTGAGCAGTGATGCAGTGCATAGGTCTAGGGCTTTTCTTGTGAAAGGTAACATGCGTAAAGACAAATCTGTAATCTGTGTGTGTGATTGTGTGTCAAACTCTGACACTGACAGCAGAGCAGCACGCCCGTAAATGACACCAAAACACTGTAGACTCTCAACATAGTAATCAGTTACATGACTATTTTGGTACATACATTTACCCTCCAGTGTGGTGGATAGCCTTCAGAAATTTACTCGTCAAGGGGAAAATCAACCTGCATTTGGTGCTTGACAGGTGTTAATTACAGACCCTGCTATTAATCAAATGACATTAATTATTGATTAATGGTTCAGGTCATCAGAGGACATTTGTCTATTTCTACGGCTTCTCAGAATATCAGGATTTGCTGCTTTTATCATTGTGGATTGAAAATGATTTAGTTTCAGACAAAACAAGTTACCCAAATATTAAAAGAGTCAGAATCTCTTTACTACAGCATCTACTCATCTACTTAATAGTGTTTCAAAGTTATTTTACTTTTTCACAGAAAGTCATTCTTTCCTCGAGACCCCAAAACCTGACGATGTACCCTGAGAGCTGTACTACTACTAGTTACTATTATTACTACTTCAGTGTTGATCAGTGTAACAGTGGCAGTGGTTGTTGGGTTAACTGCGATGGATTCTAAGACTTCATGATGACAGATATTTTCAGATATTTTGTAAAATAAATGATTCATTAATAGTGTCAAAATAAATAAAAAGATCCTGACAACAATCTTTAGTCACAGTTTCATCTCTTACGCTACAAACCGTGGACGATGCTATTCACAGTACAGTATGAAACATATTAGTGCATTATCATTGTCTGGGGATGCAGTTAAAGTGTAGATTTTCAGTGGTGTGCTCTGCATTACCTCACGACAATGACGTCACAAAGAAAAAAACGGTTCAGTAGACTTTACCCTGTATGCTGATAAGTCGGCGAACTCTCGTCCAGCCTGGTTTCCTCTGTATCCTCCCCTGAAGCCGCCGCCTCCCTGTGGCGGCCCGAAGGACCCTCGGCTAGCCGAACGACCCCGACCTCCGCGGAAGCCCATACCTCCACGTCCACGGTAACCTCCGCGGCCTCGGCCCTGACGGAGGGGGATGCCGAACGTCTCGGCATTCATCCTCCTCTCCTCTGCCCAGGTCTGCCTCCGCTCCCTGCAGGATGAGGAGGTGAAGAGGAGGTGATGAGGAGCAGCTACAGATGGGTGGTGTTAAAAACTCACTCATATTCTGCATCATGTAGAGCTGCATAACAATGAGACTATGAACTGCACCTCCATAAAGTTATTTTTAACAGCTGAATGCTGCTAATTTATGATTTATTATATTTACATGGAGGTTCTGCTTTATTATCTGTCACTGTCAGAATCAATAGAGATCAACTCCAAACAGAAATCTCCATCACTCACCAATACAACACAGACACCATCAGCTACAAATGCACCTCAAATGAATTCCTCCACCTATGAGGAGGCTGCCAGAGCCCCCAGAGCCCCCAGAGCCCCTTGACAAGATGAACACTCACCTTGGGAAACCTGAGACTCCAGACTTCTCATTTGCTTTCCTGGTGAAAAGAAAACAGACAACAGAGTCATGAGATTGTAACAGAAACATCTATCATCACTTTCACAGTGGAGGCAGAGGACGGTCAGAAACAATGATGGAGACATCTGTGAAATGATGAAGACGGTCACATGTCTCAATGTGTCCTTAAATTTAAGCCCACACCACAAGGTGTCTGACTGGGACTCTTACGGACTGACTGATACTTGTAAAGACCAACTGGGACTTGTACCTGGTGTCATCACAGGAGATGTTGTCGAAGAAGGACTTGGACTTGTCGTAGTAGCAGTTGGGGCCGAGTGGGTCACCCTCTTCATCAGCGTTACCTTCGCTGTTCTGGGTTTCCACACCTGAGTCGCCCTTATCCTCTCCGTTCACCGCTTTCTCCGACTTCTCAGTCTTCTCATCTGAGAGACGACAGAATGAACACAGTCACACTTCTGACGTGATAACGAGCTTTGAGAATTTAACATGAGGAAACAAGACGGAGGATATGTCAAATTGTGTTTGTCTGTATTTACTTAAGGACAACACTGAAGTTTTGGACCAATGACATGAAAGAAAACGGCATGTTTGGTCTCATTAATATGTACTCTTCTGCGTTCCTTTTTACAAGCCCAAAATATGACATAAGGAAATGAACATTAATACAGACATCTGCTGCAGCTGATTCATCAGACACACTGGGACACAGTGGAGATCACAACACACACACAAAAAAAACGCTAATTAAAATTTACTTTTGAGTTACTTTAACTCTCAGCCCCATAGGATGAAAACAACAAACGGTTGTTTTTCCACACACTTTTGGCCTTTTTTTAAAATCTGTTCAAAGCGATGATCCACCCAAGGGAAGTTGAAGGTTTCTAAATCCTTCACACTGATCTTTTTCATCTCTCACTCAATCACCCATCTTTTTGTTGAGCTGACAACATCAGGATATTTATCCGACGTTTTGTCATTTTTGCTGTATGAATAAAAGCTCATGTTTCCCAAAGTTCAACAGAAAACTGTTTTCTTTTACTTGACATTATCAACACAAGTCAAAACAGTCTGGAATCTAGAGCTGCACCTTACTCAGAGTTATGTCAGTTGAATCAGATTTGGCTGTTAAAATACGAATATTCGACTATTTATTTTTTTCCCATGCAGAGTTTGAACAGGATTAAGCAGGACATTCAGGGTGACAGAGACATTCATGTAATGCAGTAAACAAACCAGGTTAGCCCTCAGTGCTAATGTATGCTAACAACAAAAGTGATGGCTCAGAAATATGCAACAACATTTTTTGTCACCACTAGATAACAAATGAAAGCCGATTAACACATTAAGTTGCTGTGCGCTGTAAATTTACCACTTTTAAAGGAGAAAAGAGAAGATAACATTATCTCATAGCCTGACCAGCCTCGCTTCCTCGGGGCAGCTGCCTCCGTCTCACTAGCTCTTTTTACACAGAGGTCGCAGTATAGAGCCGCCACAAAGTCCCTTCTTTACGCTGTCTTTGCATTTTTTATTTTTTTTTAAGACAGAACCAAATAACAGCAGCATCAGGCTGCTCCACTGTGTGATTTTAGACAGCATGCTGGCACCCCAGAAGCAAAAGAGGGGGTTGTGATGTGTAACACAACAGCATTGGCCTCTAATGTGACATAACATATGCGACAGCAGCGCTTTATAAACAATTATAATGGCATTAACATGGCAATACCAATCATTTACTGTCCCTGTTATATGGCGGATGATCTCATCCTCAGATCAGAGGGTAAGGAGCTCCCAAACCCCATTGTTTTCCCAATTTGCGGACATTTCCGGCTGCTGTTATTCTTCGAGTTAGCTGCTAACTACTACTTTTAAATCTCCCACAGTGGGTCACACACATAACACATTGTCAAAACGTCACACCCATCTGTCCACGGTCCTATCCTGCTGTATGTCCCTTTCATACAGACATTGTTTTGGTGTTACGACTTCCACTCCTGGCTTAAAGACATCTCTGCCCCCCCCATTCTGCGATTGTACCTTTCACACAGAGCAGGAAGGCATAACAATTGTGCAAAATCCCTCCCTTGAACAGGCACTGTGATAGGGACTACTCAGACTCAACCCGAGTCTGGGTCAACAGCTGCCTTTACCGAACAGCACCGTGAGAAGAGGAGCGCTCACTCTGCAGCAAAATTGTACAATGAACACTGACTGACAATAAACAAACAAGCAAACAAAATAGACTGCTTGACTTAAAGAAAGTTAGCTGACTCGGGAGTCTTCAACTGCTAATTTGAGACTTGGACTTTCGGGGAGGGTGGCCCTGCTGGCATCAGATCTAATTTAGCAGCACTTCATTCTAGGGCTGTAGTCTCCTGGCCGACTAGTCGATTATTTGGTCGCTATGCTCTCATCCGAACAAATTCTCATTAGTCAAATAATTGCTGTGTTACTTTCAAGTGCTACATCAACAGCTTTCCAGGATTAATCCATTATTTCCTGGGGGGGGGCAGGCTAAGTTACCTGTGAAAATGGGGGTGTTTTCAAAACACCCCCGTGATTGACAGAAAATTGGACTCGCCCACCCTAATGCTCAGCGTCGCGGTGACGCAGACATGCAGACCTCCTGTCAGTTTCTGTAAGCTGAAACCTCAGTGGAAACGGAGCTTGTATTTACTTGTATTTCACAGATAAGAAACAATAAATTGTGAAGACAGTAAAGCCTCCACTACAATAGCATTTTAAGTCGTGTGTGTGATTTATCCTTCAGGGATTTATACTCTGAAATCTCCGCTTGTCGCTAGGCTAATGTATACCATGTAAAATGCCATAGGCTGGCGCTAATAACGTTAGCATGTTGTATTTGCTTGGAAAACGTGTTTAGCATAAGACAGTTTTTTTGTCAGTGAATGTTGTGAGTTGTTATGGAGCCAAATTATGTACCGTTACCTTTGTTATATGTTGTTGTTGTCCTTGGTTTTATATGAGAAGAGGAAAAGATCGCTAGATGCTAGGCTAGTTTATACAATGTAAAATGCCATAAACTTGTGCTAATAACTTTAGCACGTTGTATTGGTGGGGGAAATGTGTCCAGATATAGACAAGTGTTTGTCTGTCAATTCTGCTATTTATAGTGAAACCAATTTGTGTACTTGTGTTTGAAACTGTCTCTATTAAGCCATATTTAATGTGTGTTTAATGTGTGTTTTGAATCAACTATATAAATAAAGGTTGATTTGAACTAAACTTTACAGCACTTAACACAATCCTCCACCGCCAACTAGTGTTTTGGAGGTGTAACTGCAGAGTGACACAGACAACATCGCAGAAATAAAAATAACGTGCAGATTTTTTTTTCTCCCACAACTAATCGATTAGTTGAAGATTATGTGCGGCCAAGATTTTCTTTGGTTGACTACAACCCTACTTCATTCATGTACATTTTCAGTCAGTCAATACCTCACTCCTAGGAAAAATATGAGCAACAGTTGTTGACATGCTTCAGCCTGGACGCTGCTAACATGGTTTAAAATATTATATATTTCCAGCAAATACCTTTTAATTTGAGCTTGCTCTGGAACTCCCTGTCGATCTCCTCCTTGTTGAACTGGGCGTTGGCGCTCTCAAAGTCAAAGTCTTTCTCGAACTTCATGGGTCCGTCTCGGCGAACATTGAAGCGCCCTCTGCCACGGTGTCCACCCCCTCGACCACGCCGGTTAGCCGGTGCTCCAGCAGCCGCTAAATGACACAATAACAGGATACATTAGCTTTCATAATAAAAGAGTGGTGCAGAATAAAAACACCAGTAAACACAAACTAATTTCATGACAACACATGAGGTAGTAAACCAAGGCACACATCCACTATGGTAAAAGAGTTCTCAGTCTTTCAAAATGAGTTAGCAAAGAGCCAAGTGGCATGAACGCAGCTTGGCTTCAGAGGTTAGCTTTACACCAGTCACATCAAACATGGAGGAAATGCAGTAAATAATTCAGATAGCATGCTCAGGTATTCGCTGAGCATGAAAACACCGTTGTGTCTCATCGCCTCGAGTCCATTGACATGAACAGCATGTCAATCTGCACACACGTTCACTAGCAAAGAAAAACACGTCAAAGAGGGATGATCGGGGTCGATGAGTTTATGGGCTCCACTGTCTGAAAGGAAAGCTGTACAGGCATGCAGAGTCTGAATGGGCTGTTGAGGATGGTGTCAGAGCAGAGGAGGGTTTAACCTGTGGAACGTTTACTGGTATCCCTGCCTTCACCTCGCGCCTGCTCAGACTCTGGTTTGGGGGCTTTCTGGACGTCTGTGCCTGGAACAGCAGAGTCTTTTAGTCTTCCAAAACAACGTCAACAGTCAAGAGAAACAGTCCTGCTGCCACTAGTCTCCTACCTTCAGATAAAGGCACAACGCTTTCAAATGTGGGACCTCTGGAACAAAATGTTAACATATCACACAACGTGGAAATGATTCTTTACCAGATAACTACAGAGTTTTATTTGTGCCTCACTCCTGAGCAAGTACAGGGACATTTTAAATAAAATGAGCAGAGAATAGATTGGTTTGCTCGTCTTGAATCATTTTCTTCTATTGAAAATATCCACTGTGCTCTCAGAAATGAATAATAAATATAACTCTATATAAGACAGCAGCACAGATCACACTATGTGCTGATCTCTGGTCTGAGCTCTCACCTGGGTGGCTAAAGATAGAGTGGGTAAGCCCTGCAGTGGAAGCCCTATCTACAGCAGTGATGTGAGAGGCGGAGATGGTTCGGGGTGCAGACCAGCCCTGGCTGCTGCGGCCTCCCCTGACAGTCTCACCCCTCCTCGTGTCCACGCCTTCCTGGTGCTGGACCTTCTGGATGCCCTGACCGGCACTGGAGGGGGCCGTGCGACCGTGGGTGGGGCTCCTGCGTCCCAGGCCAGGGGCTGGGGCTGTGGTGGTAGTGGTCGGGGCTGACGGAGCCGACGGGGAAGTTTGGATCACCTGCTCCAGGGTGGGGCTCTTCCGCAAAGGGTCCAGGGTGGGGCTGCTGCGGCCTGGTGGGGGAAAACCAGGGCAGGGATTGGGGTTAGTGGTGCACACTGCTCACAGTGACTTAACTAAATCAACCTGATCATTAGTCAGCATTGATCGGACCAAAAACAGCTCAGAGACAGAGGTCATTCTCACTGTTTAAAGGGAAACAAGCTAGCTGGGTTCATTTCAAACTACACCCAGCAGGAGCTGAACCTCTGGATGCTCCTTTGTTTCTTGGTGTGAACCAGATGAACTGAGCTACATGTGTGAGACCACCTCACTGAGGAAGGTTCTCTGATAACAGTTCAATACTTTACAAACGCTCCCATCAAAGTCTCGAGCTTTAATCTGACACAGAACTGATTCAACAGGACATGCACGTTACTGTGAGGAGCATGCTATTAAATTCAAGCCCAATAGTCTCAATTTACTACTTCTGATAGTGGAAGCATTCTGCAAAGATTAATTTCAGTCATTACTTTCTATCACAAAGTGGAAACACAATATGTCAGTAAGAGTGTTCTTGATTTAAACATACGAAGAAAGAAGGAGTTCATACATTTACAGTGAAAACCCATCAAACGCTGTGTCTGTAAGTAAAGCAGTATTTCACCAGATATTATTAGTGCAGAGTTTTCACTTGTGTAAATGATAGAGTCAGGAGTAATTTAGTACCACCCGGTGTGGTGAGTAGACACACAGATCTGTGATTCCCTTTTCAAACAGCTTCCTGTAGGTCTTTACCTTCGGTTACAAACGGACCCAGAGAGCGATATTCAGAGGACAGAGCAGAGCCAATAGCAGTGCTCTGAGACTGGGTCGAGGCTGTGCTCGTACTGCTCACAAAGGAGGGCACTGATCGTCCTGTATGGGAGGAACAGCAGGAACAGACCATTGAGGGCAACAACACTCGTGGTTCCTTTAAATGCACCTTGCTGTTCTGCATGGCTGTATACCAAACCCTAACTCTAACCCACCTGTGGGAGTGTAAACCACACCTGGTATAATACCATCAACTAACCAATGATGTTAAGTGTCTTAACTGTCAGCATGTCCCAAAAATCAGACAATACACTAAATCTAAACAGGTTCAGAGTCTGCAGTGTGTTTTAAAACTGATAGAATAAAGTAAACTCAAACCAGACAGTTTACAGACTACAGCTGCAGCTAATCATTACTGTCATTACAATTAATAATTGGCAATAAACTGTCTAAAAACAGTGAAAAATGAATGTCAGTTTTGTCTGAAGCTACACAGATATTCAGTAAACTATCATGTGTGACACAGAAAAGTATAATATCCTCACATTTAAGGAGCTGGAAGCAGAAAATGTTGGACTTTTTATCTTAAAATGAATAAAAAGATTAAATTTATGTCAATAAACTAAGCAGCTCTAATGCAGATTAAATTCAGTAGATTTGAGTTGTTGATGGACACCACTCAAATGTAGGAGCTGCTCAAATATGAAAAATTAAAATTATTGGCATTAGCGATCAAATGCCTCCAGAAAGATCTCAGAAAACCGTAAGTATTAAATCTTAAAATTCCCAAGCTGTTACAGCTCAATTTTATTGTGAAGAACATTGAAGAACAAGAACATTTCCACAATAAACTAGTCTACTGTGGCTGGTTAAGCTGTTGACTTTGTCTCCAAACAGTCAATATAATTTTACAGAAACAGCTGCAGAAAACTTCCAGTTCAGTAACAGTTGCATCCTCTGGAGTGTCTTCAATAAACGTGAGAATTTTAATACTATAAGCAATAATTGTACACTTGCTACTGCTCTTAAACTATAGAATCAATTAACCCCTCAATAAAGCTTGTATTAAAAGGCGCTGTACGTAAGAATGCGGCCAAAACGGTTACTGCACTCAAATTCAAAATACTGCCGCGAGTTGTGTCCGCCCCCCCTCCCCTACAGATTCGAGGTTGCTGGACAGCAGCACGCTGGAGACTGATTTGTTTGCCCACGGGCGGCTGCCGTGGCAGGGCCGTGTTGCCGCATTCTTGATCTTCCGTTTTCCAGCGGACCGTTCAAGCAAGTCCGGCTTCTCTGCTGCTAACGTTGCTGCCGGGATACAGCTGAGGAGACTGCTAATGCTATGTCCTGGGACACTGCTAATGCTGCTTGCCGTGCTGCGGTAACTCAGTCGTAACTTTAACTGATGTGGAGACTCTACTGACTGCGTAACTGGTAGACGGCAGTGGGTGGCGCAACAGACCAAAACACAAATTCAAAACATAAAACATGATTTGCGGGATGTAAAATTTTTTTTTAAATGTGAATATTCTGGCTGTACTATTGTTGTCGGTGAGATCAGTATGTTATATGAACATTATTCCTTAGTCTCTGTGACATATTCGAAGGATTTTATGACTATTTGCTTTAGATTTCTTACATATAGCTTCTTTAACTTACAGAGAGTATGTATGTGTCAGACAGCAAATTTAAAATCAAGATTCTGTAACCAACACAACCCAAAGTAACGACTAATCAATGTCACTACACATGTAGAGGAGGAACGTGAGGCCTCAACTGTTTAAAGTCACGCTGATGCCATGAACAAACCCTCCTCAGTCTCTCTGGCATGCTTGACGTGGTACAGGAGCCACAGAGAGACCCTGAACCCTTGGATATCATGCCCAGCTGGGGCCCTGCACCCCTAGTGTCTTTTATAGTTCGACCCATAAACACAAGAGAAGAACTTACCGACACCAACTGGTCCAAACTGAGGGGAAACCAGGGGGCTGGTGCTGAACTGGTTATAGGCAGGAACTGGAGCTCGGTTGAAGAGGCCGTAGGAACCAGCGGACTGGAACGGGGTTGGAGCAGCGGCAGCAGAAGACGAGGAGCTGGAGCTCATGGACGACTGAGGGAGAAGACAGTTCACGTTACACTGTGAGCTTTAAAAAGTCTTCACCTAGTAACACTGGTGTTTGTGTGAAGGAGATGTACCTGAACAATGGCAGGGTCCTGAGGAAGAGAGCATGTTGGTTTGGGCGGCTCACACACAGTCAGGTCCTTGATGTCGCTGCCTCTGAAGATGATGTACTCAAAGGTGTCATCTCGAGGAGGGATGGGCCTGTCTGTGGGTCTGTCCTCTGTGCCAAATGAACGCACTGACAAGGAGAAAGGAGCTTCCAGTTAGCATCACGGGTCAAAGGACAATGACATGTCAACAAAACATTCACTCCACCAAGCTGTTCTTATATTTCATTGAGCGCTCTTTAGTGCTCATCTGATATGGACGAGTTAAGTTAAATTATACTCACACACTGTGTGTCAGACTGTACAAAATCTAAATTGAGGAATGTTCAATTATGGCGGCTCTCTGGTGAAAAGTATCACTACCATATAAATATATAACATCTGACAACATGTGCTTGTGCTGCTCTCATAAAGAGTGCTACTGCAGTATTTCTAATTCTTAAATTTGAATGTTCAGCTTTGGACTGCTGAACAGACAAAACAAGACATTTGAAGACATGAGCAGAGGCTACAGTTTGGAAACTATTGTTAGTAGCAGCCCTAGAGGTATCATATGTTTAGATATGCGAGTGTATCACAAAACTGTCATGGATAACCACTGCAGTTCCCCAAAGCACATTGTACTGTCTTTATATTGCTTGTTTTTCTCTGACAATCAGTTCAAAACCACTAATGCTCATTTTACTATCTCATGAGACAAACAGAAGCAGCAAATACTCGCAGAGAAGATGCTGGAAGTAGAAAATATTAAGCTTGTAAATGACTTAAACAATTAATTAATGAACAAATTAGTTGAAAATGTTCTGTCAATTAGTTTAGTCTCTTAATCTCTAGCGAAAACAGTTAATTTAATCCCCAGTCTACTTATAGTAGGGATGTAACGATTACCGATATTACGGGCACTGCCAAGGTGCCCTTGAGCAAGGCACCGAACCCCCCAACCGCTCGGGGCGCCTGACCAAAGGGCAGCCCCCTCACTCTGACATCTCTCCACTTTGTGCATGTATAGGTCCTGTTTGTGCATGTGTGTGTCTTTCAGACCTGTGTGTAATTGACAAGCAAGAGTGAAAACATTGAAGTTCCCCTCAGGGGATTAATAAAGTAAATAAACTTAAACTTAAATTTCGGTTAATTTTTACACGGTAAGAATGACCGTTTATGTTTAAATTAATTGCATTATCGCGGTGGATTATCAGGATATGTAATAACAGCCTCATTCAAGTCTCGCGATGCAGGCGCTGCGTGAATGCGTAGCATGTGTAAACACAAAGAATGAAAACATGGCGGAAGCGGCACTCAGGACATTTTCCCCCCAACTAAACGCACACAGTCTGAGGTCTGGGCGTACTTTGGGATTCTGAAGAATGCCGAGGGACAGCTGGTGGAGGACAACTATCCCGTGTGCAGAACATGCAGAAAGAAAGTTGCTGCGAAGGGTAGCAACACTAGAAATCTGCTGGCTCATCTCCGTGACCATCATCCACAGCTTTTACAGCCAATGCAATTTATGCTATGCAAACGTCAGTTATTGTGTGAGGGACTTCGGTTTTACTAAGATTGTCATAATGTGCAACTCTCGATGTATACGGGACATTTGAGCCGTATCTGTCCTCCTCAACAGCGACTAGGTTTTCCGTTTTCGTTTAAGACACTTAGGAGCTAATACTAGCTGATTAGCTAATAGCCATATTAGCAGCTATGTTGTTAGGTGTTTCAAAATTAAACGGAGCTGTAAACACTGAGCGGAGCCGACAGAATATAAACCGATGTAACGTAACGCTAATTGAGATCAACTATGATTGAATCACTGTGATTATGGTTATTGTATGGCGAGCTAGAATCAATATAGACAGCCAGTTATGCTTTCTCGACATAAGCTCAAGGAAACAACATAAAACGCTGCCGTGTTAACCTTTGACCGAGAGCATGCACTCCTTTTCTCATAACTTACAGGTAATCCTCTGACTCACATGCACACTTCTAATGTGTGAATTATTCTGTGTAATGATGACCATTGCCCTTAGGGTTTTTTTTGGTTTCTCCTGCACATTTGTGATATCTATTCTATATATTGTATGTTTTTTGTTCTACTCTTGCATTGTTTTGTTTTATATATATTTTTCCTCTCGTGCTAATAAATAAATAATTAATATATAAATTGTTTACATATTTTGCTGACTGGTAAAATGCACCAGACAAATAAGCTTTGCTCCTGTAATGTGTTTACATATTTTGTTAATTTTTTAAAATAAAATTTTCTGTTGCTGTGCCAATCCCTTGCCCCTTTAATGTGAAAGTTTCATTTTAATATAAGATTTTGGCTGTTAACATTTTAGTATGATAAAGAAGTTACAAGATTTAGTGAAGTTATTTCAATGTATCTATTTATTGGACATTTTACAGTGCTTAAAAAAATATTGCAATATTATCGTTTACCGTGATAATTTGGTCACTATAATCGAGATATCAAATTTTCCATATCGTTACATCCCTAACTTATAGTTTGTGAATGTGTCCCAGATTTCTCTCACTTTACTTTCTTCTAATACTTTGTTTTTTTTACATCACATCAATTCAATGCTAATGTGTTTAACCAACGTAACTTACATTAAGTGCATTCAACCATGTGTGTACAGCCAAAAAAGTGCAAGAATCATACAAATACATCAACTTCATCAAATATGCTAACCCTCTTACATTTAGGGACAACATGAGTTATTAATTTATTTTATATTTCATCCCTATATTTGAACATGGGCACTATTTCATGTCTTAGATTCTCTCTTTTTTTTAACTTGTGTTATTTTCTTCTTTACAAATACTTAATGAGCTTCGTTGGAGGGAGCCTGAGATCTAAGATGTTAATTGCCAACAACTGTTGCTCTGTAAGTGTTTCGCAGATGACAATAAAGAACTTGAAACTTGAATTACCCGATTTGTAAAGTATTCTAATCCTCAGTGTACCAGGTATGATGTGTACTTTACTGTCACAATGTGCTGTATTTGGCTGCTCATCAGAGGGATAAAGGCTGCTGAGATGAAGTGTAATTAAACAGTTTGTCGTCATCATAATCTGTTGTTGGTGAACCAGGTGAAGTGAGTGCACAGTGAATGACGTAAGGTGTTGGGCCTGCCAGACACGCAGACACTTAAGCCTCTTCCTTAGCACATGTAAGAGAGAAAAGTTAGCCGCTGTCAGTGGACATTACACTTACGTCTTCATTTTAGGGTTGCAAGTAATCATCTCTGTACATTGCATATATTGTCTATGCTGTGAACCTCTGCACATACCTGCACAAAACTGTGTATCTCTTCGCTGTGGAAACATATTCTATTATGTTTCTTAAATGTTGCAGCATTTTGTTATTTCTTTTATTTTCTCTTACTGTATTTACTGTTATACACCAAAACACCAAGGCTAATTCCTAATACGTTATGTGAAAACCTATTTGTGAACAGACCACATTTTAATTACATGCAGCTAGCCAACTTGCTAATGCTAGCTGACAGGTTGAAAAGCTGACACATGTTGCAAAAACGAGAATATCCCACTATCATGACTGTCATCACTGCAGCTGCTTTTGGGTAACCTCCTTTAAACCTTTGTTTAATATATTTTTAATAGTATCTAACCCACCCTCATATCAGACCTTAGCACTTTTGAACAACATGTTTTCTATATGTGTATGAGCATTTTCCTAAAGCTGTAACAAGTAATGGATTGATCAATAAAAAATTATTTGCCAGCTATTTGAGTTTTGAGATGTCATACAGGGCATTTTTTTGATAATGGTGTGAAGGTAAAGATGTAAGATTTTAGAAAGTTATAGAGCTTGAATGTACTAACCTTAAATTTTATTTGAAAACCAAGAACATGTAAATATAAATGTCTTTTTCTTATTACATTTCGTTCGCTTTAGCTTTTTTATTTGTTACTGTTTTGCTTCAGTTTAGTTTTTTTTACTCGGACACGTAAGTATATCAATACTGTATTCAACCTTCCGTGTATTTAAAATGTGTTATGTAATAAAAATAATGAATATTAATAGTAAAGCCATTGGGTTTAAGTTATGCTAGCAGACAAGTTGGAAAGCTGACTCATGTTGCAAACACGGGTTAATATTAAGAGCTTAGACGTATCTTCAAAAGTTATCGGAAAGTCGTTTAATTATATGTTGAAGTGATAATATACGTTTCTGTAATAAAATCATAAAACGGGACGAAGTTACGTTGCCATTAGCTTAATTAGTTTTAGCATCATAGCGTACTGCATCATAATGGTTACGCTATTAGCTTGTCGTAGCGAGCTAACGCTAGTCACTTGGCTAACGTGATTGATTTGTTCACGCTCTGGATTTGAACCTGTAATTTAATTTTAATTTAACTTAAATATAAGTTTACTAGCCCGACTGTTTGACGTCGGTCTGGCACTAAATGACACTTTAATTGTTACTTTAAAAACATGAAGACACACGTCAACAACAGTGGCGGATGCTAGCTGGTGTTAGCATTAGCCTAGCTGCTACCTTTGGCCAGAGCCACGGTGGAGTTCTCGGTGTCGATGGTGTACAGGATCCCTTCGTAGCGGATCTCGGCCTTCGAGATCAGGCTGATTTTGCTGCCCAGGTAAGGCGTCCCGCCGCTCATGGTGTCTGCTACAGGTAGGCAGTCCGATCAGAAAACAGGATGGACGGCCGCTACGAGCCGTGTGTTCGACAGTAACGGAGTCTGCACCGAGTTTGTCCGGTTTGTGCTTTCTTTCCACCGACTACAACATGGCTACCTTACCCTCCATCGAATGGCTGAGAGCGCGGGGGCTAACGTGAACTCGTAATCTCGCGCGTTTACGCTCCGCCGCGAGATCTAGATCTGTGTGGGATAGAAGAGCAAACACGACCAGTGTGTGAGCTCCACATCAACATCATCACATACATCCTCCATACCAACAATAAGTGTTTATATTACTATGGTTTTAATAGCGTTGTGAAAGGTAACTAAGAACATATATCCAAGTGATGTGTTAAGTACAGTTCTGAGCCACTTGTAGTTTACTTAAGTGTTTTTATTTTATTTTATTTTATTTTATTTAACAGGGACAGTGCACAGCTACTTAGCTACACTAGAGTTAACAATAGGCTAATTTTCATCTGTAGTCCCCGCGACGGAAACAGAGAATAATTTATCTGCTAAAAGATACTATTGAATTAAAAATACAATTACAAAACAGAACATTTTCTGGTAGGCCTACTTTATACTTCTACTCCATTAAGCTACATTTCAAAGGAAAATATTTTACTTATTACTGCATTACATTATCTGATCTGACAGCCTCAGTTCCTTTACAGATTCAGATTATTAATACAAAATATAAACCAACTAATAACTAATATATAATGGTGTATTATATAGCCTATGTGTTTGTGTTAAAATAGCATATATTGCACTTTACATGTTTGTATTAACTGACATTACCCGTATCTAAATTGACACTTCTTGTATTAATACGTTTCTATCATTTTCTGTATTGCACTAAATGTTTATACCTGTTTTTGTATATAATTTTTGCATCTAATGTCCATTTGTTTTTTCTTTTGTTTTGCTTCACAGCCAGGGAAACATAGTTTCATTCCTCTACTGCACAGTATATAGATGGATGACAACAAAGTCTGTCCTATCGCTTATCTCTTGTGAAGTAATAAAAAAAACCCTCCACCTTTACCGGCTGCAAAATTACAATGATTAATAAGTTAATGCATCAATAGTTACATTACAATAATATAACATATATTATTCTAAAATGGGCAATTCTGCATAATGAGCACTGTCACTGTTGGTGGTGTATTTTGATGCTAATAATTTGTACTTTTATTTAAGTAAGATTTTAAATGCAGGACTTTTTGTTGTAATATCTGAGTACTTCTTTCACCACTGGTTATGTAGGACGAAAAATGATTTATGTCCCGTATAATTATCAACTTTATTATTGATGTCTCTAAATATTTCCATATTTATTTTTTTGTTGCAGCATTTTTTAATTTATTACCGTATGTATTTATTAGTCTAATTTATTTGTGTATGACTGTATTAATTTATTTCTTAATATTTACATGATTTTTCGTCCTCCACTGCTGGTGGCTGACAGTAAAGACTGGTCAAAGTGAGTTATACCTGCAGATCACACCTGTACATGGCGCCACCGCTAACACACATACAATCTATCTCCAGTGTTTCTATGCTCGAAAACAAGTCGGATCCTCCGCGCATGCGTACATTCTAAAATACGATTTGCACAACGGTCTAACATCAAAGATGGCGGGAGCCTCCGACCCACTGGAGGACATGCTCTTCAATGAGGTGGATGAGAAAGCAGTTAGCGACTTAGTTGGCTCTCTGGAATCACAGCTCGGCGACAGAAAGGCTCCCGCTGCTTCTTATTCCGACGGGAAACGGGAGGGAGCTCCGTCGGCTGCCGGTCAGTTCTCAGGGAAAGTGCGCGATCAAGTGGGGTCTCTGGAGCAGCCGCAACAAGGGCATCCAAAAGCGGGGTTAACCCGGGAGCCCGGCGCTAATGAGCCCGGCAAAGCCCTCACCTCCTCTACCTCCTCTGTCGCCACCGGGGCCGTGATCACCGCTGGAGCTAGTCTGCAAACAGTTGGAGCATCTCCTCCCACTATCTCCCCGGTACCGGGACCCGTAACTTTGACCACTCAGCCCGCCGCTGCTAGCTTCCACCGGGCTGCCGTCCTGGGTCCGAGCGCGGCTCCCAGCACTAACATCGCCCCCGCGGCGGAGGCTATCGGGACCGCTTCTCCCGGATTACAAAGTTTAAACGGCAGCGCTGGAGCTGTAAAGTTGGTGAACTCGCCCGTGGTCCCTCCACAAACCGGGGCCAGCACGGTTATAAGTACTGTCAGTGCCGGGGGCTCCGCGATCATCGCCCCCATGGCTTCACAGCCTAACTTCCCCCAGCCCTCAGTGGCGTCTCCCGCTGTAACTCTGCAGAGGCACCCCAGCCCGGTGGCCCAGAACGGAGTGGACCCCAAGGGTGCCCAGCTGGTGACCCAGGGTGCGCCCTCTCCGTCAGCCTCCAGCCCTCAGGTCGTGAACCACAGCACCCCTCTGATGCACACCAAGATGTTGGTGCCCAGCCAGCCTGTCTCTGGAAACTCTGTCATCCTGGCCAGCACCCCTCCGCCCGCTGCAGCCCAGTCCCCCATCAGCCAGGCTGGGACCACTACAGCTGCGGTCACCCTGAAGCCTACAGTGAACGGGGTAGCCGTGGTGAGGCCGCCGGTACCTGGTGCCCCTGTGGTGGCCACCTCCATCCAGCAGCAGAGACCCGGGCTGGTGGCGACCTCCACCCGGGCGGCAGCTCCTCAGCAGCCGCTGGCTGTCCGGCCTCAGCAGCAGACCACCATCCAGCTGCCCCCTGGCTTCTCCATGCCTCCCGGTGAGCACACACACACAAGGATAAGTCTCCCTCACCTCCACCTGAGAGGACTCACCTGTTGTTGGGTGGTGTTTCCTCTCAGGTCCCTGTGGTCCCTGTTTGTCACTCTCAGGTCAGATGATGTCAGAGTGGAGGTGTTTACCATCAGGTCCTGCTGCTCTGAAGGTTCCTACTGAAGCCTCAAAGACTCCTCAAACATCTGCTGCAACAGAACAACACTTTTAACATGTTTTTCTGTTTCTTCCAAACAAAGATGGCCGCTGACATGAAAATATGCCCTGTAAAAATAGTTTGTAACAATCTGTCTGCTACAACATGAACAAGAGTTTAAGTTGTGACTGTGTTTCCTGTCAGGGTAAATGGAAATGACACAGCAATGAATGTAAAGCACAAGCCAACTATGAGCATGTGTTTTCTATAAAAATGTATAATACTCAAAAGAAACATCACTATATGACTGACAACAGATTTATAAATGTTGGTCCACATCATAGGAATAGCCGAGAGAGACGTGTTGTTTCCGGCCTCCATCTTTGTTTAGTTCAGAAAACAAATACACAACATGTTAAAACTGTTGTTCATGTTGCAGCAGACTGAATATTTTGTTTACAGTGTCTTTGAGGATTTATTTGAAACCTTCAGAGCAGCAGGACGTGATGTCAGACACCTTCACTGAATATTTACCTCTCTGTCTCTGTGGCTGGAATGTGATGGGAACACTTGAGAGGAACAAACTGGGACCAGAGGACTCTTTACCCTTTTGAGATTTTGGGTCCCAGAGTCGTGAGCGTATTGTGATAAAATATTTGGTCATTTATCCAAAATGGTGGTCGTGTACCTGAAGACAAACTGCAGCAACATACTGTCAGAATCTGAAAGTTTAGGACAAATTTATCGTCATGTCACAGCTGCTGTGACCAGAGCTGAAACAGTTAATCGTTTAACTGATCAGTCGATCATCAGAGAATTAATTAGCAGCTATTTTGATAATCAAATAGTTGTTGTTGTCATTTTATTTCATTAATTTATCATCAATAACAAACAGTCCCTGATTCCAGCTTCTTAAATATCAGGATTTGCTGTTTTTCTTTGTATATTTTTCTTATTAAACTAAATGTATTTGAGTTTTGGACTGTTGGTGGGACGGAGCAAAGACACTGAAAGACTTGTAGGGCTAATGATGATGTTTTTTACTGATTCGTCTGGAGATTATTTTCTTTATTAATAGTTTGGTCTATAAAGAACTTTAGTGCACAGTGATAAAAGCCAGTTACAATGTCCTGGAGCTTACAGTGACATCATCATGTCTGTTTTGTCCAACCAACATTTCCAAACCCAAAGATATAGAATTTACTATCATGTGAAACCAAGGAAAACAGCAGAACCTGGAAATATAATATTTTTGCTTGAAAAATGACTTAAATGATGATCAAAATAGCAGCCGATTATTTTTTAATTGAATAATAGATTAAGTCACTGATAGTTGCAGCTCTAAAGACGTCACTTTGGACAACTGGACATTTGTAACCAAAGTTTTTCACAAGTTTCTGTCATTTTATTGACAAAACCATTAATCAGATATTAAGAAAATAATTGGTAGGTGAGCTGATATTAAAAAAATCGTGACTTTACACATCTACAAATGGATCAAGGACAAAAACTAACTAGGGGTACACCGGTTTTGAAGTTCTGGGCTGATACCAATGTTTTTATCTTGTTTTTGTTTTTATTTATTCCACCTTTTGTGCCAGGGAAACAACAAATCTACCTTATGAATTGAATTAGTTTTAGAGCATTACACTACCTTTGAATGAGCACAAATTCAAAGGGCTCATAGAGTGAGTCTTCTGACGTGTCAATAGTGAGTTTACTTTATCTTTTCGTCCTGAAGACATCCTGGGGACGATGTCTGTTCATCCCAAACACGTTTTCTATTGTCTCTGGGACGACAGGATGCTGACTGCTACTAGCCATCTCATCACACAACAGTGAGATCACAGAGCCGATCTGTCAAACGGTCGCTGTATTCTTCTTGTACCTGCTTACTAATTTAATTTTGTGGCCGTTAGTCGTGCGTCCTGCTTTTTATCCGGTGCAAAATTGATGTGACACAACAGATAAACTCTGCCACTTCCATCCATAAGAATAAGATGGTCAACAAGGTGAATATCAGCCTATACCAGTGTTCAGGTGATGAACTGGTGCATCCCTAGAATTGACACAAACACCAGAAGGCTGATGATGAGATGAAAAAGCATTGTGTGGTTAAATGTAGTTTGTAGTTTTGCGGTGATGAAGATGTAGTTTCAGCTGTGTGGCAGCTCCAGAGAGCAACTGGTGACACAAAGTGTTTATTGTGTGAGATTTTGGAGAAATTTAAGAGCCAGTTTAGCAGACAAAATGCTTTTAGGAGCTCTGAAGTCGACGTGTGCAGGTTTATTAATTTGACTTTATTCTGCAGTGAAATGTACTGATGGTAACAACACAAACACCAACAAAGTCGACCGGGCAGGGCCACTGCTCTCAGGAGTGGTGGAAAATTTAATCATTTTCACTGAGATTAATTTAATTTGTATGTTTGTTTTTTTTTTGTTTTAATAACTTGCTTGATGCGAGAAGCATCTGGTGCCGATTCAAAAAATTTTGGACACCTCTTCACTAAAACATCAAATTGATTATCAAAATAGACGAATAGCTATATGCTACTTGATCTCAGCTCTGTAGCTCTCTGGTGTTTCTGTCAGGTAAAGGTACTAACTTCCTGTTTCCTGTGTCCTTCAGGTATGGTCCTGGTGCGGACGGAGACGGGTCAGCTGGTGATGGTGCCTCAGCAGGTTCTCGCCCAGGCTCAGGCCAAGACGCAGCAGGGACAAGCGGTGGCCAACATCACACAGAGACCCGCCACGCCGACAGCTGGGACTGCCATCCGGGTCAGCACCGCCACCACGGTAAGTCTGCTACCCATCAGGGTCTGAAGGTCTCAGGGTGCCACCATGCTGATGGAAAGGAAACTTTGTCACTGTTACAAAGAGGATCCTGGTTTCATCAATCAGAGCACAGAATGTGAATGTGTTGGAAATCCTGCTTTAAGGTATCAACTGAAACAACCCAGGACCAAGTAGTATCTAAATGTCTGTAGTCAAATGATACCTCACTCTGACACCAATGGGGCACGACTCTGTTCTCTGTTATTAAACCCATTAACAACCGTGAAGTAATGTTATCTGTGTGATGCTAACAGTTAGCCCTGTCACAGTGTGTGCAGCTGGGCGAACTCTCACAACTGTCCCCAAGCATTGAGCCTACACTCCCACAGCAGCAGTTAAAACCCACACAGTCTATTGACAGAGTTAGCAGCAGTTCATGTGAGATGCCACCAAGACAAGAAAGTATGGCTTTACTACATGCCACCATGTTCACATTATGGGTATCAAATGAAGTACTCTATAATGGAGTCATATTTTTTTCAATGATAACCAGCTGATGAACCAGCAAATGATGTTCCTTCTCCTGCTCATTGCACGTCTAATGGCATTATCTAGATTTTGCTGCACTGTGTCTGACCACAGGCAACCAGTCAGAGCCAAGGAGTCTCTAACGCAGCTTTCAGTCATGTCTCGTGAACTGTGGTGAAACTGTCGAACCATGCAGCGCTGATCACATATGAATCAAGTCTGTTACTGTACTGCCTATCTCTCATCTCGGATGTTTCCAGATATATATGTTAGTGACTCTTTAGCTGTGAAGTGGCCGGATCACAAACGTTCTCATTTGACAGCTGGACAGTAACACTAAAATATGTTTCTGAAAACATTTGAGGGGAGAAATAGGCAGCAAAATCTTGATTCATGAAGATAAAAAACAAAGACTGGTCAGTTCACTCAGTGTTAAAGTCCATGGTACAGGCAGGCGTAGTTAAAAACCCTTTACTTCGACTGGAGAGTCTTCATCACACACGTTGGTTCATTTATGTATTAGTAAAGGATTTTTAACAACAGTCAGAGTGCCTCAGGTACCTTTTTGGACTGCCTGCCTGTGCCATGGATTTTTACACAGTCATTGTTTTTTATCTTTATGTGAACCTGACCTTTTCAAAGCTAACTACATAGAACCTTAACCCAGTGTAGCACTCCCTATTTTTTCCTCAGAATCGTGATTCATATTTGATCACACCGCTGCCTAGTTTGACAGCCTGACTGCAGTTCACCAGCAGTGATTGACAGGACTGACAGCTGCGTCAGAGACTCCTCAGGTCTGACCAGTTGTTTGTGTTCATGTGTGGTAAGGCCACCAGAGGCAACTGAGGAGGAGGGACAAGATTTTTCCACACACTATCTGTCTCATGTGCTACTGTGTGAATGTAGTGACGGCTTCAGATTCAAAAGTTACCTACTGTAGCTTTAAATATCTGATGGGACTCAGAGTTAAAGGACTGGGATCAGGATCGGGACATCTGTACTGTTTCACCTGTTGCATTCTTTCACGTACAAATATTGTTTTCATGATGTTATTTGGGAGTTTTGGTGCAAAAAAGAGCTGCAGTGATTAATCAGTTAGTTCAGGGATGGCCAAACCCATTTTTTAAATGGTTTGTGACCAAATTTTAAAAATAAACTTGAATATGGCTTGAGCATCTAATATATTGTATCATATGTACATGTCACTGTCATCTTGAACAACTACTGTGGGTGCGTTCCAAATCGCAAAAAGTACGTACTGTTGCATGCAGTATGCATGCACACAATTGGGACATACCGCTTCCTCATAACATTATGCCCTGAACTTTGACCCTCTTGCTTTTATATCCGTAACCTTGGAGATAATAAAACGCCACTTACTGAGTTCACCAGAGATGGAGGTCAACCCGGAGAGCTCTGCTGTTGTTACTTTGCGATGTGTGTGGTTTAACTGTAAAATTGTAACTGCACAGATTGTAGATTTTAACATTTTATATTTGCGTCAGTGAAATTATATCTGCAGTTCTCTGTCGTTTTTATAGTTACGTCCTAGTGTTGTTTTTAATATGTATGATTATTTTGTTCACTTAAACAATTAATATTCCTGTTATTATTAGTCAGCTGGTTATCATTTACTTGAATTTGCTGTCGTCCGTCATTGTGACTTCTGACAGCTGTCAATCAATTGTCATTAGTTTGCAGCTCAGTCAATGTGACATGTCGTCCGCTGCGCAGAGGATTGTGGGTCAGAATAGCCAGAAAAGCATGCTGGCTTGCAGCCTGCACCGGGTGTAGTAGAACATCCTGGTATTTTTGGCGTACTGCATCTGACATACTTTGTTTTGGGACACACTACATCTTTTTCTGGTGAACTATATAGTAATGGTAGTTTGGGTATTGGAACGCACAATATAAGCAAGCCCTGTTATTGCACTTCTTAATTTGAACACTAGATGTCACTACCTCCCCTACAGTGATTGATTACTAGTCATGAGATACATTTACTTGAGTAAACATGGCAGCAGATTTACTTTTTGTAATATATGTGCACACTAATAAACTACTGCAGTGGCAAACATCAAACTGTTAGTAGTGTTGCGCAGTAGTTTTAATAGAAAATGAATAAGTGTACTGGGTTAGAAACTCTGAAATTCTTGCTGTGTAACTGGTCTCAAGCTAGGCATTTACTATTGTTTGGCCTATGACTCCTTATTTTTGTATGTATGGCCTGCAATCAAAAATATTTGTCTACCTCTGAATTAGTTCATCAACAGGAAACTTTTAATAATCACTTAATCATCAGAGTAATTTTTCATACAAACATGTCGAATACTTGCTGCTTCCATCATCTGAACTGTAAGGATTTTATCTGATCTCACAGTAAACTGGATATTTCTGATTTTTTGAACATGTGATATGATCCTGTTGGGTGTTAGGAAGTTGTTTTGGACATTTTATTTCAATGATGAATCAGTGAATCAGAAACAGAATCAGCAGATCAGAAGAAAATCATGTCCCAGTCTAAAAACCAGCTGATGTCATTTTACTGGTCATTGATCCTTAATGTTTATATATGAATTTAAATGACCATCATAAGGTTTCCCATGATGCTCTGCTGCTACATGACCTCATGTTTTCTCCCTCTCTGTTGTGTGCAGGCTCCTCAGACCGTCCGCCTGGCGACCCCCACTCAGACGAGAATGGTTCAGCCTCCCTCCACCACCACCGTACAGGTGTGTGTTACCTGTCTGTGTCATACATTTAGCTGCTCTCAGGCTGCGTTCACACACATTAACACTTTGAAACATGAACGCTGCATTTCTGCAGTTTGACCTCTCGACTGACCTGATGAAAGATGACGTTAACGACGATGTTTACCTCCATCTTTTTTATTAACTCACATTATGAAGAGACATGTTAATATCCAGTCTGAACAGCAGGAGTAATTACAGCAGGGAAAACCTGTTTCACTGTTCATATGAATTATCATGAGTAAATACAACATGAGCTGCAGGCCTGACTCTGACAGATGTGTCTGGTCCTCCTTTGTTGAGACAGATATCAGCAGACCTGACTCCGGTTGGGACCAATCACAACTGTTTATCTGATAAGGAGCAGGTTCAATATGATGACTGACAGCTTGTGGAGTGTTGGCACTTTACACAAACTATGTGATGACATCATATTTACAGGGTTCCCACAGTCATGGAACATGTGAGCTTGTGGTCACTTAGTTGATCTGTACAGCGTGAGTGTAAATGTCTCTGCTTCTGTTCCTACAGAGAGGAGGATTAAACATGTAGTGAGAGTTAATACAAAGTACAAGATCGATGAAAAGTGACTGCAAAGAGTTCAAACAGGAGTCAGAGGAACTCTCAGTAATGAACGCACTGATACTCACTGTAGGAAAGTTCCCACTTCTGTTCTGCACTTCCACCACCAACTACCCTTCATCCAACCTCTAATACAGCAGCATTAAATATAAAAACAGTCTCTGATCCTGTCGTACATCCCTCTGTGGAAGAAAGAGCTTCTTATTAATAACTACTATCATTAAATCTGATCTGTCCGATGGTTTCTCTCCCTGACGGTGCTCCTCTGCCTCCAGAAGGCCATCACAGTGGCCCCCGGCGGTGCAGCGGTGTCGGTGAAGATGACCCCGCCTCAGAAGGCCCAGACGGTGATTACAGCTGGGGGGACACCTGTGGCCAAACCCGCCGGTGTCCCGTCCACCCCCCTGACCAGCACCACGCCTGCTCCGACCCCCACACCCCCTGCCAGAGTCACCGTTGTGTCACAGGTCCACTTCCTGTTTTCTGTGCTCATGCACTTCTTAATTATAACAATGACAGTGACTCTGTGTGGAGCGGCTGACTCATCCGTGTGTTTTTAACAGGAGATGCAGGAAAACGTGAAGAAGTGTAAGAACTTCCTCGCCACGCTCATCAAGCTAGCGTCCCACAACTCGCCCTCCCCAGATACCTCCAAGAATGTGAAGGCCCTGGTGCAGGACCTGCTCGTACGTCTCTATTAATATTAATATTAATATTAATATTATTATTTTTGTTGTTATTATTTTTTATTATTACTTTTATTATTTTGTTTTATTTTATTTTATTTTGTTTTGTTTTGTTTTGTTTTATATTGTTTTATTTTATGGCATAAGGCCCTGGTGCAGGACCTGCTCTAGTCTTTATTATTATGTTTTTTATCTCTATTTTATTAATTTATTTATTATTGTGTCATAATATAAGTTATAATTTCTGTGTGTATAATTATTTTATTGTTATACAATACATTTTATTGTGCGTGTGTGTGTGTGTGTGTGTGTGTAATTATGTTTTATTATAATGTAATTTCAGGATGCAAAGATTGAGCCTGAGGAGTTCACCACTCGGCTGCAGGCTGAGCTGAAGTCCTCTCCACAGCCCTACCTCATCCCCTTCCTCAAGGTACTACTACTACTACTTTGTCACTCCTGCTACTGCTGCTACTGTATCATTGGTGCTACTTTACACTACTACAGTCTGTGAAGTAACCTGTACCCCAGATTATTTATACAAAATATAATCAGCTAATGAATAATATATTTACAATAATATATTTACACCATGGCGTCTGTACTTTCACTTCAGTAAAAGATCAGACTACTCTTTCACACTGACTTCACCATCAGCTGTTCATCCCTGACATGTTGTCTGCCCACAGAAAAGCCTCCCCGCTCTGCGTCAGTCTCTGCTCAACAGCCAGCAGTCTCTGGTGACCCCCAGCACCTCGGTGCCTCCACCTGTTGCCCCCGGCTCCGTCACCACCGCCACCATCAGGCCGCGGCTGCCCATCAGTCCGGCCGGCAGCACTGTCAGACTCAACACACCCATCACAAACACTCTGGTACCAGCACACAGTCACACTGAAACAACAACCGACAGACACTTACACTCTAATACCCCGGCAACATTTCAGTTAATTAATAATAATAATGATAATGAACCTCAAACCCTGACATTAATGTTATTTTAATGTTGCTGTAATGTTTGTTCAGGCTGTGGGCAGAGCAGGAGTCCAGACGGTTCAGACTCGTACGCCTGTAGTCTTCAGTCAGACTCTCAGAACTCCAGGTGAGTGTCTTCTCTCTGACTCCATCACAGTCAACATTATTATGCTCATATGTCAGCAGGTCATTAATATTACATGCGTTTCTCTTCAGGTACACTTGTCAGAGGACCCACAACTATAATTGGCAAAAGTCCTGTGAACCTGGCAGCTCAGGCCAATCAGAGGAAGCTGAGCGACCCGGGGGGCGGGACATTCAGGTGGAGTATACACTCACTGGCTGGAATTAGTTTTGCACAGATGAGGTTCTTTACACAGCGAAGGGTGGGACAGATAAATTACATGAAAATGCAAAATACTGGCCTGCGAGTACGTCGCACCAGAACTTTTCAGTTTGCCAGGGATGCAAATTTACAACAGTTGTAACAGGTCCGTGACATGACGTCCATTCTGCACAGTTTGGATTGGTTTATGCCGGTGTGAAAGCTCAGAAAAATTGACCTCGTTCTCTACCATAATTACATCTCTTTTCCCCCTGCTAGTATTCACATATGTAAGTACTCAAGACAAAGAAAACAGTTTTAAAAAGTGTACTGACGTGCAAATTAATCACACAACCCCTGTGTGTAAAGGCCTTAAGTTTGGTGACCTAATTAAATCAGGATCATGTGCTTCTATCAAACACATAAACAATTAAAAGCGATTTACATAAGACAATTAAAGCAAGATAAAACAATAAAAAAATAAAATAAAATCAGTTAAAATGGAAGTAAATGCTTTGAAAAAATGTAGATGAAATGAAAATACTGGAGCAGGTCAGATAAATAGAACCTGAGTTTGTCTTGAGCTTCATAACATTTGTGACAACAGACTGATTGATAAATGTTCTCATGATTATTACTTTAATATAGTGAAACCTGCTGTCTACCGGAGGCTAGAAACTCTTTTCTCATGTACCAAAAATAATATTAAAAATAAATGTAGCCATTAAGTAATAAAACATGACTTAAATTGCTATTTCTGTATTAATTTGCATTTTTATTTATTCGTCTTCGTATTAATTCCCCAATTTATATATTATTTGTATTATTTTTTTAAGTATTAATATTAATATTACATGTTCACATTTACTTTTTGATTTATTTTAAATTTATTTTTAAATTATTCATTCTTAAATAAATTAATTTTGTATTTAAGTATTTATTGATTTATTTCTGTATTACTTTCCTTTTGCATTTGCCCCTATTTATTTCCCCAAACTCATTTATTTTTGTACTATTTTCTACATACATATATGTATTTCTTTATATATTTTTTATTTTGGCACTTATGTCCTCCATACCCGACAGAAGCATTTGGTCAGTGGTGTAGTTCAGAGATCAGCCAGAAGAGGGCAGCATGTGCACACAGTGCTGATAAATGCAGACACATTAATATCTCAGCAGTGTTCCAGCTGTCATGATGTGTGACTGACCCTCTGCAGGACTGAGTTTACTGCAGCTTCCTCCTCACAGAGCTCATCTACACCTGAATTATCTACATTAAACACATTCAAGCATTTGAAATGCTTTTATTGGAGGCTCCATAGTGTCAGTCCTGATATTTTAGATCTACAAGAGGATGAAGTGATGAAGCTTTCTTCATGTACCAATATAAGAACCAACTTTTAAAGGAACCTCTGGGTTATTATTTCTAACTTAGATCCAGCTTTCTGGGGACAGAAATAAATAAACTCACTCTCAACGAAAGAAGAATAAAAATGGCTCATAGTTCAGTTTTTCAAACACAAACAAGGCTGCATAATTCTGTGTGACAGAAAAATAAAGTTTTGAAAGATGTGATGCAGCCTTTGAACAGTTTTAACCAATCAATATTTTAAAGACTGGAAGTTTAACATAGTGGGAGACTTTACCTTCAGCTGGTTATTGTGGTAACTGGGAGACTTTCTGCTGCTGTTTGATGTGAGCTTTAACAAGTCTTTTCTCTGACTGTCTCCCAACAGAGATGACGACGACATCAACGACGTGGCGTCCATGGCCGGCGTCAACCTTAACGAGGAAAACGCCCGCATCCTAGCAACCAGCTCGGAGCTCGTGGGCACGAAGATCCGCTCCTGTAAAGACGAGTCCTTCCTGCCCACTGGCCTGCTGCACCGCCGCATCCTGGACACAGGTACTGTCACCTGACGCCTGGCTTGTGACATCAGTATTGGGAGAAGCGTCTGCAGCCTCTAAACCTTCACAAATAAGACAAAAAGTAAACTGTATAATACTCAGTGCACCACATAGAGTGAAATGTAGCCCTAAGGTGCTATTTGCACATTGTCCCCTTTCTATGCAAATGAGGCTCACTGCAAGCACAGTCCTGTTCACAAAGATCAGCTCTAACAGTCACAGTGACAGTATGGCTGTGTCCGAAATCATTCACTCATTCACTACTCACTACTGCCTATATAGAGGTAGTGAGTAATTACACAGCCTATTAGATTGCTTTCACACCTGCCCTGTTTGGTTCGGTTGATTCAAACTCAAGTTTGTTAGCCCCCATATGTGCGGTTCGTTTGGGCAGGTGTGAACACAGCAGTCGCACTCTGGTGGCACCAATACAGCCGGACCTTCTTGAAGAGGTGGTCTCGGTCTGGTTTCAAATGAACTCTGGTGCGGTTCGTTTGTGGTGTGAAAGCAAATGAACCAGATGATTTTATGACAGCAGATATGTGATGTGATGTGCTTTAAAAAGCTAAACTACCAATAAATCCATCTGCTGATTCTGAAATCTGTCCACGATCTTAAAAATGGTCTTTGTACGGCTTAAAATCTATTTATGCTAAGGCTTCTGTGTAACCATGGTAACATGTATCGACATCAGCAAGGGTATTTTCCCTGATTACAAAGCTAAAAGGGAAAACAGCCTCAAGGGACACTGAGTCCTGCGGAGACATTTACATCTTCCTCTCCAGAGAGGAGGAGGAGGAGGAGGAGGAGTGGTGGTAGTAAGGAGAGGAGCTGAAAGAGTTACAGTGAGCAGAGCAGATCTGTAGTGAGACAGAAATGTAGAGGGAACTGTTTTGAGTTAAAGCAATTAGTCAGTGGAAATTGTGTCGGGAAATTAATTGGCAACTATTTTAATAATCATTAATTGATTGTGTCATGTTTCAAGCAAATTTTCTGTCGGCCCAGCTCCTCTGCACTCATCTGTGTTTCCTGTCAGAGCTGGACTCACTGCACAAACACATCAGAGAAAATCTGAACAGTTTAGACTCCTGATACCTGAAAGGCATGCTTATCTGTTTATCTGTCCTCTTATCTGACTTTCTCTCCTCTGGTCCTCAGCTAAGAAGCTGGGCGTGAGCGAGGTGCCTCTGGAGGTGGTGAACCTCATCTCCCACGCCACCCAGTCCAGATTGCGCTCCCTGCTGGAGAAGGTTTCAGCCGTCGCTCAGCACCGCACAGACGGAGGGAAGGTGAGAACCAGCTGTCTCACACTGAGTCACAGAGGGAAACCTCACCTTTATTACAGAGTGATGCACAGGATGACCATGATTACACACAAAACAGGAAGAAACAACGTGCTCTCCTTTCTTAATCTTCCTCCTCCTCCTCCTCCTCCAGGATGAAGAGAATCACGAACAGACGTCAGACGTTCGCTCACAGCTTCGTTTCTTCGAGCAGCTGGAGAGGATGGAGAAACAGAGGAAAGACGAACAAGAGAGAGAGATTCTGCTCAAGGCTGCCAAGGTATACACTCACACACACACACACACACACACACACACACTTATACACACACTTATGATCTCTTAACTTCTGTCATAAAAATGTCCAGTGATCACTTTTTTTAACAAAAAGTCTTGAAAGTTTTAAAAAGAGTAAATTGAAATACAGTAAAAAAAAATTAGAATAAATAAATATTTAATTAATTTTTAATGTTTTTAATTTTTTAATAAATTGATTAATAAATATAAATGTAATAAATAAATGTAATAAATTAATATTTTATTTAACAACATTTTCAGATTTATTTGAGGATCAGAGTTTGGATTTTTGACTTATTGCTTCATTTAAAAGATTTAAAAATCTTAAAAACCAGCGTAGGTTTTTTTAATAAAGCAAAGATAAATATAAATGTAGTTAATTTTAATAAATCCGCAGCATGTGAGTGAATAAACACGAGTAAAAGAGAGAAAATGAACCAGAGTGAATGAAGCTCTGTGAAGTCATTGTAAACTGTCTTGAGAAAGCATCATCATCATCATCATCAGTGCAGTCTGTGCGTGTGTGAGACACATGAAAGCATAGTTAATTACTGAATTGACCTTCTGCAGACATCATTACACACACCCACTCACACACACACACACAGAGCTAATGACAGAGGTGCCATTGAGGAGGTGATCGTGTTTCTATTATAGAAATTTTCTTCATTATATTCACATTAAACTGTCTCTCAATAACAACATGATTATAATTATGGCTTCAACCTCAGTTCAGTGATGATAATGTGTTTGATATTAATTTGTCAGGAAGTCATTTTATAGTCACATGTGCTCTCCCTGTGTTCTCCATCTTCATGTCCTAAAACTCTAACTGAGCCTGTGTTTTATTTCCAGAGTCGTGCCAGACAGGAGGATCCTGAACAGGCTCGTCTGAAGCAGAAAGCTAAAGAGGTTTGTTCCCTCGTATAAAGTGTTCTTTTGCATACACACATCAGTCAAAAAGTGTTCACTGTTTGAAGCTGGTTCACCTCCAGGTCCCTTTAATATTTAGTTCAAGAGCTTTCAGTCATATGACATGACCTTCAGCAGCTGGAGTTTGTCCACCTGTCTTGGAAACATAGATAATAATAATGACTAAAAATAAAACTTTATTGATCCCCATGAGGAGACAATGGGTGTTACAGCCAAAACATAAATTTAATTAAAACAATTCTAAAAAATCAATCTAAAATTAGAAAGTTATATAAACAAGTAAAGATGAAATTAAGTGGAAAAAATGTACAAAAAATGACCATTAGAAACTTGTATAGTTCAGAATTTGAGGCCACTTACAAGTGCAACATCAGAATATGTAGTAAAATGATTAAATACAATACAATAAATCATGAAAAGAAATAAAGTCTGGATGGAATCAAGCAATCCAACAGAGACGAGCAGAAATAGATTTAATTATTCAAACACTATTTCTTTCACCTGTGTGCTCATCTTCTCTTCAGCAGGTAAACTTCATCCTCATATTTTAACGCCTGAAGCTACAGATTCAGGATGTGTTCAGGTTCAATACTGAGTGTAGGTAAACAGACAGTCACTGACGTTATTGTGTAAAACAAAAGAAAACAGACCTGAGGTGTAGAAATATATATTCAAGTGAGTACAGTGTGAGCTGCTCCTCGGACTGTGTGAACAGCTGGGTCGATTAAAATAAGAGACGACTGAACAAAAGCTTCTGAAAACACTCTGTCAGTCCTGTTTTTAACCGGCAGTATTGTCTGTCTCTTTACTGTGTGCATGTAAACTCTGCAGCTCCACCCGTCCCCCGCCCTTTTTTATATTCATACATGAACCCAGCTGACACATCCTCTCTGTGTGGAGGCTTTGTCCTCCCTCAGTGACGCCCCGAGGCCACAGCCAGGCGGCGGCAGAGTCACTGCTCAGACCTTAGGCAGACCCTGAGGCCTGCTGAGGTCAGAGGTCATTACCCATAAGACTGTGCTCTGCTGCGGCCTGAGGGAAGGAGCAGTGAGAGCCAGGTGGAGACATGTCAGAGCGGTCTGAGCCTGAAGAGGTCATGTATGACTGTGACTGTGATGATACAATCACACGGCCATGTTTTACTAAATTACAAACTTCTGCTGTCTCATAGAAACTGCACAACCAGTAACATGGAACTAACACATGTAGCTTGAGGCTAACGGGTGTAACATGAAGTTAACAAGTGTAGGATTAAACTTAAAACACTTTTAGTATGAACCAAACGCATGTAACATGAAGCTTAAACTTGTAGCATAAAGCTAACACATGTACCATGAAGCCATGTGTAACATAAAGGTAACATGTGCATCATAAAGCTAACACGTGTGGCAGGAAGGCAACGTGTAGGGGAGCGTATCTATGATTCCTGGGTTCTATGTTTCCCGGGTTCTATATTCCCCACTTAACCCTGCAAAAAAGGTTCTATGTTCCCCGCTTACACAAAAAAGGTTCTATGTTTCCCGGGTTCTATGTTCCCCACTCAACCAAGCAGGAAACATAGAACCCTTTTTGGTTGAGCAGGGAACATAGAACCCGGGAAACATAGAACCTTTTTGGGTGGTAAGCGGGGAACATAGAACCCGGGAAACATAGGGATGACCCCGCGTGTAGTATGAGACTAACACATGTAACATAAAGCAAACAAATGTAACATGAAGCTAACACTTGAAGCATGAGGCTAATACATGAAGCATTAAGCTAACATTCGTAATATGAAGCTAACGTGTATTACCAAGTTAACACGCATAAAATGAAATTAAGGTGTAGTATGAAGCTAACACACATAGCATGAAGCCAACAAATGTAGCATGAAGCTAGCAGATGTAACATCAAGCTAACACTTGTAGTATAAAGCTAACACGCGTTATATAAAGCTAACACAGATAGCATGAAACTAACGTGTAGTATGAGTCAAACATGCGTTGCATTAAACAAACACATGTAGCATGAACCTAACAGATGTAGCATGAAGCTAATACTTGTAGTGTGAAGCTAACACGAGTGTCATGTAGCTAAGACGTGTAGCATGAACCTCAGTGTAGTATGAATCAAACACATGTAAAATGAAACTGACACATGTAGCATAAAGATAACATGTAGTATGAAACCAACGCATGTAACGTGAAGCTAACATGTGTAGCATGAAGCTAACATGTAATATGAAATGACACATGTAACATGAAGCTAACGTGTAGCATGATGCTAACACATGTAACACGTGTTGACTGATTTGAATCAGATGTGAGTAATTGTGTAATCAGATCTTGCGCTGCAGCTAACAATTATTTTCATTTTTAATTAATTTGCTGGTTCTTTTCTTTGTGAACTGATGTCATGGTTGGGTTTATAAAATGTCAGAAAAATAGTGAAAAAGTTTTTTTTTTCCCAGAGTTTGTTTAAAGGTTCAGGTTCGATTTACAGAGGTGATCTCCATCCTGAGGGTGCAGTTCGTCATTCACAGCTAAAATAATATAAAACATCCTTATAAAAGTCTTAAAACAAGGTATTAAAAGGATTCTGGTTCAGCTTTAGGGAAATAAAACAATCTTAGTAGTATGGGATTAGACATGTGGCTGTGATAGTTAAGGTCAGTGAATGCACCAAGTCAGTGAGGGTTCCTCACAAATATAAAAAGACAGCTGTGTATGTGTGTTTGTGTGTATACACACCATGTGCCCTCCTTCTCTTCTCATCATCTTTACAGTGTGTTAATGAGAGTGTAAATGTTGCCTCTAATTACATCCTCTGTCCAACACACACACACACACACACACACACACACACACACACACACACACTGAATTCAAACAGCTGTGATGATAATGACCTGTCTGCTGTTCCTGAAGGACAACATTAATATGTTTTAGTCTGAGTAGTTGTGAAGAGTAAAGCAGCAACTAGCAATTATTTTCATTACGAATTATCTGATAATATAAAATGTCCAAAAAATTAACTTAATGTCTTCAAATGTTTTGTTTTGTTCAACCAAAACTAAAAACATTCAGTATACTGAGATCTAAGATGTGTGATTTAAAAGAAAATTAACCTTGGTACTCGCTCACAGAATAGGTTGTAGCTTCACAGTCATTTGATCAGAACTGAACTATGAAGAATGTCGCCCTCTTACAGTGCTCCTTATACATGGAATAATCTGCAAAAGACCTTAAACTTCAGATCTTGTTTTAATTGCGTATAAATGCTTTTAACTATACATCTACACTATAAAATGTCATCATCATGGCTGATTCTGTTAATGAACAAATGTTAACTGTTAAGGTGACGTCTCTCTGCTCTGTCTTTTTCCACAGATGCAGCAGCAGGAGTTGGCTCAGATGAGACAGCGAGACGCCAACCTAACGGCTCTCGCTGCCATCGGGCCTCGCAAGAAACGCAAGCTGGACTCACCAGGAGGCTCCACGTCCGGCACAGAGGTAAGACATCAGAGAAACGGTTACAGGAAGCAGTCCCATCATATAGCAGTTATCATCTTGGTCATACTGGACACTGACTGGACTCCTTTTCGTTATGGAGGACATACAGTAATCTACATTGAAAATATGTCTTCAGGACAGATTGTGATTGTGTCACAAGCCCCTTTTACACTGCCTCTTCAAGGCGGGAATTTTACATTGTTATGCCACCTTTTCGTGCTGTATAAAAGGTACAATCATGGAATGGGGTGACAAAGTTGTCTGGCCTCTTAGCTGGGAACAGAGGTAGTATCAGCGCCGAAACGACCTCAGTATGAACGGTTTAAAAAGTATGTGCTTTACTTTGGGTGGCTGTCTGGTAGCACCCGCCCACAGCGTAATTAACTGTGGTTCCCAGACTCTGGATCTAGAGGCTGCTCATAGTGTAGGGTGTTCTGCCTGATCTCCAGACCCCACGTTCAGGGGATGTACGACAGACAAGATGTCTTAGTTAGCTGGACCTAAGAGCACTGGCGTGCATGTAGGTGTGTCAATCGTGTGGTAATGGTCCTGGCTGTCCTTGGGTCTCAAAGGGAAACACACTGAGTAGGGGTACCCGTACCCCACTACTCCCATCTTCCCAATGAGGTTGCTTCAGACATGGTAGTACCTAGGGTTTCCACCCTATGGGCAGGCCGCATGTGAAGGCACTCTACTAGTTGAAGTGAATGGCATTTGCAGAGTCTTATTTGAGGCCACGCCAGATAAGCACCAGATAAGATGGCGCGAGTAACTATGACTCTCTTAAAGTAGCTGTTAGCAGTTAGCAGCTAGCTCAAAGAAGAAGAACAGCAGCTGAAAAATGTCCACACATTGGGGAAACAATTCGGAAAGGGAGCTCTTAACCCTCCAGCAGAGGGTAAGATGAGCCTCCATATAACAGAGACGGTAGATGATTGTTACTGCCATATTAAGGCCATTGTTGTAGTTTAGAAAGCGCTGCTGACATGTCAGTTATATGTCACACTAGAGCCTGCTGCTGTTGTGTTACATGTCACATCTGTCACGCCCCTTTTGCTTCTGAGATACCGGCAGTGGCATGATGCCATCGTTGATTGGTTCAGTGTAAAAAAGCAAAGGTGGCATAAAGAAGGGACAGTGTAAAAAGCCCCGTCTGTCCTCTGATGCTCAGCAGGAAATCAGTGATGTTAAAATGTGACGTCTTTCAGATCAGAGTGTCGGGCTGAACGTGAAACAGAAATGTTTCAGACTGAAGTCGTGACTTTAAGTTAGAGTGACTTTAAATTACCAAAAGGTTATAGTAGAGAGGGTCAGTCAGGTCTGCTGTTTGTCTGTCTGTCAGAGGTCTGACATTAATGTCACTGTGTGTGTGCATGTGTGCGTGTGTGTGTGCAGAGACACACATACACTCATGACCTTTTCCATCAACACACACACAGTCTGTAATCCAGGCAGTGAGTGTGACCACAGTTGAGTGAAGGGGGTCAGTGTCTGCCTGAAGGTTTGTTGTGGGTGTGACTCCCCCCCTTCCCTCCCCCATTTCTCCCTGTACCCCCCACCCCCCGTCTCCCCCCTGAGGGCAGCCATAGATTTGAGTTCTGCAGAAATGAGCTCGGGGCTGGGTGTTGGATGGGTGAGGTGGTGGTGGTGGTGGGGGGGGTCATGGCCTCAGGGGGGTGCCTGCCTCGTGCTCGCCCCACCCTCACCCACATGCTCTTTCTCTCTCCCCACACATCCTGCCAGAGGCTCGCCCTCCGGCAGGCCCAGACAAAGACGGCAGAGTGATGGGGTTGAGGGGGGGGGTCTGGGGGCCCTGCGGAGAAATCCAACATTTTGGGGGTCGCTTAATCCTCTGATGGGGGGCAATGAACTCTGGGATATGTGAGCTATGTGCTGGCCTGCAGTGAGTGATGGTTTCTGTCTGGATCGTAGCGCTCTGTCGTTACAGCTGTGTATAACATAATTATAATGAGGTAAAGTTCAGAGTTTCTGCTCGTCTCTAAAAGTCTTCAGAGCTTTGATTCAGTTTTTTTTAAGACAGTCAGCAGAAAAACAGACAAGGGCCACACACCTTAAACCTGCAGGAAGTGATTTTTTTTTTGTCCACTTGGGGGCAGAAACCAGAAACTGTTGAAACTAAACCCTGACTGGATTCTGTGGTGTGAATATTAGTATCATACATAAAGGCAGTTGGTCGAGGTGATTCAAAGAGCTCCAGTCAAAGCTCAAACCATGGAGAACGAGATGGGAATGTTTCTACAGTCTCCTCGTCACGTTTTCATCAGCTATCCACTCAGTCTGTTTCTCCTTTTATCCACACAGCAGCAGCAGCACAAAGTGTTATGTGTTGTCTGAGCTCCTTCTATCTAATCTGCCCTCGGGCTGCTGCAGTACGCCCTTTAGCTCCACACTGCAGGCCCGATCAGGCTTCAGATAGTCCCACCCTCCTCCATCGCCCCGGGCCTGCAGCCTGTTATGAATACACAGTAACAACGCAGCAGCTCTGTTATCCTCACTGAAGAAACAACAAATAACCTGCATCACCTTTTTACCTCCTCAGGTCTCCAGCAGAGTCTCTGTGGCTTTCACACAGTGAGATTTGAGACTTTTTAAAACCAGAGAGAATAATATTTATCACCTGTTCCACTGTCATGCTGACCACAGTGTGATGGGAAACTAGGCGGGACGATATGACCCAGAATTATTTATTAATATATCCTGTTCTTTCAGTGCTTCCCACCATTGTTAGAGCTTTTACTGGAGCTCTTTGACTCTCTCCTCTTCTTCTGCTCCGACCAGCTGCCTCAGTATATGACACTAATATTCACACAGTAGACTTGAGGATGGAGACAAGACTTCAGTCTGGTTTTAGTTTGATTGTTTTCTGTTAAAATTCAGTTCAAATTTGAGCCAAATTTGGATATTTGACCATGTTATGTTGCATATTTAGTGATGTTAAAGTCAGTAGCAGTATAGTATGTGTGTGTGTTTGTGCGTGTGTATGTGTGCCTGCAGGCCGTGTGGCTTCATAATGCTCTGATTGTGTTCCTGTGTGGACCTGGAGCTTCATTCCTATCCTGTGCTGTCAGCTCTACCTGCAGGCTGTCCTCCTGCACTGAGCAGCAGCAGCAGCAGCAGCTCACGCTGAACCTTACATTCACTGCACTGGGTTTAAAACACACACATTAACTACAGAGAGAGAGAGCCTGTTAGCTTTAAACCTCAGGCCTCAGTAACCAGGTCAGGTTTAGTTAGTTACCTGACTCACGTAGAGCTGTAGTTCCAAGGGACGCACCAACTGTGACATTCTGGGGCTGAAACCAATACCAATGAATTCCTATTGTCCCCCGGACAGTGGGACGCCATTAGTGTGGAGCTCTGCTTTTTAGCCTGTGACACAACAGAAAAACATCGACCACTGTCAGGGTGAATGTCATTTTGTTTGCAGACAGGGCAGTGGCAGTCAACAAGGAGAATATTGGCCGATACTCATCGTCAGCTAATAAATCAGTGGTTCTGTCATATTTTCATTATCAGTTAATCAGCCAGTTGGTACCCCTGGTATAGATTAAATGATTAATTAGTCAACCAAGAAACTAAGGGCAACCTTAACTATCAAAAGAGCCATTTTTGACCAAATAAAATTTAAAACAATCTGCCTGGAGCCGCAAAACATATTTGAGCCTCATGGTAACACTGTGTATTAGGTCTGAATTAGCCTATCAGCAATGAAAATAAGTCTAAATTAGTATTCAGAAATATGTTTTACCACAAGATGGCTCCTCAGCAGTGGGCTATTTATGATCATTTGGTACATTGCAGTGTTGGCGGTGAAAGCAAACAAATCTGTCCACTTAATATTAAATTTGACTTTTTCCTCTGAGACTTTTATGGATTTGGAATCCATTGCTAGCCTAGATGGGGAGGCTCAAGACTAGACTGAGGTTTGGCAAAATTTAGAGGAAAACAGGGTTCCTACACAAGTATGGAAAAGTATGGAAAAGTATGGAAACAAATTTGATCAATTTCCAGGTATTAAAAAGTATGGAAAATGAAAATTAAAGTATGGAAAAATATTTATGTTTCCAGACTATTACCACTGTTCTAAAATACTGTTTTCAATTAATAGATAAATAGATAAATAGATTAATAGAAAATTAGGTATTTCCAAAAATAATTTAATCAATCCGGATCGTGTTTTATGCCGGGCCAAGCACAGTTAGTGTGAGAGCAAACGTCTCAGAAAACAGACCGCCCCTTTTACCTGATTGACAAGTGGTATGTCCAGTCTGCTGCCCCATGACCCTCCTCCAGCCCCCCAGGTATCAAGTTTCACTCCAACACTGCACCTTTGACAAGAAGACGAGTTTCACGTGGTTCACAATGGGTAGATGCAAGTTTTTGGATGGATGGCTTGACAATACCGTATATAAATACTGGTTGGCCAAGGATTCCCAACTCACACACAGAGCTAGATGCAAGCTTTGTGTGAAATCATTTGACATCGCCAACATGGGGAGAAGGCGATTCTGAGCCACATGAAAGGAAAAAACACCGACATCTCGTTACTGCATCACTTGCACCCAGAGTCCCAACCTTTTTGCCTCAGCCCAGACACTGAACTTACCTGAGTTTTTATTGCATGCCATTATGGTGCTTGGCTACAATCGCCTATTAAGAATAATTAAATATGATGTGAAATATGATACATTAATATGTTTACTCAGATGTCGCATATTCTCTGAAGGAAAAAAAAAACGCAGAGAAGTCTGGAAATTAAGGTTTGGAAAAGTATGGAATTTTGAAATTCCAAATGTGTAAGAACCCTGGGAAAAGGCTCCAGGCTGTGGACATTTGACGCACATTTTAGTGGTCGAAATGTTAGAACTTACTCTTTTTATTCATATATATATATATATATATATATATAAATTCTGTACATAGTCTACACATTTTTACACCTGGAGAATTTAAAGATTTCTTTAGGCCTACAACAATGATGAAAAAGATATTCATTTTCATGTGACTTTTTTTTTGTCAAAGCCACAGAGAGCCACTGGAGAGGAGCTAAAGAGTCGCATATGGCTCCAGAGCCGCAGGTTGCCTACCCCTGGTCTATACAATGACAGAAAATAGTGAGAGATGTTTTTAAATGTCTTGTTGTGTTCTGCCAACCACCCAAAACTCAGAGATGTAGTTACTGAAGAAAAACAAATAAAATACAGCTGCAAGTGGTGAATCTAGGGCTCTATCCAACATGGACCATTAGACCTTAATAAGGATTGAGTCCTTTGACAGTTCACAACACTTGCATTAAAGATAACTTGCAGGTTTTATAACGATTGAACTAATTTTTTTACGCCTAGATCTCTACCAGGCCACACCCTTGTTCAGCAGTACCATCACACCCTATTGGTCAGTTTTGAAAACATTCCTGGGAAATGCTTCAACAGTTTAATCATGAATATCCACTGAGTTTGGTGATGTTTGGACAAACTCTCACTGATTTATGGCCAAATTTTGAGAAAGGTCAATGCACTTGTTTGGAGCTGGTGGACCCCCCCCATTTAGTGATTACAAAATAATTTTACACACGTGGTTCAACACTGTTATGGAACATATCCTGTGAGTTTTGTAGTGATTGGACAAACTATTTCCGATTTATAGTCTGATTTGTGTTATGCCATCTGGAGCACCAACTATTTGTGGCTTCAGATAAAACTTCCAGGATATGTTTGAAGTGCTTCTGTAGACATAAACTGAGTTTCGTCGGAGATGTCAAAAAGGTGTTTTTCAAAAACTTCAAAATGGCTGAAGTGCCCAAATGTCCTCCTCTGTGTTGTTGGTGCTGTAGTAGATGACGTCGACAGACAGTAGAGCGCTGTGATCACCTCCTGACATCATAAAATCTAAAAGTAACAGAGAGTCTGGTGTTCGGTCAGTCTGGTGTTGTCTCGGCCCTGCGGCTCTGCTCATGGAGAAAACAGAAGCTCTAACATCTCTCTGTGCCACGTAGAGAACCGGTGGTTATTCCACAGACCAGTTTACAGACTTGTTTTTGACCATCAGGTGAACTGGTTTTGTCCCATAATCTCCTCTGGGCTAATCCAGGAAGTGGTTCATTCGCATGTCTTCAAACAGTGTGGGAAGAAGCCTGAGTCAGTGTTTGTATAACGTACTGCTGTGTTGGGAAACAGGGCTTGTTGGAGCAACGTCAGGAGGAATAGCTGCAGGCGGAGGGGAGCCGGGCGTTACCTGGCCGCAGGCTGCAGACACACCTGAGACGTGAAGGTGTGGTGATGCTCCTGCAGGTCTGGACTCACTGACAGATTAAACAGTGTGGGAGATCTCAGCTAATGTTTTTACGGATGATTAGGAAGTCCTGAGAGAGGCTTTCATGTGCATCAGGGCTGGACAAAATAATAGAAACACCTGCAGCTCCAAATATTACCCAAGAGTTGAACCAACTATTCCCACACTGATCGAAACTCTTCATCAGCTTTACAAACAGCAGCAGATAATCGCTGACAATCAGCTGTTGATAATGTTCCATGCAGCGTTGTAGGACACTTTTGTGCACAAGGTGACCTCATATCCTACTTGTCATGTTTTGCAGCTTTGTCTGAAACCCCACAGCAGCGGTTAACATCCGACACCGAGCCGTGAATCTCATACCAACACCGAAACAGCTCTTTATTAAACTTGTTTATAACCGTCAGCTAATGCTCGCCGAGTGTTGCTAACAGTTAGCTTTGTCACAGTGTTCGTAAGAGTCTCCTGTTACCTCATGCCAATAAAGCCATTTGAATTGAAATTGAATTACCAACAGTCTCCAGCCCCAGACGTCACTGTGACTTCAGGAAATATCTGGCATTTTGAAGAGCAATCAATTAATGGACTAATCAAACTTCTGATCAACACGAAACAATTTTCTGTGATGTATAAAAAGGAAAACAATAGATCCTCCAAAAACAACCTGGACAATAACATAATCAAAATGGCTGCTGAAAAATATTCTGTTGATTAATTAGTTGATTGATTAATTGTTCCATGTCCTGTGTTGCCTCACTGAATGTCGGACCCCGCCACCTACACTCAGGTATCTAATGCCGCTCTGTCCCTCCCTTCAGGTGGCTTCAGGCTCGGGTGCAGGCTCCTCTTCGGCCACCTCGTCCCGGCAGCAGCTTCGTCAGCGGATCACACGAGTTAACCTCAGGGACTTCATCTTCTGTCTGGAGCAGGACCGCTCCACCGCTCGCTCTCTAATGCTCTACAAGGCGCTGCTGAAATGAGGAGTCCCTCCTGGAGGAGCACTCGGCCCACTGCAGATCACAAACTGGATTACACTTCAACCTCCGGTCCTCATGTCCTCACGTCCTCAGAGGTGTTTCACACTCCCTCTGTCAGTCCCTGCAGCATCTTTCAACCTTCACTTTGTCCTCTTTCACCTGAACCGCCACTTCTACAACTTCTCTGAAAAGTCTCATCTTCAGCTCCTTCAGGTATCTTCTGTCAGGCTGCACATCACTCTCAGCTCTGTGTTTGTTAAAGAGAACTCCACTGATTTAACGTTGAAGTCCAGGTCACAGCAGGAAGTGCAGCAGTAGAATTAATATTTGGCTCTGAATGAGTTTCTTAATTAGGTTTTTGACACCTCTGTTGTTTCTTGTTGAGGCTGACATGAACATTTTTCCCCACTTGGCTGCTCGTTATGGTTTAAAGGGTTAGTTCAGATTTTTTAAAGTGGGGTTGTATGGGGTACTTACCCGTAGTCAGTATATTACATACAGGAGATGTAAGTCGGCACGCCCCAGTTTAGAGAAGCAGGCTAGAGTCTGACACAGAAGCTAAAGAATGTACTGCTGTGGAGGGGTCAGCAACAAAACATTTAAGACGCCTAAAAAAAGTTCCACCTAAAAAAAATCGTTATCAGTTTAATTGTACATTATATTTAGAATATTTGCACTGCTTTACCTTAATGTCATACAGTGATCTCCAAAAGGAAAATAAAGCCGCTATATTACTCTCTTAAAAGCCAGACTCCATTGAGAAAAACAGTGATTTAACACATTTAAACACAGGAGCTACTGGTGTAGTGCTGCCTCAATCAGTCAGTTAGTTTGTGCTATTTTCCAAGTTTGGGAACTTAAAGGGTTAGTTTGGATTCACCGAAATCACACATTAACACAAACTAACAAACTAATCAAGGCAGCAGTAGACCAGCAGCTCCCATATTCACCAAACTAAAATGAATGCTTTTCTAAGTGGAGTCTGGTAGCTTTGACAAGAGCATAAATGAGGAATTGAAGCCGTTAACAGCTTCCCTGTCGGAACAGGCTGTCATATGGAAAGGTAAAGCAGTGAAAATATTCTAAATATAGCGTACCCTTTAACTGATACTGATATTCTGAAGTGGCTAAAATAAGTTTTGTCGCTGCTCCCATCCACAGCTGTATGTTGGTTAGCTTTCATGTCAGACTCCAGCCTGCTTCTCCAATAAGTATCTCATACAACCCCACTTCAATAGATCCGACTCTTGAATGCAGTGTTACCATGACGTCGTCCTGTCTCCTGACTGTAAACACTGTCTGTGTGGAGCAGTTTATAATTTCTCAGCTTCAAACTCTGTCAGATCAGCAGACCCAGAGATATGCTCTTTTTATTCCACACATTCTCCTCCCTGGTCAAGACCTTGCACCTTCATTACCCACAATGCACGTTTGGACATTTATCAGACTCTCACAGATCCCTCTGGAGACACTTAAGACTTAATACCACTTTTAAAATTCGTAGAGCTGATCTGGAGAATCACTGGAGTTCATCTTTGATCTCGAACATGTTGCAGTGAGTGATGTGCAGCTCTGAAGCTCGACTCTGTCAGCGAGCTGCCGCCACTGACAGGATCGTTGTCAGTGTGTGGCTCCAGCGCTGTACCTGAACAGGTGCCTTTAGAGTCCCATCTTTCTCTTTGCAGCCCACTCAGGACGCCGCCGTGCTCATGGGCTCTTCAGTTTATTTTTTAAAGTTTTTTCCGCTCTCAGATCTGTCACACATTCAGCCGTCACTATTGCATTTTAAGTCGAGGATCCTGAGTTTTATTGAGCGTCGTGTTGTCAGAGGAAAGTGAACCGCGAGAACTGTGAAGCTTCGATGGTCGACAGACGGAGGTGAAACAGCTGCCAGATCATTTTAATGTGTGTGTGTGTGTTTCGGTGTGTGTGCGTGTGTGCGAGTAGAGTCAGTGTTAATCATGGTCATCGTGGTAACAGCCGACAGACATGAAAGGTTAAAAGAACAATTCCGAATTTTGGTAAATCCTCTTCTTCTCTTTCTCTCAGAGTCACATATTCAGATTGATACCACTCTGATGAAGCTACAGCCAACAGCTGCTTAGCTTAGCTTAGCATAAATACTGGAAACAGGGGAAATAGTTAGCTTAGCTTAGCATTACTATTGTTAACGGGAAGGAAACCCTGGATATATTAATAGTCCAGGATACAGCATTGACGGCAGGCCCCCAGTCATTCCCATAAAAGTTGTTCAGTGGTGCATGAAGCGAAAAAAGCTCGTTTCCATGGTATTAAAATCACCCGGATGATCAGCACTGCTTCCGCATCATTGGGCCCATGGAGCAGGGGCACCTAAGACTTATTGCCGCTGAGCACGCCCAAGTGGCTGACTTCCAGTTTAGCATGTTGCTAACTTGAATGGGGAAAAAACAGCTTAATCTTGCAGCTCTTTTAGACTTTTCAAATGTTACACAGGGGTTGTGACGTTAAAAAAAAAATGTATACACTGAAGTCTCTGGGGGAAAATTTTTTGGGGCCCAATAGCATCGTGTGACGGACCCCAGAAATTACAGTATTACTGTTTGTGTCTGTTTGAGCCTGGTGCACTTCTGGGGGTCTGGTGCAAACAGCTAGCTTAGCTTTTCATTAAGATTGGAAACAAGTGGAAGCAGCTATCTTAGCTTAGCATCAAGACTAGAAACAGGGAAACAGATTAGCTTAGCTTAGCTTAGTTTAGCTTAGCTTAGCGTTAAGACCGGAACTAGGGGAAACAGCAAACCTAGCTTAGCATAAACACTTGAAACAGGAGGAAACAGCTAGCCTGGTTCTGTCTAAATGTAACAAAACCCACCTAAACTGATAAATAAGTAAATTTCCTGTTTTTAATAGGTGTCATCACTTCAAGCCACCACATACCCACATACCCAGATCAGCCGTTTATCTCAAAACCAATTGGCATGTTTAGGGGGCTTTGGTGTTGCTGGCAGATATCCAGGCCATGACTTCTTTTTCTGTGTACTGGTTATTGTTTATAGTCTGATTAGCTAGGCTACTTAAGTGTAGGTGTTGTAGGTCCAGGCAACATTTGGACTAATCTCTGTTAGTCATGTGTTAGTCGATGGGTTCCCAGATTGCTTTTCAACCAACGCATTTGGCCTGGTTTGCTCTCCACACATCCTGTTTAGCCGCATGACACCAAAGCTCATTCACATGTGATTGGTCAATATTACTCAGACTACAAATGACAACCAGAATGCCTCCGATACCAAAATCTTGTCTTGTTGCCTACAGATTACGCATAAAAGTGCAGAATCTGTTTATAGAGATTGGTCAGACGTTAAAACTGCACATAGCCTTGTTAAATAAACTGTTAGTTGTAGTATAGTTTAATACATTAAATAAGAAATATATTTGACACTTTGATTTGTTTGTTTATTAAAGGATGAGATTGTTAAATCAGTGAGCTTCAGAGGAGCTGGTAGGTGGATTTTTTTTTTTTTACCTTTGAACAAAGCCAGGCTAGCTGTTTCCCCATTTCCAGTCTTTATGTGAAGCTAGTCTCCAGTCTTTATGATAAGCTAGCTGTTTCCCTGTTGCTAGTCTTTATGCTAAAGCTGTTGTCTGTAGCTTCATATTTAGAGTACAGTTGAGAGAAAGAGGATTTCACTAAATGTTGAACTGTCCCTTTAACAATGATTCACAGTTTTGAAGTTAACAGTCATCACAGGGAGCTGGTTCTCCTACAGTGAAAACTCACTCAGGCTATGTTCATGAAGGCTAACAACCATATAACTTCACATCAAACATTCCTGCAATACCCTCCTCCTCCTCTTCTTCATCCCGCCTGACGTGTGATTTCACTTTTAGCTCAATGTGCGAAGGTGAAATGTTAGAATTCAAATGACAGTCTGAAAATCCTCGTACTGTTGGACACATACATTTGTCAGAGTAGTTGAATATGCAGTTTCGCTTCACGGTTTGCGGTTGAAAGTTTTTAAGATGACTTTTTTGGAAAGGGTGTGTACATTGAAGGTTTTTAACGCTTTAAATGTTTTTCCCCTCATATCGGGCATTTGGTTTGTATAGTCTATAGCTCTAACTGATAATTGCAGCTGTGGTGTATGTACTGTATATTCAGTCAGAGTCTTCAGAGCACCCGGCTAAAGTATCATCTGTTGGAAGGACACAATTTTTGCGACTATTTATATTTCCTACATTCTGTATTCAATCCTGACGCATTTCAGGCAATGCAATTTTACAGTTGTTTGTACCTTTGCAAAAAAAATTAAATAAAGAAAATGATAAAGAACCTGGTTTGCTTTGTTTTTGAACAGAATTTGATCCTCATAAATTAAAAGTGAAGACATGGAGAGCTTTTTATCTTTTTATCAATACATCTGTACAAATGAAAAATAGTGACACGAGCTAACAAACACATTAAATATACATTTTCAAAATGGCAGTTTTTATAAAAAGAATTAAATTATCCGTACACACTTATAAAAATGACCTTTGCAATCATTTTATACACAGAACGATATTCACCAAACAAGCTGAGGATCAAATTATTCTTACAAATATTTACATTTGGCAGTTTTATGTACATTTGACTTGTTACCGTGTTGCATCATCATCATCATCGGGCTCAAAATGAAAAACATTCAATCTGAACTGAAACTCTCTCAAAGTGTATTTTAACTTCCAGATGTCTGCAGAGGTCAGAGGTTTCCTGTCAAGTTTCAAGTTTTCAGGTCTGAGCTGCTGGAGACGTCTGCAGGATCCAGGTGCGAGTAAACTGTTAATAAAGTGTGGTGCTGTTAGTCCAGAGGCTCCTGTTTGATCCGGATCGGGGTGCTGGTGATGGACTGGCTGTGCCGCAGGTCCCGACACAGGACGTACTCGCTAAATTGGGAGGAGTCGACGCCCCCACCACAGGACGCCTTCATGGTGAAGCCCTTCTGAAACAGACGCTCCAGGACCTGCAGACAGATGGTGAGCAGCTGTTTGAGTACAGATGTAGTCCATGTGTTATATAGATGAACAGGTGTAGTATAGTAGTCCAGGTGTATTAAAGATGTAGTACAGATGCAGCATAGGTGTACTACACCTGTAATACAGGTGTATTGCACATGTAAAACAGGTGTAATACAGATGAAGTACAGATGTAGTACAGATCAGTAGTACAGTACAGGTGTGAGCTGATGTAGTCCAGGTGTAGCACTGACCTGCACAGAGTTGAGCCTGCAGTATCCGTTTAGTGGGAAGCGGATGACATGGGTGGGGTCCTGATTCCAGCCGGCGTTGACAGAGTTACACATGACGTCTCCGGTCTCTGGAAAGATCTCCTCAATCAGGACCTTTTCTCCACTCAGAGCAATCCTCTCGCCAAGATCTGGCGTGATGCGAACTACCAGACATTCGCAGGGCACCGCCCGCTGGGCCTCTCGCTCTGCCTGCCAGCGCTCCAACTCCCGCACCATCGGAGTCAGCTGGTAGTACCGAGCCTCCTCGTACAGCTGGGGGAAGTCCTGACAAAGACACAGCCAGGGGACGGGGTTAGAGATGGGACCACCTGAAGACAACTTACAGTCATTCCCTGGAGAGGCAATGTAACCATGACAATGATCACTGTTATCATGTGACCATGTCAAGACGCTCTGTAACCATGTAACCATGACAACACACACTGTAACCATGTGAACATGACAACCCTCAATGAAACCATGACAACACACACTGTAACCATGACAAGACACACTGTAACCATGTAACCATGACAAGACTCACTGTAACCATGACAAAGCACACTGTAACCATGACAAGACACACTGTAACCATGTAACCATGACAAGACTCACTGTGACCATGACAGCGCACACTGTAACCATGACAACGCACACTGTAACCATGACAAGGCTCACTGTAACCATGTCAAGACTCACTGTAACCATGACAACGCTCACTGTAACCATGTTACCATGACAACCCTCAATGAAACCATGACAACGCACACTGTAACCATGACAAGACACACTGTAACCATGTAACCATGACAAGACTCACTGTAACCATGACAAAGCACACTGTAACCATGTAACCATGACGACTCACTGTGACCATGACAGCGCACACTGTAACCATGACAACGCACACCGTAACCATGACAAGGCTCACTGTAACCATGACAACGCTCACTGTAACCATGTTACCATGACAAGACACACTGTAACCATGACAAGGCTCACTGTAACCATGACAACGCTAACTGTAACCATGACAATGCTCACTGTAACCATGACAACACTCACCGTAACCATGACAAGACTCACAGTAACCATGACAACACACACTGTAACCATGATATAAACCTGAGCTGACCTCTGCTCCTAGTCACCATCAGTGACTTGTTAACAGATATAAACCTGAGCTGTAAGGAAGCGTCACTTCTGTGTCATTATATCTCCTCTCACTGAGCTGATTGCTGCTTCCTCCTCCGGTGAAACACAGAAAGAGAAGAAGCTTTTTACTCCACACTGCTGCTGACAGAGAGCTGCTGTTGGCCCCAGGCCTCACGCTGTATCAAAGCCTCGCCTCCTTCACTCCTCCTCCTCACCCCCTCCTCACCCCCTCCTCACCCCCCCACCACAGACTGGAAGCGAGGCATAGATGTGTTTTATAAAGAGGGGTTGTGTCTGCGGGGCTTTTTAGTCATTCTGAGCAGAATAACAGAGGCAGCACTCGCTAACTACAGGGAGGATGATGAGAGGGATGCAATATGCCCACACACACACACACACACACACACACACACACACACACACACACACTAATTTAGTAAAACACACACTGTGCTGTAAGCGACACTGGATGGATCTCTGCAGCCGGCGGTGCTGATTAAAGTGTCAGAATGTGTTCAAAGACTCGCTGCTGTTTGTTAAAGCTAACGAACACAAATCAGATGTTTGACCTGAAGGTCGTTCTTTTTTTTTTTTTTAACTACATCTTTGAGACTACAGCTCGTTATTACACACACAGATTACAACTCATCATTACACACAGTGCTGAAACTTCCTAAAGGCGACAGGCGCCTCCAAAAGATCTGATGCTAACGGTTGGGCTGTATTCGGGGGTCTACATCTAGTCGTGGTAATGCAGTTCACCTTCATGTGTTCATCAGAGAGGTTTCACAGTCAGAACATGCTGGAGCATTGACGGGTACGGTGGAGAACACACAAGATAAAATGATAACAGTTGTTTAAATGTGTTTCTCATTAGCTTGTTTTCTTGTTGGTAAAAATATGGTAAATATGGACGGGGGGCTAAGACCAGGGTTCAACATTGACTCTAATGCAATTGTTTAGATTTCCTTCATTTTCAGGCTGGTTTTGAGGATTTGGAGCTAAATGTTGTGCCTGGGGCACGTCGTGTATTAATGATACTCGTTACCTGGAGAGGTTGGAAAAAGATAAACGTTTCTTCCCTGTTCCAAAACCAAACTCAAACCCTTTAAAGTGTAGGGTTAGCTAGCTAGCTACTGAAGATATAGCCTACTGAATGTATACACATGCTGCTTTTGCTTTTTGATGATTATAACAGTGAAACAAAGACCGACCCTGCTGTACAGGAACCAGTGAAGGGAAGCAGGGAAACTTTGCTGATACTGAACCAGCTGTGTGGCATCACAGTGTGTGCAGATGAACATTCGGGTGCTGGCAGCAACACGGGAGTGAAGCCAATCACAGTTCATCTGCACACACTGTGATGCCACACAGCTGGTTCAGTATCAGCGAAGTTTCCCTTTATATTCATTGTCTTGTGTGGCGATCAGCAGTGATGTGGTGGTTCACTTTTACACTGTGATCTGTGGCCTATAGTTCGGCTTTAGCTTCTAACTATCTTTGTCTTTTTAACCTGTTGTTGCTGCTGAGTCAGTTTGACATCCTGGATATATCCTTCAAACACAGACTGTAGACCCCTCTGTCTGCTTCTCTCTGGAATCACTGGTTCCGTTTTCCAAAATATGATAATATTTCTTCAGTTAGTTACAGTGTGGGCTCCATACGGACTGCGACAGCTTGTTGGAGCATCACAAAGGGGCGGGGCTTAGTGAAGGGTCTTGCATCATTATCACTTTATGTCTGCAAGTGTCTTTCTCTTTCTGTTGCTGTGTTTAATTGTACTGCCTAGTCTATCATTACATCATCCTTAATTTATATTATTTAGCTGTCACGCTAGCATTCTGACTCTTTCTACTGTATTTCAGTGTGCAAGACCCCAGGAAAGACGAGAGGCATCCTCGAGTAATAACAATAAACTTCATGAGTTTGTCTGTCTGTGACCCTCTGACCTGAGATCGACTTTTCAGCACACATATTTGGGCATTATTTTGGGGAAACAAAAGAAGAAAGAACGTAAAAAAAAATGAGGAAAAGACGACGATAAACATTCAGCACATTGCCAGCACCAACAGCCGTTGTGTGTTTCAAACCAAACATGCATCAGTGGCACATTAAATAAAGAGCAGCTCATACTTAAATTCTGACTGAATTAGAGAGAAACCTCCTTTCCACCTTATCACCGTCTTATCTTTTGTCTCCCATCAAATCATTAATCCCTGAATCAATCCATCCTTCCCTGAATTTACCAATGCCCAAATCAATCCATCAACCTTAATCCATCTATCAATCCATTAATCCATCCATCAACCCCCAAATCAATCCATATGCCCAGCTTCATGTGTGTCAGACAAGAGGTCAGACTACATGGGTCAAAGTTCAGATGCGTAAAGCTTCACACTGTACCAGTCATGTTACAGTAACATTAATGAAACTCTCTTTAGAGTATCTGAACATTATCAGTTTAATGTCTCGGTTCAGAAGACATAAATCTTTGATATGTTAAGTTTAGATGTTAAACAGCTTCAGATTATTACGATCATATTCATGGTTTCTTTGTGACAGTTTTCCAGTGAAAGTACCTTGAAGTCTTCAGGCAGCAGCAGCTTGCAGGTCCGCAGGAAGCTGAGGATGTAGCGGAAGATGTCTCCGTCTCTGTCGATGAAGTAGTGCTGCTTCAGACTGTCCAACACGATGGGCTCGGTGCCGTTAAACAGACGACTGATCCTGCAGAGACACAGAGTCACAGAGCTGAGGGCTAAACCTATACAAGAACCTCAAGATACTGGATATATATATGAATCTCTTTGAAAATGGACATTTGTAATCATGACTGTTCTGTTTTTCAGAATCAAATAATCAAGAGAATAATCTGCAAATTTATAAATTAGAGAAATAATCTCTTTCTTTAGCTACAGCCCTAAAAATCAATTAATACTAAACACACATCATTTCATGTCTCATCATTCATCAGCTCATAATTCAGTTGACTGTGTGAGAGGACTTTGTTAAAGCTGCAGGATCTGTTGTTTCCTCTAAAGAGGAAAATGTTCCACACTTAATGTCTCAGTTAAACTCAGCGAAGTGCTGACGTCTACACATCTGTTTGCACAGAGACTCTGCAGGATGAGGAGTTTCTGACCTCAGGTCAGTCCTCCCTGCAGACCTCCGCATCACCTCCTCTCTCTGTCTCTGTCCTTCAAAACCCAATTAAATTCTCCCTTTTCTCCTCCTGTCTCTAACACGACTCCGTCTTTATCCTCACAGAGTGGAAACACAAAGAACGAGGGACAGGAAGTTAATAAGCTGAGACTATTCTGCTGCCTTTAGTGCTTTTATTATAAATGAACAGTCACATTCTTCGTGTACGGTGAGTCTGTGCGCACAGAAACAGAAATACACATTGTGCTCAGACAGCAGCAGTGAGAGGAAACTACATTTTCCAGATAACTGTTTCAGCTGTGACGTGAGCATGCTAGAGTGGAGCTGATTTATCTCAGAGTACAGAAACAGAAAGTTAACTTCAAGTCTTCAGAGCAGTCACATGACTCAGTGACTCTGAACCCTGCTGCTGTTCACACCTGGTCATGTCACAAATTAAAAGTTGGTCTTACCTGGACTCGGGGTATTTGGTGAGTGTCGCCAGGCTGCTGGTGTACATGTGCCCTCCCACGTCGATGTGCACGGGGGCGTTGGCCTTGGTGAGCTGGGCGGGGGACGGGATGCCCTGAGCGGTCATGGGGGACACAGGTGAGCGGCTCAGAGACATCCTGGACATGCTCCGCCCCTCCTACGACAGGTGAGAACAGGGTTATTACATGGAAACCACAGTTAGCTATGATTTTTGTCAGAACATCAACGAACACCAGTGACCACTCGGTGACTTTCATGGCTTTGAAAACCAACGTTTAGGGTGGTTTTAGGACAGGTTCACACATGGCCATAGGCAGCAGTGTTAAGCCAGGCAGGGTGTAACACTGCTGGGGAGTCACCTCACTGCTCTGAACTCTGCTAGTTTCTTTTTAAACTTTATTTCCCAGAAGCCCCTGGTGCAGATCGACTGGTCTGAACTCTGAAGTGTCAGTGAAACAAAATCCTCTTATTGGTCCTCGCTGAGTTTCACATTCAGAACTACAGATCGAAGCTGGAAACGGCCTCTGAATGAGTTTTATCGTTTCATTTAGAATTTTAAACGCAGCTCTCCTCTAGTCTAGTAAAGGTACTGCTAGTTTAAAGAAATTTTACTTAAGTAAAAGTACTTGAGTAAAAATGTACTCAGATAAAAGTCAAACATAGGTCAGTTAAAGCAGGTGTTGCCATATCCCATAATAACCTTTGAGCACATTATAATTCAAGTGGACTGAGAGAACACTAGATGTCTGCACCTCCTCTTGGCTCTGTTTCAGGCTTCAGAAGATCTATCCTCTGATGGGAAACGTTGGCCAATCACAGGTCTATAACATGCAGTTGGAGTGAACATTGTTGTGCCGACATGTTTACTGTCATACAGCTGATTATTAATAATAAATATAACCCTCCTCCATCAGTGAAGCTTCACTACAGTCAACCAGGAAACAGACTAAACTCACAGTTCAGCTAAAAAGTCTGTGGACACTACAAGGTTAACGACCGTTGTTAACACACAGAAATACAACAACCTGAGACTTTACAAATAAAGTATCACCACGGCAACCAATGATGTCCTACTATAACCAGTCCAGTAAATGTAGAGGTCACCTGTTGGTCACATGACAATGATACTGTAACTACATGAAGCTGAGAGATTGCAGTGGTAGTGCTGTACTGTAGTATCAGTGAAGTGGTGGATGATGTGATGTTAATGGAGGGTGCAGCAGACTGATGAAACAGAGGATGACCTGGGGTAGGTGGGGGTGGGGGGGTTGCCTTACTCTGGATTAATTGAACCCCCCTCCTCCTCCTCCTCCTCCTCACAGTAGGTTTGTGGGTTGTAAAGAGGAGCTTTGAAGCATGAAAGGTGAACAGGAGGCGGCTGCAGCTTTCAGTGTCTCTGCCCTGCGGCCGGCACGCTGCCCCGGGCCAAACTGACAAACACTGCCCCCCCTCCTCTCCTCCGTCTGTCTGTCTGTCTGTCTGTCTGTCTGCAGCCGTTCAGCTGCACCAGGCTCAATGTTAAAATCACAGGAAATAACAGAGTGCAGGTTTATGCTGATTACAGGCTCCACATATAAAGTCACACAGTGTAATTATTATATAAATTATCTCAGGGCTGAGACACATTTCAATCAGCTGAGTGATCTGCAGGAGGCCATCACATCTTGAAGAGTCAGCACACAGCAAATAAATCAAGACAGCAGACAGACAAACAGGAAGCTGCAGTCACTCAGTGTGATGGACAGTTCTGTGAACACACGCGCGCGCGCACACACACACAGCTCAGTCGGCTGATGAGATTAAGTTTCAGGAAAACAACAGCTGATGAAAAAGCAAGTTTTCAAAGTAAACCTCTGAACTATCAATCAACTCATGCTGCCTGTGGGACACACAGAGACCTGCTTCAGCGTCTGTGGTCCTGCACACCTGGTCCTAATGAACGCCGCTCGAGCTTGTGTGGGAACAACGCCACACGCCAGACTCCATCTTGAAACCTCAACATTTAACGCGGCCTTGCTAATAAGCAGACGTTGAGTGTGGCCTCACCCGATTTAAGAGTGTTTTTCTGTAGTGTACGGCCTTCTGGTCAATTCGGCATATGACTAGACTACGAATTAAAGCTTAGTTTTGATATATTTTACTTTTACCGCAGAGCCACACTGATCTCTGCCGTTTAAAACGGCGTGTTCGCGGGGGAAAGATGGCCGGAAAAACAAGCTAGCCAGCAGCAAAAGTTCACGTCTTATTGAAACTGGCTCTGTTTTGGAACAAATAATGCATGCCGAATTAAATACTGTTTGAAGCCATTATAGAAAATATCAAGCGTTGCTGTATTTCTTGTACATAAGTGTGCAGATACCAACAAAGACTTAAAATGGTGGTATTTTAAAAGGAGTTTGGTGAAACAGCGCATATCGGGGCCAGTCGAAACCCCGGGGAATGTCCTCGGGATTTCGGGGTTTTACAACGTAAACGTGAAAATTTTGCGTGTAAATCTCACGTTAAGATGTGCGTGGCGTGCTCGGCGTAAAGCAGCGTGCTCTTACCTGAGAGGACACCGACACAGACGACATGGAGACCGGCGTCTGTCTGCTCCGTCCCGTGGTTTGAAATGTGCGGATACCGGCTGGTCTTCAGTTCACGTCCTCGCCAGGCTGTCTTCTCCGGTGTGTGTGTGCGTGTGAGAGAGTGTGTGTGTGAAGCAGAAGGAGGTGAACAAGCCTGTCCGTGTCTCCTCCAGAAGAATAAAGAGGAGGGCTGAAAGAGGAGCAGGGAGCCCGGGGCCCTTCAGACCCCCGGGGGCAGGATTAGGTTACAATAACGCGGGGCGGTTTGTTCTTTTCTCTCGCCCCAACTCGTTTCTGTCAACCAAGGACAGTAAATAGATCCTCCGCCTGCTGTGACAGAAAGATGATTTATCAGAAGAATTAAATATCCATCAATAACGCGAGGCTGTGAACATAAATCCGTCCTGTTGTCTTCACGCTGGATTCAGTCTGGAGCTGCTGTCTCTTCCTCCTCCTGTCTGCCTGCACATCCACGTCTCTCTGCCGACCTCTCATATATTTTAGCAACATCAAACATCCCTCTGGCTCTGGAGCCAAATGACGTCTATCGTCATGCATTATGCCCCTCCAGCAGCCTGCGGCCAAATGCGCCATTTCAATTATTGCGCACTGGTAGATGGAGATGTGCGCCGGGGGGCTGCGCACACAGATCCGTTTAATTCTCCTCATCTCTCGGCTCAGTCTGAAGCGTCTCCGTGCTGCTACAGCTGCAGCTGCAGCTGCTGATGTGTCTGTGACGATGAGGAGGAAGAAGGCTGAAAGTCAGCAAAGCTTTGGTCCGTTCATATGCAGGAACCATTTTGTGCTGCGGTGCGCGCTGCTTTACGCAGAGACACCAAGCCGGGATGTGATGTGTTCGTGTGGCTGCTGGCTGTCACATCCATCCACTCAGACTCCCATCACCTGTACTGCTGCAGCTACAACTAAACACACACACACACACACACACACACACACACACACACACACACACAATCAGTCTGATTTAAATCTGTAGAATTAAATGAATTAATGTCACAACTGATATAAAAAAAGCTTTTGTCTTGTTTTAAGGTGAAGTACAGATGAAACTGTTTCACCTCCATCACTCTGCCTTCTGTACATCACTCACTGATAGTCTGTGAGTATCATGTTGTATGTCACGTGATGTCCTGTCAGTAATTCAGCCTGTTTGTCTGATGAAGATCCTGCAGGCTCAAACATTTTCAGTGTGCAGAATTTCTGTCACGGCTACAACTGACACAGTATCATACTTAAACCTTCATGAATATGGCAGCTTGGCTCTGATTCATATGTGAAATATTCTGATGTTGTCAGGAAGTTTTTTTTCTCTTTAAATGCCCTGTGGTTTTAAATCAAGTGAAGTTAAAGTTGCACTAATCATTGTACAAGAGAGCAACAAAACAGTCACTCTGAAGACAGTGAACGCACCACGCAGAGAAACAGAACAGCAAATAAACAATAACTGACACATGCAGAGAAACAATAAACATACAACACAAATAAAACTTGAGATATCAAACACATGAGCTGCAGCACTGAGCTGTGAGACACAACTACTGATGATCAAACCACACAGTTCAGAAAACATATGTTCATGATGTTCATACAATCATAGCTAATCATTGCACCCTGAGGACAGACGAGCCAATAATTGAAGAAATAAATACAACAAATAAACATATTGCGCAGATTAAAAGAGTTTGAGCTTTCAGAAACCTTCAGACTTTGTGAAACCTGTAACTTTGTGCTCACTGTCGCCCCCTGCAGAGGAACCAGTGGTTCCCACCATGAGGCTCGCGCTCCCTCAGAGGGTCTCCAGGTAAATCTGAGGGTCCACAGCTGATAACAAGACATTTCTGTTTTTCATGAGTTAATCAAATTCATTCATTCATTCATTTTTCGTAACAGCTTATCCTGTTTGGGATCACAGGGGGGCTGGAGCCTATCCCAGCTGACACTGGGTGAGAGGCAGGGTTCACCCTGGACAGGTCTCCAGACTATCACAGGGCTGACACATAGAGACAGACAATCATTCACACTCACATTCACACCTACGGACAATTAGAGTCACCAATTAACCTGCATGTCTTTGGACTGTGGGAGGAAGCTGGAGCACCTGGAGGAAACCCACGCTGACACAGGGAGAACATGCAAACTCCGCACTGAAGGGCTCCCCACCCTGGGTTCGAAACCATATCTGTGGTTTGAAGACCTGGTGCTGGACTGTGTGAGGGGTTTCCCTGTGACACTCTGTGATACAACAGGGGCTGATGGGAAACTCATGTGTGTTACTGAGACACACTGAACAAGTTACATTGAACACACACACACACACACACACACACACACACACACAGCCCGCAGCAGCAGCTCCTTCACTGACTTGATTCTGTCTCTAATTAAAGAAGCCTGCAGTTACTTCAATTAGACGAAGAACGAGAGGAGCGTGTTGGAATTTAAAGATTTAAATATCTCCTAAACCCGCCAGAGGCACCACCAGGCTCCTACTCTGTGACTCCTCTGTATACAGCGAGGAAGAGGGGAGGAGGGGAGGGGAGGAAGAGGAGCAGGGGAGGAGGGGGAGGAAGAGGGGAGGATGCGGAGGCGAGGATCAAGGGAGTAGGATAGGGAGGGGCAGAGGAAAAGGGACAGAAGGGGAGGGGAGGAAGAGGAAGATGAAGATGAGGAATGGTGGAAGAGTTGAGAAGAGAGGAGGAAGAGGAGGGATCGATAAGGAGAGGGGGATGAGGAGAGAAGAACGAAGAGGGAAGGATGAGTAGGGGAAGAAGAGGAGGATAAAGAAGAGAGGAAGATGGAGGGAGGATTAAAAGGGGAGGATGGAGAGAGGAGAAAGAGGAGGGGGAGGAAGAGGAGGAGGACCAGAGGAAGAGGGAAAGAAGAGGAGGGGAGGATAAAGAGTGGGGAAGAGCAGGGAAGGAGGAAGAGGAGGGGAGGATGAAGAGGACAGGAGGAGAAAGACAAGGATCAAGGGAGGAGGATAAAGAGGGGAGAAGGAAGAGGGGAGGAAGAAGAGGGAAAGCGGAAGAGGAGAGGTGGATGAAGAGAGAGGAAGAGGAGGGGAGGAAGAGTAAGGTTGGTGAGAAATTTGAGTATAAGGAGGAAAGGAGGAAGAGAAGGGGAAGATAAAGAGGAGGATGAGAAGAGAAGAACGAAGAGGGGAGGATGAAGAGGGGAGGAAGATGAAGTGAGGAGGAGGGGAGGAAGAGGAGGGAAGGATAAAGAAGGAGTAAGAGGAGGGAAGAATGAGGAGGGAATAAAAAAGTTCACAGAAATGTTTCCAGTTTAACACAATTTAAAAACGTGGGTGAAACTTTGAATGTTAAATATTAAAGGTTTCACCTGCAGTTCCTGCGGCTGCCGCTAGATGTCACTGAAGAGTCACATTTTAGTGATGAAGAGGAGTCTGCTGATCAACCCATCTTCTTCCTCCTCCTCCAAATCACATCACGATGTCACTGACATGTTCCTTCATCACCATCAACACACACATCGTCCTGCTTGTACTCTCTACAGCACCAAATGTAGATTAATCCGCTGCTGAAAATAGTCCCCAACAAAGTCACCTCTTCCTTATTTAAACATAATAAATAAATAGTGACATCATCATCTCTGTCAAGGGAGAATTCGTGGCTGAGCTGTAGGATTACATTATACAGGTGTACCTAATAAAGTGGCCACTGAGTGTAGTTCAGCTGGAGTGCCTTTAATTCAAAGGCTCAGTGTGACTGTCAGTGTTTGATCCTCGTCATGTGCTCGATCCTGGAGGGAAACTGAAACATTAAAGACAGAATACATTTATTGATCTGATGATAAACTTAGTGTCATTGACAAATAAAAACCATCAGGTCTCAGTTTGTGGATAAAAAGACACATTTATTAATATTCACATGAAGGTGAAATGGCAGTGTTAAGGCTTTGAGGTCGTCTCCGTATGTCCATCTGACGTCAGCTGATTCACTCTCACAGAGGCACAACGTGTCACCTGTTTCCATCACGTCCACTCAGTCTGGAAGTTTAAAGACAGTCTCAGGTACAGAAACAGACTGCGTCCACATTTAAACACATCTTTGTCCCTTTGTGTCACACTGAGGATTAAACTCCAGTTTGTTTCAGAGAAAACTGAACTGTAATAAAACACGACGTCATGTGTCTCTCTCCTGTAAAGAGACAAAGAAAAGGAGACGTAGCTGTCTTTATGTCGTGTCAGGTGTGTCTCAGTTAGACATGTTCATGTGGACAAAGTATCAGAGAAAAGAATCTAAAACAAACTTCACAGAAGTCATTAAAGCAAAAAAACAGAAGACAAGATGTTCAAACTGTCCACAGCTGGATCGATAGATGTCCACTACACGAGGACAGATTTAAAATGATCATGATTATTGTTCTGGTGATGATTAACCCCTCCATACCCACTCCTATCCACATGGTCTCTTTGGGTGTTTTCACATAGTCCTTTTAGAACAAACAGATCTCAGTCCTCTTAAAGCGAACCAACAGAAAAGGGACTCAGTCCTCTTTGTGCTCACACTAAAGCCTATATTTAATATACTGATGTAGTTTGGTTTTTACTTTGATGTGGCGCTGCAGTGCGGCTATGAAGCCCCTCGCTTTCAAATTAACTTAATATTGGAGGGAAACCTTAGTGTTTCTGTGCTGTAGACTGTTGCTGTTTGATGTATTCTACAGTCCACATCTGGAGACGTGCAGTATCTTCTGTGCACCAAACCACTCCTCGTCCTGCATCCTTGCAAGCGTTACGGCCGATGTGGTTTCATCTGTTTTTCAAGAGTCCCAGGTCAACAGGATGTGATCTAGAGGGCTCAATACAACGGCAGAGAGCAAAGTGAACCTGGAGCGCTTTGTGTTCACAAGGCACATGTTAAGTGAACTGGTCTGAGTTCTGTTCGCTTCAGATGGATTTGAGTTCTGTTTGCTTCAGAGGGGTCTGAGTTCTGTTCGCTGCAGAGGGGTCTGAGTTCTGTTCGCTTCAGAGGGGTCTGAGTTCTGTTCGCTTCAGAGGGGTCTGAGTTCTGTTCGCTTCAAAGGGGTCTGACTTCTGTTCGCTTCAAAGGGGTCTGAGTTCTGTTTGCTTCAGAGGGGTCTGACTTCTGTTCGCTTCAGATGGATTTGAGTTCTGTTCGCTTCAGAGGGGTCTGACTTCTGTTCGCTTCAAAGGGGTCTGAGTTCTGTTTGCTTCAGAGGGGTCTGAGTTCTGTTCGCTGCAGAGGGGTCTGAGTTCTGTTCGCTTCAGAGGGGTCTGAGTTCTGTTCGCTGCAGAGGGGTCTGAGTTCTGTTCGCTTCAGAGGGGTCTGAGTTCTGTTCGCTTCAGAGGGGTCTGAGTTCTGTTCGCTTCAAAGGGGTCTGAGTTCTGTTCGCTTCAAAGGGGTCTGAGTTCTGTTCGCTTCAAAGGGGTCTGAGTTCTGTTTGCTTCAAAGGGGTCTGAGTTCTGTTCGCTTCAAAGGGGTCTGACTTCTGTTCGCTTCAAAGGGGTCTGAGTTCTGTTTGCTTCAGAGGGGTCTGAGTTCTGTTCGCTGCAGAGGGGTCTGAGTTCTGTTCGCTTCAGAGGGGTCTGAGTTCTGTTCGCTTCAAAGGGGTCTGAGTTCTGTTCGCTTCAAAGGGGTCTGAGTTCTGTTCGCTTCAAAGGGGTCTGAGTTCTGTTTGCTTCAAAGGGGTCTGAGTTCTGTTCGCTTCAAAGGGGTCTGACTTCTGTTCGCTTCAAAGGGGTCTGACTTTTGTTTGCTGCAGAGGGGTCTGAGTTCTGTTCGCTGCAGAGGGGTCTGAGTTCTGTTCGCTTCAGAGGGGTCTGAGTTCTGTTCGCTTCAGAGGGGTCTGACTTCTGTTCGCTTCAAAGGGGTCTGAGTTCTGTTTGCTTCAAAGGGGTCTGAGTTCTGTTCGCTTCAAAGGGGTCTGACTTCTGTTCGCTTCAAAGGGGTCTGAGTTCTGTTTGCTTCAAAGGGGTCTGAGTTCTGTTCGCTTCAAAGGGGTCTGACTTCTGTTTGCTTCAGAGGGGTCTGAGTTCTCTTGTAGTGTTCACATATGTGCAAAAATGCTGAGTCACCACTCTGAGTCCAAGTGTGAAAACATCCTAAGAGGACTGAGGTCAGTTTGCTTTAAAAGGACCATATGTGAAAACACCTAAATCACTGGTTCCCAACATGGGGGTCCCGACTCCCACCAGGGGTCACCAAAACTTCAGTTATTTTTATATATATATATTTCTGTGAAGAAAACTGTAAAACTCCAATTAACCGCCCAGTCCCTTTTACTAGCCCGGTGTAGCTATACACTTTGACAAATAAAGGCCTGTCTCAATTAGAGGCCTGGTCTGGTTGCCAAGGAGTACATGTTTCTATAGAAGTTCTTCGGATGTTTAAAACCAGGTTGTTAGCTACCTCAAATTATGTGTCCATACCTTGATTACCCTGTAAGTTGTTCATATTCCTTTAGTCCGTAAGAGTCGTCAGATCAAAAGAATCAGAAGGATTTTACATAAAAATTAACCCAAGTTGTGAGGATTGTTTTAACAGGATAAAGTGGTGTTGTGTCAGTATGCTGGGTGCTGTAATCCTCGAGTGCTGTAGCTCTCACTCTCTCTTATGGCCTGTCAAAGCTAGATCAAATGAATGATTCAGAACTCAGTAAAAGTCATACTGGTTTAAATAAAAAATGTGATCGTATTTCCTGATCTTTGCTGAACAACAGTTTTGTGTGAAAGGGAATTAAAGGCCTGTCCCAAATATAGGCCTCTTGATGTCAGTGATTTAAGACAATAATAGCCCGGGCTACTAATTTAAGTTCTACAGTAAATGAAATTGTTATTTTTTAAGTTTAGAAAATTAAAATAAGATCGCCCAGGATGAGGACAGGGTGAAGACCTGAACACACAACATATACAGAAAGCCTTCTGTCTCTGTTAAACAGCCTCATCCTGCATTAGAAAAATACACAGTTAAAACAAAGAGTTCATAGAACACTCATTCTGTCAAAAACAGAATAAAACAAACAACAAAAAAACAATATAATCATAAAAACGTATTCAAAAAATCCTAAAAATATCAGGAAAACTCATCTCTGATGCATTTTACTCAAACATCCTGCAGTTACTGGGTTCAACATTTGGGCTAATTTTCCAGTTTATCAGCTGTTCTCTATTATTATTGTTATCCATTGAATATAATAAGAAGTATCCATAAAACATGTCTCTAACTCAGGAGTCATTTAGTTTACGTAATGATAGAAAACTGTCCGAGGTGTGTGAGCTGCTGGCCGGGTCAGACTGGCCACCAGTCATGTGATGCAGTCATGTAATTAGAGTATACTGAACAGTCTGCGTACGTAAAGGTCCAGTGTGTTACATGTAATCAATTGAAAATATGAATCTTTGAGTTTTTGTTAGCTTAGAATGAGCCGTTTATATCTACATAGGGAGCGGGTCCTCTTCTACAGAGGTCACCATGTTGCAACATCATGTTTCTACAGAAGCCCAGAATAGACAAACCAAACACCGGCTCTAAGTAGGAAGTTTGTTTTAGAGAGGAAGAGACCTCAGAGGATAATTTGGCTCATGGTAAAAACCTCCTCAACAATGATCACTGATTGCTGGTTAAAATCTGAAATCCTCACCTCTATACGCCACTAAATCCTCCTAAATCTTACACACGGATCTTTAACGGTTAATTTGGTGGGCAGTATGCAGCACATGCTGACTAAGTATGTAGTAGGCAGTGTGTTAGTATGTGACTTCCTGTCATCTGTACAAAATAAAATGTCAAAATAAAAGCTCAGCCTTTGCTCATTATGATTATTGTATCCCTGATTATTTATCACCATTGTCATTATTACTATGATAGTAGTAGTATAAGGAGTAGTAGCACATATAACACTATTTTATTTTACATTATATTACTGATATAAGTATATGAAAATACTATATTACTAATATAGTGTTATATAATATTATATGTTATATCAGAGTGGTCTCTTTTATTTTTATTATATACCTATATTTCATTGTGTTATTAGGTATAGTGTGTGTATATTATTACATACAGCACACACAGTATATTAACAGCAGATACTTTAACACAGTGGTTCCCACCTGGTGGGTCGTGGTCCAAAAGTGGGTCATGGGTCAATTCTGAATGGACTGCAAGCGACTTACAGATGTGTCATGTTGAATTTCTAGCACAGAACTTTTATTTTGAAATGCCGTTTGCTGCTGTAGAGTGAGAAACTAACAGACAGTTTGCTGTCTCTGACAAGTAGCTAACTCGACGACACCGCCAAACCAAGTATGACACCGAGTATATTTAACTGTGTGGACTTTGAACTAATGACCAGTTGGGAGCCACTGCTTTAACATATTATTATGTTTATTATATTTCATACCTACATATTAACTGACAGTTATTCTGATAACTGATTGATCACTTCGGAAAGTTCTCAACAAAAATACAAAACATTTGATGTTTCAGCATCTTGAATTTTTTTGAATCAAAGTAAGCTGAATATTTTTGAAATAATTTGAGGTTATGAACTATATTTATGAAAGAACTGATAGAGAAATGTTCTCCAGCTGACAGTCGGTCACGTCTGGTTTGTGTTTATATAAAGAATGACAAATAAAGAGATTGTGATGTTTGTTTTAGAGACGCGACGTCAAACTGTGGATCAGAGCTGGTGTTCAGTTGATGAGTCTGTACCTGAACTCCTCTGATTCTGCGACAGAAAAATAAAAACAGTTTCACAAACAGATCAGACACACGTTAACCATAGTGCATATTTAAAGTCTCAGTGATGTGCAGCATATAAGACATGTCAGAGTGTTGTTGTTCCTGTCACACCTGCTGCATTGTGGGTAAAAAAAAAGTCATCACCACGATTCAGAGACTGTCAAAGAGTTAAACTGAGCGACTGAGACACGGAGCACCTGGAACAGAAAGAATACAAACAATAACTTGATTAAGTCACTTAGCTTCACCAGTATTACCCCGCCCTCCCCAGGTCATGGACTCAGGCCCCACCCCTCCCCCAGGTCCTGTCCTCAGTGACCCCCCCAGGTCTAGTCCCGTCCTCAGTGCAGGTCTTTGAACGGTTTGGGGTAGTTGAACATCAGGTAGTCCATGTAGTAGAAGTCGAAGGCCTTCTGCCGCTCGGTGGCGTTGAGCTGTGAGAAATACCTCTGGGTGATTTTGGAGGAAGTCCTCTCAGCTCGGGGGTTCCTGTCTTTGAAGTCGGGGAACGTGAGGTTCCTCGGTGCGCCGACGTTCTGCAGCAGGAAGTTGGCTTCTTCCTCCAGGTTCTCAAACTTGCCGATGAAGTTGTACCTGAGGAGGCAGGGGTTACACAGCTGACTGATGGGCTCCCAGTGGATGTCCATCCCCACCGGCCGCCGCACATCCAGCAGGTACTGCACGAACTCCCTGAAGGTGACACCGGCACCTGTGCGCAGGGCAGTGCGCGTGGCATTGGCGCGGTATCTGGAGATGATTGGGCGTCCAAAGACTGGGTGGTAGTACGAGTTTGGACTCTCAAACTTGTCCCGGAAGGCCGACACCAGACGCTCAAAGGGCTCCCTGACGAACAACACTTTGGTGTAGAAGCGAAGTCTCTCTGCGATGCCAGCGCGGTCGTAGCTCTCCAGCCGCCGCAGGTGGTTGGCATAATGCGCCGCGTCATGAGGAATGTCTCGTGTGGAGGTGGCGCTGCCACCCAACACCATCAGCACCCGCTTCCAGTTGGAGCAGCCGGCTTTGGGCACCTCGCAGTACAGCAGCCTGGACCGGTCCTCCACGTACACCCGGGACACCTGCCGCTGAGACACACGCCGCTCAGTGACGCCTGGCTGGTATTTGGCACAGACGTCAGCCAGCAGGCGGCGCCGGGACGCCTGCGTCTCTGCCAGCCTCTGATGCTGCAGCAGCTGTAGCTTCTCCTCTCCACCTGCAGGAGCGCTGGAAGAGTTGGGATTCTTCAGGAGCAACTTCCTGTGACGTTTGGTGACCGGCTGTTTGGAGCCGACTGAGTCCTGAAGCTCCGACAGAGACTCAGAGGAGACTTCAAACTTCTCTGCAGGCTGATCTGCAGCTGCTGCGCTGTCCGTCACCACATCCTACAACACACACACACACTTTAATTATTATGTCAATTATGATGTAAATTATGTCATTATAATAACAGTGACACCTGCTCAGTGTGGAGTTTGATCTGAGATCGGTTGAAAGATCAGTGCCGACATGAACCTGAATCTCTGTCTCTGACCTGAAGACTGACTGAGGACCGTCTGTACAGTGTGCATGTGCTGTAATGCTCTGAGCTTCCAGCAGGTGTAGCTGTCCCCCTTTGTGTCCCCTTCTGAGTCTGTCTGGTCCTCAGACTGCGAGTCCCCAGCCTGTCTGTGTGTCCCCAGCTAGTCTGTCCTCAGTCTGTCTGTGTGTCCTCAGCCTGTCTGTATGCCCTCAGCCTGTGTGTCCCCAGTGTGAGGAGTCAGAGCTGCAGCTGGCTCACCTTCTCAACAGGCCACCTGGGAGCCACCAGCACGTTAACACCTGCAGAGACACAGAGACAAACAACACATGAGACCTTTGATAATGAGAGCTGCTGATACCAGAGGACGACAGATCTGGAGACAGATTAACCTTCAGCAGGATCATTACCTGGACAATAACCTCACATTTACATCACGTCATCAGAGTAAAGCAGCAGAAAGATAATCAAACCAGTTATTTGAATCCAAAACTGTGATATTTAAATGTTTATCAGCAGGAGCAGACAGTTTATTAAGAAACTTTTCAACTTTTACAGCCTCTAGTGTCTCTGAGTGGTGTTATCATTGGTGCTGACATCACCAAGACGACCGGATCTCTTCCTGTTTGAGTTTAACTACCACCAACACAGTTTGTTCCTACTGATGTTAGAACGTGTAGAGATCTGACAGTGACTCTCTTTGGTATCGGAGGATAGCTACTAATAGCTACCAGGGGAAAACTGAAGCGCCATCTTATTCCTGTTTTAGTTGCTCAGTGGTTGACCTACTTCCTTTGTGCCCTTAACGGAGCCTTCGTTTTCCCGGGAGATCGAACCCGGTGGTAGACGGAACTTCACAGAGACAGTGAGGCTCATAGGGAACCAATCACAACACTGATGTTCTTTATTCTATAGACGTTATACTGTGCAGTCATAATGAGGAGTTAAAGCTATTTACACTTTAAATGTACAAGTAAAACAAGTAAATGTGATAAATGTTTTCATCTAAAGTTTTGTCTTCACACCTAAATGTGTTTTTTCATTTTCGAAATACATTACATTAAATATTTACAGTGGAAAAATTAAAAAACTTAATCTTTTCCCACAACTTACAATGAAATAAGTCTCACAGGATGTAAATCTCCCAGAGGTGCTTTTATTGTAACGTCTGTTCAGGTAGAAGGTGCACAGAGGCATGCTGGGATGAATGTGATGTAACCCCCCACACAGTCATGACACAGATGAACGTGTAGTTTGTTCCACTGTAACAGAAAGCTAAATGCTAAAGCTAACAGTGAGGGAACACCTGACGTGACCCGAGTGTGTGTGGACCACCGGTGTGTCTTTACACTGTTAAACGGCAGGATGAGTCAGTTAGTCCACAGCCTGAGGCTCCTCCTGAGGACCGACACACGGCAGCACTGTGGACACTGTGGTCTGGATGAATGGGTTAAAGTGAATAAATGAATAAACAAATGTCTGTGATGATGGGTTTTTATCTGCTGAGCGTCGTCTTACAGGAAACATGTTTGTGCAGTGGAGCTGAAACATTGTGGAGAGGCAGCTGCCCCAAAGGCAGCACGAGAGATGGAGTGTATTACAGATGGAGCTGTGTGTGTGTGTGTGTGTGTGTGTGTGTGTGTGTGCGCACGCGCCAGACAAAGACAGACTGATGGTGTGTGTGTGTGTGTGTGTGTGTGTGTGTGTGTGTGAATAATAAATGCTTTAATCCAGGTGAAGGTCTGACAGCGTCCTCACAGAGACTCATCCCTCACCTGAACCTTCTGCAGCTCTTCTTTTATAACCTGATTCATCAGCTGCTGAGTTTCTCAATTAATCCATTCACTGTTAAATAAATGTCAGAAATTACTGATAAAATGTCCGCCATGGATTTCTTTTTCTTCTTCTTCAGACTGTGGCTGAAACAAATTATTTTCATTATGAGTTTGAGCTGCAGTGATGATTAAATTAATCGATTAATCAGTTGACAGAAAAATAATTGGCAACTATCATGAATTCAGAAATTGTGGTGTATGTTTTTCACTGGATGTTTTCATTTTCTGACATCTGACAGACTAAACAACTAAACTTAGAAAACAATCATCAGACAAACTGACAATGACACTGATCTTTAGGTGCAGCCTGATTAAAAAATCATCTCAGTTCAAAGGCTGTAAAATGACTGATTTGATAAACTAGTTGCAACTCTACCTGCTCAAGTACTCTGTACTCTACCTGCTCAGGTACTCTGTACTCTACCTGCTCAGGTACTCTGTACTCTACCTGCTCAAGTACTCTGTACTCTACCTGCTCAGGTACTCTGTACTCTACCTGCTCAGGTACTCTGTACTCTACCTGCTCAAGTACTCTGTACTCTACCTGCTCAGGTACTCTGTACTCTACCTGCTCAAGTACTCTGTACTCTACCTGCTCAGGTACTCTGTACTCTACCTGCTCAAGTACTCTGTACTCTACCTGCTCAGGTACTCTGTACTCTACCTGCTCAGGTACGCTGTACTCTACCTGCTCAGGTACCCTGTACTCTACCTGCTGAGGTACGCTGTACTCTACCTGCTCAGGTACTCTGTACTCTACCTGCTGAGGTACGCTGTATTCTACCTGCTCAGGTACGCTGTACTCTACCTGCTCAGGTACTCTGTACTCTACCTGCTCAGGTACTCTGTACTCTACCTGCTCAAGTACTCTGTACTCTACCTGCTCAGGTACTCTGTACTCTACCTGCTCAGGTACGCTGTACTCTACCTGCTCAGGTACCCTGTACTCTACCTGCTGAGGTACGCTGTACTCTACCTGCTCAGGTACTCTGTACTCTACCTGCTGAGGTACGCTGTATTCTACCTGCTCAGGTACGCTGTACTCTACCTGCTGAGGTACGCTGTACTCTACCTGCTCAGGTACTCTGTACTCTACCTGCTCAGGTACGCTGTACTCTACCTGCTCAGGTACACTGTACTCTACTTGCTCAGGTACTCTGTACTCTACCTGCTCAGGTACGCTGTACTCTACCTGCTCAGGTATGCTGTACTCTACCTGCTCAGGTACCCTGTACTCTACCTGCTCAGGTATGCTGTACTCTACCTGCTCAGGTACTCTGTACTCTACCTGCTCAGGTACTCTGTACTCTACCTGCTCAGGTACTCTGTACTCTACCTGCTCAGGTACCCTGTACTCTACCTGCTCAGGTATGCTGTACTCTACCTGCTCAGGTACTCTGTACTCTACCTGCTCAGGTACACTGTACTCTACCTGCTCAGGTATGCTGTATTCTACCTGCTCAGGTACACTGTACTCTACCTGCTGAGGTACACTGTATTCTACCTGCTCAGGTACTCTGTACTCTACCTGCTCAGGTACTCTGTACTCTACCTGCTGAGGTACCCTGTACTCTACCTGCTCAGGTACTCTGTACTCTACCTGCTCAGGTACTCTGTACTCTACCTGATCAGGTACTCTGTACTCTACCTGCTCAGGTACTCTGTACTCTACCTGCTCAGGTACGCTGTACTCTACCTGTTTTTTTAACGCTTTAAAAAACTAAAATGTTTCAGAACCTGATGAGTTACTGAGCTGACATCACACTGCATCAGTCACGTGTTTCCATAAGTTCACATGTTAAGTGACAGTGTGATGTTGTCTTATTTTGAAAGGAACCTCCTTCCTGTAATGAGTGTGTGAGTTTCTCTGAACAGACGAAGTGAACACACACTCTGTTGACAACACTCAACAGGAGGCAGATGATGCTCTAAATAACTCTGGCAGCATCACTGAATCTTAACTAGGAAACACACACACACACACACACACACACACACACACTGACACAGAGCTCCAGATGGCCTCTCAGCAGCTTCCTGACTCTGAAGGTTAGCGGCATCATGCTCCTCCTGGTTATTTATTACCCAGACTGCACCTCACCGTGAGCACAACACAAAGCAAACATCCGACTGATCCTGAGATCACAGCTGAACGTGGCAGCAGCAAAAACACAACCTGACTCCATGACGACAGTCGTGTTCACATTCAGTGTCTGACTGATCCACATCATCATTCATTAATTTAATGTAACAATATCTGACATCAGGTTCAGGCTGCATCATGTCTCTGTCTGTTTCAATGATCACTGTGTCAGATCAGGAGATTATAGAGTCATAACTTCTTGTCGTGACTGTGCTGAGAGACATGACAGACTACACATCGGTCCTCGACTTTCACAATGTGCATGATGTCGATTAAAGACAGACTTCTGGGAACAAGAACATAAACAAACAATAGATTCTGAAAAGACTCTGTTCACTCCTCTTTCTCTTCACCATGTTTACTGCATACAGCTGTCTGAGCTCTGATTGGTCAAAGTAGGGTTGGAGTGATTAACTGGCTTCAAGGTATACTGTGATATATAAGTTCACTGTTATCATACCGTGTACATTTGCTTATCTAAGATATTGAAAAAAAATGTAAGTAGACGTAGAATCTGAGACGGTTATGGTGCTGTGAAAGTATCTCAGGGTCTTGTTCATGAGTGAGGGTAGAATGGAGCATGAGATGGATTGGTGGTTCGGGGCGGCATCTGTGGTGGAGCAGGTGCTGCGCTGGACTGTTGTTGTGAACGGGGAGCTGAGCTGGAAGATGAAGCTTTATTTACTGGTCCATCTGTGTCCCAACCCTCACCTATGGTCATGAGCTCTGGGTAGTGACTGCAATAATGACGTCGCAGATACAAGTGGCCGAAATGAGTTTCCTCTGTGGGGTGGCTGGGCTCAGCCTTAGAGATAGGGTGAGGAGCTCAAACATCCAGAGAGAGCTCAGAGTAGAGCCGCTGCTCCTTCACATTGAAAGGGGTCAGTTGAGGTGGTTCAGGCATCTGATCAGGATGCCTCCTGGGTGCCTGCTGGTGTTCCAGGCAAGTCCCACTGGTAAGAGGCCCTGGGGTAGACCCAGGACACGCTGGAGGGATCACATATGTCATCTGGCCTGGGAATACCTTGGGGTCCCCCAGGAGGAGCTGGAAAGTGTTGCTGGGGAGAGGGACGTCTGGGGTGCTTTTCTTTGCTTGCTACCCCCGTGAACCGGCCCCGGATAAGCGGATGAAAATGGATGGATTTCTTATTATATTGCATTGTGTTTTGTACTGTTTGCTAATTACACCAACCTGTACTTTTCTATTTACAAATATGTACTTATATATTGCTTTTGTGTTGCTTCCTGTTTGCATTATCCCTCTGCTGCTGTAATGCTGCAAATTTCCCTGCTGGGACGAATAAAGGATTATCTTCTCTTACCTTATCTTATCTTATCTTATCTTATCTTATCTTATCTTATCATGAGTGGATCTGAATCTGTTCTCAGCAGGATGTTGTACTGTAGGTTACAGAGTGATAATGGGACACAAAGGGTTAATAGCGTCTCTTTAAACTACACGTGAAACACTGTTTGCTGATGAAACGAACACAGTAACCTGACTGCAGAGTTTGACTCTTTGATGGACTGAAATCACTCACCTTTATTTGATTAAACAGCCTGAAAACATATTAAACAACTACCAAAGTCAATAATGACTTATTTTAATTAACACTAACTACTAACATTAAATTTTCACTTCTGCACGACATGGAGATCTGAGCCAATTCACAAACACATCATGTGTCTCAAACTGGTTTTAAATGATGAGTGTCGTCTGATTAAAATGTAGAATCATAAAGTGTCAGTCGGAAAACTCCTGCTGAGATTGTTCCTCTCTAAAACTGTCAAACCAAAACAAACTGACGTTATAAGACTGAAAAAAAAACCCTGTTAATAATTCTCAATGAGCTCATTTCATCTGTTGTTGGGGACAACAGCCAACTGTACCAGTTGCCAGGCAACCAGCTATGAGCCTGTAGACACTATAGATGAAACACACAAGATATAACATGTTCATCAGTAGTCAGTACATTCACGACATTAGAGAAGATTGATTTATTGTGTAAATCCGACTTAAACTGGACTTTTAAAATAGATGTTAACATGTTAGTCTGACTGAAACTGTATGAAATGGAATTTCTCAAAGTCGGACTTACACACCAGGATATTGCTATTTTAATAGCTGGCTTTTAAAAGAAATCACAGAGTCAGCAGACCGTGAGAAAACAGGCAAAGCATTCTAATATTTAGGTGCCACGGCTGCAAAGGTACGATCTCTACAGGTCTTAAGGCGAGTGCGAGGGACAGTCATGAAATTTAGCGTAGCTTCACAGTTAGGATACAGACATGAGAGGTGAAGTAATCTGATCATGCAACTCTCAGAGATTTATGTTTAACTGTTTGAGCTCTTTCTTTGTGGGGTTAAAAATTTTAAAAACACTGTAATGGTCCTTTAAAAGTCACTGAGTAAAGTGTGTGTGCGTGTGCATGTGTTGTTGGTTTTATTGGTGTTGGACCTGTAGTTGTTTATTCTTCATCAGACTTCCTCTGACCTCCTCAATCAAGTCTGATATGTGAGAATGTGTATGTGTGTGTGTGTGTGTGTGTGTGTGTGTGTGTGCGTGTGTGTGTCAGTGTGTGTTGACCTACACGGAGGTCGTCCACCATCGATTAGGTGCCAGAACCTGCTGCTGCTGACGGACTGAACTCAGACAGCAGCCAAGTCCAGCTGACAGAGAGAAGGTGTGTGTGTGTGTGTGTGTGTGTTCATGTGTTTGTGTATATCTTCGTGTCCACCGCTGTAGACATCATGCATGTGTGTGATGCGATGACATCATATTAAGATAAACAGTGTGTGAGTTATTATTAAAGCTGAACTCTAAACACAGCGACTGTGTGATATGACGGACGTCACAAACACTTAGAACAAACTGCAGCAGGTTGTTGAACATTAAATGTGCAGATTTCCTGAGTGTTAAAGGTTAAAATCACTTTTCGGACGCAGACTGTCTGTCGCAGTGACAGTAGAGGAGGAAAGCACAGCGTCATGGGGTCACGAGCACCACCAGCTCCTCTGCAGACGACCTGGAGCCGAAACGAAGTGTCGTTAGATACTCTGATGACATAGCTGTTTGTCTGTGTTTTCTGTATCTGTGCCTATCAGATAAACCATAAATAAATAAAAAAGTACACCCCCACAGATGGTGCTAAGGTGGAGGTGGAGGAGGAGGTCTGCAGGAGCAGCTGGTGATACATCACAGTCACTCCTCCAGTGTCCGCTCAGAGCTGATGAAAGTTCCTGCACAGAGGATTTACTCTGGAGTGGTACTGAAGCTAAGAAACACTCAAACACTGTTTACTCATTTATCAGTTAGTATTACTATTAGTCAGAGTTAACTTTACTGTTCACACATAAAAACACAACATTAATATCAGTCTGAATGTTCAAACTACGTCACTGAGAAGAGACAAAGAAGACGTCTATGATTAGTATTAATAATGATAATACATTTATGTGGTAAAGGACCTTTCACAGAGATAAAATCCACAAAGTACTTCACCAAAGAAGACCATTAAAACACACAGTCAATAAAAACAAAGGCAATTTAAAAGGAAAGCGTTCAAGAATAAAAACAGAAGAGATCAAAGTAAAAGAAAACTGAGCTGAGCAGTCTGAAGCAAACACAGACAGGAACAGCAGACATCTGAGGGATAAAGGACATTTTAATAGGACAGGTCTTCAACTGATTTTAAAGACTTGCTGACGAAAACACTTCTGAAGAGTTACAGCCACTATCTCACGATCACTTTTAGTTTTCAGTGTAGAGTGCGGTACAGAAGACCTGAGACCCTGTTTAGACCTGCTATTAACATGAGTGAGTGATCTGATCACAAGTGGACAGCTGAGACACATCGCCTTTCACACCTGTGTCTGTAATGCGTCTCCAGCTGACCACTCTTTACTGCCCCGTGCACAGTTATTACGTCAACACTAGCTGCTAGCTGCTCTGTAGCATGCTCATTAGTCACGTTAGTGGTTGTGTCAGTACAGCTGGGATAATCACTGTCGGCAGACTTCAACACATCTCGTTCCACAGGGCAAAACGATGGATCTCAAAATGGCTGTTACACAGTAAAGCACTAGGGCCCGTACACATGCCACATCTTTATCCGCCTTTAACAAGGTCGCGTGTTAGGTGCTACTCTTGTGCCTTTTCTGTGCCAGCTTTCATCTTCTTCCAGGTGTTGTTTTGTAGGTGTGTATTAGGCCAAAAATACAGTCTGTGGGAAGGATGTTGAGCTCTGGCAGCCCTGCATTAAACTGATTAACCTCTCCATATTTATCACAGACTGTTATTTACAGAGGAAGGGAAAGATATCTGCCAGTTGTGATTGGTTGAACTCTCAGGGTGCAGCCATCGTGACCTGAAAAATAGATGCTCGGAAACGCATGCACACCGTGACAGTGTTGCTCTGGTGTTTGAGCATGCCTGCCGTGCGTCTACATTGAAAACAATGGATTGGAGGGCACAAAAAACGCTACATGAGTGCGGCTCCTTAGTGCACTGTCACCAAAAGAACCTCCATGTCCTGTACTGATGATGCAGTCCATGTTGGGGACGCATCAGGACGCATCAGTGTTTACACTGCAAAAGACATGTGGTCAAATGCATCCCAGACTACCTCGGCAAGTGGTGTTCGGATCACAATGCGTCTTGGTGGCTGTTTACACTTGTATTTAGTACTGTCCACCTGTGATCGGATCACCCAAAATGCAAGTTCAGGTCCTGAGAGACCAACTGATGATGAAGGTCACAGAATATGGTTTGTTAATCAGTATCATTATTAATCTTCAAGATAAACTCTGCAGGATGATGTTTTGTTTTTTGTTTTTTTTTTACAGAATGACCAGTGAAAGTAAAAGTCAACCCCAGCTTTGTCCCCTTGCCGTTTGCCTCGCTATGTTTGACATTTCTCAGCCCTTCCACCACAACATTCGTAGCTTCCTCTTCAACTCAATCAGCAGAATTAATGTTGGCATTGGATGTTTCTACAAACCTTTATGTTTCAACAGCGCTGTAGTTAACATTATGTTGAATTCATTATTTGAAGTGAATTATTATTAAAGATGAATACAGCAGGTACATTTTTTAAGGCTATTTTTTTGGCCTGTTTTGTCTTCAATGACAGGACAGTTTGAAGCGTGAAGGGGGCAGAGTGAGGGGCGCCATGCAGCGAAGGGACACGAGCTGGAATCGAGCCCGTGGTCACTATGGCAAGGACACAGCATTTGTACATGGGGTGCCCGCTCTATCCACTGAGCTACTGGGCACCCTGCAGGTTAGTGTCTGTTGTGGATTTAATACGTAATAGTATTTATTTGATGTAATCAGTTTATTAGGAACAGCTGCCTCAGACTGATCCAACTGTCCTGTCATAAATGATGTTTTGATCCAGCTCTGACATCAGTTAATTAACCTGTATCCTGTTAAACTGACATCACTTTCTGTATTCAGTCACATGGTGCTGCACTGTAGCACACACACACACACACACACACACACACACACACACACAGTGACTCCACAAACTGCTGCAGCAACAACTTTTGCAGAGAAGTGCTAACTTTGCTAACTCTAGCCGAACAGCAGCTGAGGCTGTACAGGTGTGTTTACTGACTCCTGACCCCGCCTCCCACAGGACTACACTTAATTACCCAGCATGCCGCATTTTCACGGAGCTCAGCACCTGCTGTAGCCAATCAGCCTCAGCCGTACTATAGCACAGCTGAGGCCGCGCTGACCTGAGAACGCAGCTCGCTAATGATGGCACTGTGCATCATCGCTGTCACAGGGAGAGCTCGTATCTCCACAGTGAGCTTTCAGGAGCTCAGACTCAACTGAAGGTTTATTTCATGTCAGTGTTTTATAAATTGTTCACAGGTCTGAAGGAAGCAAAGGAGAACTAAAACCATCTACTTTTATCCTTAAATGAGGTGACATCCTTAACATGATTTTCAACAATAACAAAACAGGATTCACAAAGAAAAGTAAAATATGATACGTCACACATCAAACGGGCAGAGACACCATCAAAAAGATCACAGGAAGCTCTCAAACAGGAAACAGCAAACTCTCTTGTGGCCCTGACACCAAGCCAACGGTCGGCCAACAGTGAGTGTCTGTGGCCCTTGTTGCTACGGCGTGTCCCACACCATTGGCCCTTGTTGGCACTAGGTTGGCTTTTTTTCTGTCAATTCATCATGTTGAATCAGCGTTGGCTTCGGCGGAGCCCATTGGTGAATGAAATCACTCTGACTGGTAGTTCAGCTCAGCGCACAAGAAGAGAAACGGAAGTGAGGAAAGTAAACAAAGAGCTAACATCAAGAGGGAGTGAGACCAAAACAAACTTGTTACATAAGGTAAGCAGAAAAATTTCCTGATGGTTTGTGTTGTCGTAACTGGCGCATGACATATATGCTTTGTTCGTTCAACATCAGATTGTTTTGTTAATGTCCAAACTGGCTAACTAGCATTAAGACGGTCTTCTGTCAACTACAAACTGCCGATGGACTCACAAAGTAGACTCACAGACTTGGATAAAAGTTCAAGGTCTTCGATAAGGCTCAAGTCGGTACACAGGTGATCAGTTACACAGGCAAAGGTAAAAAACAGTCAAAAACATACTCAGAAGGAACACAAGGGCAACGCTCTAACTTTCCCAAAAAAGTAAAGACGATCTGGCGACAAAGGAGGGGAAGACAGGGATTTAAACAAACTAAGACAAGGGAGACAATGAGACACAGGTGAAACACATTGGGGCGGGGCAACTAATCATAAAGGAGGGAAACTTGACAGGACGTGGGATCTGAAACGAGACTATGGTTCGGACAATGGTTTTCAAAATAAAACAAGAAACAGGGATGACAAATAAACATGAATTTAGGCAGCTTGAAGGGTCATGACAACCTCCAGTTTCCCTTGTTGTATGATTACAGATGAGCGCCATCTGCTGGTGTGGAGAGTTATTTGTTGCCAAGTTCGGCGGTTCAAGTCTTTGCGGTGTGTTCATGTGCAACTTTTTGGCCGAGACACAGGCATTGTGTAGACGAAGCAGCAGGGGGATTCTGTAGTTCCCTGAAGTCGGTTTGGTGTGTCTGAGCCTTTAGATCAGCTCGAGCTCTCAACCTCAGAAACACTGAAACTAAAAGTGTGAAGCCATGTGTTGTGTTTGAGCAGTATACTGATAGTCCACTTTAATATCTGTTTATTTATAACACAAGTAATTTTGTTAATGCAGCGACAGACACGTGAGTTGTTTCTAATGTGTGAAGCAGAGGGAGGAGTCACAGGGATTAACACACCTGGTTCTTCATCTTTCTATGAGACATAAATCTTACATCAGTTACCAGATCCTGTTCAGACATGAGTCCATAATCAGTCCCCACATATCTCTCCTTCCTCTGTATTGAGTTCGGCTCTGCTGGCCTCAGATCTGCTGAGCTCGGCCTCAGGGCTTCACTGCTTTTTATCAGCCGGTGGAAATAAAGAGGTCCTCAGAGAGACGAGTCCTCCTGTGAGACGAGTCAGATTAAACTGTGATCTTCACTGGAGGTTTAGTGTCAGAGCATTCGCCATGAATGAGCTCCACGTTACAGCAGCACAGTTTGGAAAGATTAAGACTGTCTCCAAATGAAACATGTCTTTGTGTTCTGTATTGATCCTGTGCACAGAGGTCAGGACCAATAAAATAAAGCCTGCAGCAGCCAGACACATGTTCACATATTCACTGCATCACACTGCACTCAATTTAGATTTAATAACTGATTTCAGTTCTTAATATAGACAGAAAAATGTTTTAAATTACAACTAAGGATTATTTTCTTTACAGATTCATCTGCAGAACATTTTCTCAATCACTTCTTTGATTATTTGTGTTATCAAATATCCAAGTTGACCTATTTAAATGTAAATGTAATCAGTTTACTCTGAGAAGAAGCAGGAAGTTCTATTTTTAAATTTATATAGACATGACATATGAAGTGGTATTTGTCTGAATATGTCACAGAGCTGCAACAATTCATTCCTTTAGTCATCAGTGATTACTTCCTCCATGAATGGATTCATAACTTGGTCATCAAAATGTCAGAAATCACTGAAACAGTTTTAGAGCTGATGTCTTAAAGTGTCTTGTTAAAATTTGCAGTTCACTGGGATTTCAAACAAAAAACAGAAACTCTAAGACACCAAAGACAGGAACTAGGGTTGCAACTGTATACTGGTAAACCTAATTGACGGTTATCATACCGTTTTCATTTGCTTATCTATGATATTGAAAAAAAAAATGCAACTGGACAAAGAATCTCAGCTTTATTTTAGTTATTTTCAAAGGAGAGACTTTTTACACAAACTTCCATTTTAAAAAATGGTCTCAAACAGGGTTGAAGCAATCAATCTCAACTTTATTTTACTTTTTACACAAACTTTTACTTATAAAATGGTTTTAAGTTTCAATAATAGTAATAAAATGTTTGTTCAACCAAAGATAACCCTTCTGTTTTCATTCCTTTAAGCGTCATTTTGAATTAGAACAATAATAATGCTGTAACAGTGTGATACCATAAAAAACGCAATATTTTCTGAGATGCTTATTGTACCGTGAAAACTGATGGAATAATATGTGACTATGAGAGCTGTAACTAACTATTATTTCACTATCAATGAATCTGCTTATTACTTAACAATTCACCAGCTCATCATGTCTTCAATAAAATGTTGGAAGACAGTAAAAAAGAGCTCATCAATAGATGAACAGAAAATGGTAAAACCTAAAGCTCCCACATTTGAAGTTAGGTCACAGACAGTCAGTACTGATCCATGCTTTATCTTCAGGAATGTAGTGAATCCTGCTTTGTACCGGCTCTTGTTGAGAAAGCAGTTTGAAATGAAATGGTTTAGCACACACATTCAACACTATTGTGGGAATATTTACATAAAAAAAATTAATCCGCTGGGTCTTCAGATCCTCAGACGCAGGGAGTGAGAAAAAGGCTTTTGCTCGCACCTGCATCGTCTTTGTTTTACCAGAGCCGCCGTTTGTGAGGTGATGAACAAGGCCGGCAGTGAGACATGTTCAGTGGGCAGAACGAACACCTAGCAGAGCAAGTGTTACCCATCCTGGGGAGGTGTTATTTCCCCGTATGATGTTATGCAGGGAAAATCTCAGATTTGCCTGTGTGAGTTTTCTGAGAGGTGGAGCAAACAAAAGAGGGAGAGGATGGACTTTTCTCATTTTTGAGGGCTCTGTAGACAGGCTATGGACACACACTTTTGTCAGAAACCCATGGTAAAGTGCATTTTGCGTAATATGTGACCTTTAAATCATAAATAAACAAAAAGTCCTGATCCCTTCAAGTTATTTTAAAAACTTGTGAGCAGTGAGGTAAAAGACAAATGACCTGAATCATCTCAGTGAATCTCTGTTTCTCATCAGATCACACGACACATCTGTGATTAAACCATCCCATAATAGAGTGGTGCAGGGGTGATGCTTTTTGATAGGCGGACACAGAAGTAAGTGTTACCCTGGTTCCCTCGTCAAAAAGTCTGCAGGATTTCTGCATTGGATTTTGGATTACTGCAGACAGTAAGCGCAGTGGGAAACAAAAGTTTATGATACTTACACATTTTGTTCGGCAAGATAATCTTCACTGATGAAAACCACTTTTATGATTTTTGAAGTCTAAATGCAATCGCCAGAGGTAAAAAGCTAACGTAAGGCTATAAACAAAGTACACAGTCACATGACTTTATAATCACTACAACAAGGCTGTAAAGCTGTGTTTGGCGTGATGCCGTTACTTATGTATTTAATGTCAGAACAAAATGTAAAAGTCCCTTTCAAAACCCCACTGACCTCAAGACGAGGGAACAGGAAGTTATTTCTGGGCTTTAGGACTCATTCCTGCACCACTCTGTACTGACCATGCTGTACATACAGTTTTGATGGCTGTTATGTGGGTGTGTGTGTGTGATGGTTGGCGTGTCAGTGATATTAATGTGTGCGAGCTGACTGTAACTCTCTGAGGGACTCTGATCTGCTGATGTCTTCTCAAAGTAAACATGAGGACAGACAGTGAGTCACTGCATCACTTCCTCTGAAGGACATTTAAAAAGTCAACATGAAGAACAGCATGAACCAGAGGAGACGCAGCGTGCTGCTCAACATTAAGATGACACCACAGCTCACCTCACTCCTTCTGCTCGCCTCTTATATATTTACTCAAGATGGCACTTAAGTACAATTTGATGTACTTGTACTTTGCTTGAGTATTTACATATTAAGCTTCTTCCTCCTCCTCCTCCTCCTCTTCCTCCTTCTTCTCCTCCTCCTCCTCCTCCACACCTCAGTTTCCCCTCTGAGGACCAAGAAAGCCTTATCTTTTCTTAAGTACTTTTTGTTGCTGATTTTGAACACAGCATGTATTGTAAGTATTTTCACAGTGTGATGCTGCTGTTTTTAGATAAGTAAAAGATGAAAATCTTTCCTCACCTCTGGTTTTATTTCACAGTAAACTGAACAAATGTGAGTTTTGGACAAATTAAGACATTTGAAGACGTCACCTCAGACTGTAGGAAATAACAGTGAGCATTTCTGAGAGGCAGACAATATCTGGAAGAATACTTCAAACCTGAGAGTACCTGCATGTATGTAGTAGTGCTGCATGTTGCTGTTCACTGTGTGTCCTACAGATGTATAAATCCTGCTGTATAAGAGTCGCTGCAGCTCATTAGTGTTGCTTCTCATTAAAGGAGATTATTCACAGACTCACACATCTGGAGGATGAAGATGATGAAGAAGGGGATCGCATTAACACCCACCGCAGCGGCAGCACTGAGGTAAGCCTCTAAAAATACACCTGGATTTATCACCTGGCTCCCATGAGGCTTTGCAAACATGAGGTCATTCTAACAGATATCTTCACACAGACGCTCCACACACGTCTTCATCACACAGTAATATCAGATATAAAAAATATAATAGAAAGGGTTCAGAGCTGCAGGAAGGTTTTTACTGCGGCAAAAAGACAAGTACTGATCTGAGGTCATAAAAACATTCAGGTGACCTCATCTGAAGTGTGCATATGTGTGTGTGTGTGTGTGTGAGAGATACTCTTTCTCCTGCTGTTTATCATCTGAGGTTAACTAAACTGTCACACCTCACAACACTATATGCATATATTTATGAATCAAATATGTTTCAGTGTGATTTTCAGGTTACTGTATAAAAAGAAGCTGCAAACAACAAATGACTTTAACAAAAGACTTCAATGATTCACTGATGATTAAAATCTAGTTTTCTGTTGACGGACGGATCTGTGCAGCTCTCGGTGGGAACAAGATGAAGAGTTTCACTGAGTCTGAACTGATTTCTTTGTTGTTTTGTTTGTACGTCCTGAAGGCCGAACGTGAGACTGAATCAAACATTTTTTACAGTGTACTGGGACTCTTCACTGAGCAGACAGATAAAAACGATTCACTGTCTGATGATCAGAAGTCGTCTGCAGAATAAACACAGGACGTGTCCTCAGCTCAGAGTTTTACGTATTCATATCATGATGTCATGTCTGTCTTTACTGCTCTGTGAGATCCTCTTACTGAGACACTGTCTGTCTGTCCTGCAGAGGACGCTTCAGTCTCTCTGTGTCCTTCTGGTTCCATGAGGTCCTGAGACACTGGTTGTTTCTCAAAGTCAAGGACAGATCCTTATATGGCTGAATTTCAAGGATGCTACGTCTTCAAATCCTGCTTTAGGACTGTTCCAGTGTCAAGGATCCTTCAATTTCTAAACTAAATCCTTCATTCAGATGCATGTGTGTATCCTCAACAATTATACAGTACCCACAATTCTTTGTGCATGATTTGCTGGAAGTGAAAGTTGGGGCCTCTTCAGTGAAATCTGCGCCAGCGGAGCCCGGCAGGATTTTGATAAATATGTCATTTATTTGGATTAATATCTCCAGGAGTTTTTATCATGCAAGCATAAAAAAAATATCGATAGAAACCTCCTAATTTATGCTTTTTAATGTGTCCACTGTCAAATAATATGACCGTTTAAAAAAGTGATGTTGACAAAACTTAAAAGCTTTTAACCAAATCCACCCATAACTTCACCCTCAACATCAACGGCTCCACAGTATCCACCTCCCCTCCCATCCGAAATCTTGGCATCACTCTTGATCAATCCCTCTCCTTCGACCTTCACATTAAACACATCACCAAAACAGCCTTCTTTCACCTCAAGAACATCGCCCGCCTCCGTCCATCCCTCTCCTTCTCAGCTGCACAAACCCTCATCCACGCCTTCATCACCTCCCGTCTGGGCTACTGCAACAGTCTACTCTATGGCTCATCTTCACAAATCCTCAATAAGCTCCAGTATATCCAAAACTCTGCTGCTCGGCTACTCGTCCACCTGTGACCACATCACCCCCCGTTCTCCATAACCTCCACTGGCTCACCATCCCCCAGAGAATCCACTTCAAAATCCTCCTCATAACATACAAAGCCTGAATAACCAGGCCCTACACTACCTGTCTGAGCTCCCCCATCGTCACTCTCCCACCTGCACACTCCGCTGTGCCGATGCCAACCTCTTGCCCCTCTCCCACCTGGACCAAGCACAAATCCTGGGGGGACAGGGCCTTCTCCATTGCTGCTCCCAGTACACTGACCCCCCATCACCTGCCACAACAGACACAATAACTCAGTGTGAACATGAACCAAGACTAAAGTGGATCAGAGGTTTTCTTGATCTGGATCAATTAAACTGAACTCAGAACAACAACAGTTAGTTTGATAGTTTGTTAAACTGTGTTTGTTTAGTTTCTCTGCGTCTTCATGTAGGATTATATCTGTATGTTTGTCTAGGAATATTTGTTGTTTTATGACAGAATCAAACCACAAAAACACATCTGAAAGAGAAATGAACATCCAGCAGAGCGAAGGTGTGTTTATAGGTCGGCCTGTAGAAACTGTTTCTGTCTAATCAGCTGATACTGCAGTCGCTGCTGCTCTGTGAACAATACATCACAACTCTGCTCACACACACACCTCAACACACACACACACACACACACACACCCACACACACACACACACACACACTTCTTCTTCAGTCATCAGTAACACACACACTGAAGCCTCTCTGTATCTCCCGGCTCCACACTCCACATCCATTCTTACATTAATACTGTAAACCCGCAGGAGCTGTTAGCATTGTGTTAGCATTGTGTTAGCATCACAGGAGCACACACACACATCCTGCTGAGGTGTCAGGGTGCTGCAGCTGCTGTTGTCATGTTCGTCTGACTCAGCAGAATTATTTAAAGACGAGTGACAGACAGATTTACATCCTCCCACCTGCTGAACTCACACTGAACTCCCTATAGTTGTCAGGAACCACAGAACCAGGAGGAACAATGTTCTCCTCATCCCCCTGCCTACTGAATTCACACTGAACTCCTTTTATTCAGGAGGGCCCAAAGAACCACAAGGAAAAGGAGGATCCAGAGGGAACGAGGAAGAACAGGGTCCTTCCCATCCTCGCAGGAGAGGCACAGGAGAGGTGACACTGTACGAGGTGAAAGGCACAGGTGAAAACAACAGGAAGTTGGTGATTGTAGTTTGTCAGCCGGTGGAGCTGCAGCAGAGACACACAGATCCTGGAGAAGGTTCAGATACTTTACAACACTGAGAGGCAGACTGATGCAGCTCAGGCCAAAAGTCTCCTTTTCATAACTTCTTCATCACTCAGTGAAGACATGAAACACATGTTGATATCATTCAGTGTGACTTCTCATTATGTCTGAAGTCCATCCAGAATAAACCTCCATAAATCCACTTAGGAATCACAGAAGAGGAGGAATTACAACTTTTCATTAGCATCAAATTAATCATGTGATAGTTGTGCGTACATTCATGGGTACACTGCAAACAGGAGCTGCTCACACATCGTTCTGCTCACTGTGAATGGACACACAGGTTGTACATCCAAAAAAGCATCATGGGAGCTGTAGTTCAAACCTTAAAGTGTCATTATCTCCCAAAAAGAAGTAAGACAAAGAAAAATAACAAGAGAGAAAAATCCATTAAAATAAACATTTTTTCATGTTTAAAGTATTAATATTTAGACTTTATTGAGGCTCAGAATGTCTCCTTGTTGTTGTTATTGTTGTTGTTGTCATACTGTTGCCATTGTTATTGCCATTGCTATTGCATGCATGTGTGTGTTGGGGGAGGGTCTTAAGAATTGTTGTTTTGTTGTTTGTGTGTGAGTGTGTGTGTGTGTGTGTGTGTGTGTGTGTGTGTGTGCGCGCGTGGTGGGGGTTGTTACAGTGTCAAGAGTTGCTGTTGTTGCGCGTGTGTGTGTGTGTGTGGGGGGGGTTATTATACTGTAAAGAGTTGCTGTTGTTGCGTGTGTGTGTGTGTGGGGGGGGGAGGGTTGTTATACTGTAAAGAGTTGCTGTTGTTGCGTGTGTGTGTGTGTGGGGAGGGTTGTTATACTGTAAAGGGTTGCTGTTGCGTGTGTGTGTGTGGGGGGGAGGGTTGTTATACTGTAAAGAGTTGCTGTTGTTGCGTGTGTGGGTGGGGGGGGAGGGTTGTTATGCTGTAAAGAGTTGCTGTTGTTGCGTGTGTGTGTGTGTGTGTGGGGGGGGTTATAGTGTAAAGAGTTGCTGTTGTTGCGTGTGTGTGTGTGAGGGTTGTTACAGTGTAAAGAGTTGTTGCATGTGTGTGTGTGTGTGTGGGGGGGGGTGTTACAGTGTAAAGAGTTGCTGTTGTTACTGCATGTGTGTGTGTGGGGGGTGTTATAGTGTAAAGAGTTGTTGTTGCGTGTGTGTGTGTGGGGGGGTGTTATAGTGTAAAGAGTTGCTGTTGTTGTTGCTGCATGTGTGTGTGTGGGGGGTGTTATAGTGTAAAGAGTTGTTGCATGTGTGTGTATGTGTGGGGGGTGTTACAGTGTAAAGAGTTGCTGTTGTTGTTGCTGCATGTGTGTATGTGTGGGGGGGTGTTACAGTGTAAAGAGTTGCTGTTGTTGTTGCTGCATGTGTGTATGTGTGGGGGGGTGTTACAGTGTAAAGAGTTGCTGTTGTTGTTGCTGCATGTGTGTGTGTGGGGGGTGTTATAGTGTGAAGAGTTGTTGTTGTTGTTGCTGTTGTTGTTGTTGTTATTGCCGTGTGAGTCTGTGTGTGTGTGTGTTTGTGGGCGGTGGTGTTAAAATGTGCGGCGTCCTGTTGCAACCACTCTGTCTGTGTGTGCTGCTGTGTGAATGTGAATGAACCTGGCTCTCGGCTCTGTGTCGTCCTGTGTGTCCATCTGCAGCAGCTGCTGCCTCGTTTGTTATAAAGCTAACACATCTTTTATTGATGTGGATCCATCAAAGGGAAGTAAACAGGCTGTTAGCCTTAAAGTTCAGAGCTGTACAAGTCAATGTGTTTCCTGTAGGATGGTTTCTAAGTTAAGCTGCTGTCTTCCTCCTGATGGACAGACACAAACTGTCAGAGGCCGTTACCATCTCTGAGTTTATGTCTGTTTTAAAGGAAAATGGGACGTGTGTGACAGATTTTATTTACCTGGTTTAATAAAGAAAAAAAAAAGAGAAGTGCAGAAACAGACGTCAGAGCGTCTTTCGCTTCTGTACTGTGTACTAGTTCCCAGTCAAACAGGAAATGAGTAGTGCACAGTTAGAAGAGGGATTCAGATGTTTACTGTGAAATCAAACAGAGAAAATTAGAAAATCATCACTAATATTTGGGTCATTCTTGCTTGAACATAAAGTTAATGATCAATCAATTATCAATAATAGAGATAAAGGTTAGCTGCAGCTGTGTCTTAGTCTCTGAAGATGCAGATTGCTTTCTGTGGGTCAACAAATGAATGAATGGACTGATGGCTGCGGTGAGTTCAGTGAAGTTGGACAGAGTTCTTCCTCTGCGAAGATAAAGCTCTGATATGAACGGACTCAGGACACACTGACATGTATTGTCCATACAGATAGTTAGCATGCAGCTCAGAGCAGGAAGTGGGAGTCAATGCCCCCGCCCAGCAGCAGAGTGTGGGCAGCAGGAAAGAAGAAGACGAGATGTCTGAACTGGCATCTCAATGTTCCTTCTGTCTGTGTGTGCGTGTGTAGGCGCCCTCACACAAAGACGGCAGTGTGTGATCAACAGTGTGCTGCTGGATGTCTCCTCCTCATCATCATCATCATCATCATCATCATCATCAGGAGGTCACCGAGTCTTTATGTGTCCACATCATAACATGACACTAACAAACACCTACAGGCTGATGTCTGTTTAATATTCATATCTAATCATGTTCAGGGGGACATGTGACCTCCCCGACACACACACACACACACACACACACACACACACCACATGACCTCCTGCTCATAATGTAATAAAATAAGAAGCTGCGTCCTGATAGCAACGAGCTGCTGCCGGAGGTCAGAGAGGAGTCTTCATACATTCCTGCTCACCTTCACCTTCATCATCATCATCACTGCTGAGTCAATGTGCGTGTGTGTGCTCGTGTGTGTGTGTGTGTGTGTGTGTGTGTAGATAGAGGAAACAGCTCGGAGACATTATTACTGAGGATGTTGAAACAACATGATGTTTTAATGAGCCGTGTGATGCCGAGCATAACAAACACACACAGAGCTTCACAGCCTGTGATCACAGACACTTTAACATGTGGACAGGAGGAGCTGGGGATCGAACCTGTGACGAACAGACCATCTGCTCTGCCAGAAGTCATTAAAAAGTCTGTATCAAAAAACAGTGTGTGATGATTAATTGTATTTTCTACTTGTTACATGTGATGACGTCAGATAGAGTGGCTCAAATGAACACTGAATGCACTCCTTTTTCCTTTTTAAAGATTATTTTGCCTTTATTAGACATAGGGATGCACCGAAATGAAAATTTGTGACCGAAGCCGAATATTATTAAATGCTTGGCCGAGTACCGAGTACCGAATACCGAATATCATTGTTTAGTTTTTCATTAGTTTTTGCAGATGAACCCCCTCCAGATTAGTGTTGTCACGGTACCAAAATTGGGGCCCACTGTGCGATACCAATGAAAATATCATGGATCTGAGTAGTATCATGATACCACAGCGAAAATGAGGCAGATGTGCCTTTTGTCATTTATAAAAAGATAAATCACTTTTCTATAATACATCAATGATATTTCAACGGAATAAATTACTTACTGACTTATTCATACTTCAAAAACAGCATCAATAAGTGATGAACATAGGGGGGATCAAAATAAAATAAATAAATAAAATAAGAATCAACCAGCCACCCTCCTCCCCTGACAGTCCCTTCATAAGTAAAGAACAGTCCCTAAACTGCAGTGAGATTTGTGGGCCGTGAACAGCTCGTTTCTCCTCTGACACGTCACATACCTGTGTTTGGCTGGCTCGGCTGTTCAGGTACTTCTGGGCAGTCATGACAATAAGAAGAGGATATTATTGGAACTGACTTGTCCGTTGCCGGTAAGCCGATGGCTGCCGTATTTGACAGGAATACTGTGTCTGTGACCCCCGTTCAACCCACAACCGATGAGATTCGCCTTTTGTTTCTGCTGGTGATTGAAATCTGTAGGCTGCTCGCACAGCGTGCTGAATGATTTAAGCCTATTTTGCTCGCTCAAAACTATTTTTAGTCGCAAATGTGAGTGCCATTTGATTGCGTTATCAAAACACGCCGCTATTATTCGGTCTTGCTTTTCACTTATTCCACCGAATACCGAATGTGTGGTTTTTTGCAATATTCGGCCGAATATATTCGGTTACCGAATATATTCGGTGACCGAATATATTCGGTTACCGATATTCGGTGCATCCCTTATTAGACAGGAACGCTGAAGTTGAGGGGATGACATGCAGCCAAAGACCAGGGTTGGTAAATGGACCTGCACTTGCATAGCACCTTTCTAGTCTTCCAACCACTCAAAGTGCTTTTTACACTATGAGTCACACTGGTGGCTGAGGCTACCATACAGGGTGCCACCTGCTACTTGGTTATAAACACACTCACACGCCAATAGAACAGCCATCGAGAGCAATTTGGGGTTCACTATCTTGCTCAAGGATACTTCCACATGCAGACTGGAGGAGCTGAGGATCGAACAGCTGAGCTTCCGATTAGTGGATAGCCAGCTCTACCTTCTGAGCCACAGCCACCAAAAACCCGCAACAGTTGTGGCAAGGACATGATGGGGCCCCTGCTCTATCAGAGCTTATGGGTGCCAAAAATACACCCCTTTGCCACCAAAATTAGTGCATGTAAGCAGGTTTTTTAAGTGCGGGAAAACCCGTTACAAACAGGCAATAGTCTGCTTACCTATTGCCAGAGGTCCAGAGCCTGTGCAGGTAAAATGGTAAATTGACTGCACTTGTGTAGCACCATTCTAGTCTTCCAACCACTCAAAGCACTTTTGCACTACATGTCACATTCACACACTGGTGGCCGGGGCTACCATACATGGTGCCACCTGCCACTCAGTAACCATTAATACTCTCTCACACACCGATGAAACAGCCATTGGGAGCAATTTGGGGATCAGTATCTCGCCAAAGGATACTTTAATGTGTACTAGAGAAGCAGGGGATTGAACCACGGATCTTCCGATTAGTGGACGACCCGCTCTTTCGTCAGGAATCCAGGAAGAGGAAGGTTATGTAAGTGTGGGAGTGGCCTATTTGAATCCCTTTTGTTTGAGACCATGCTGCAAGGTGAGTGTGTTTGCTGATTCTGTGAGTTTATCTTCTCTATCTCCTTTAACTTTAGCTTATATTGGAGTTATGACATGTAGCGTGTGAAATAGAGTGTGGTGAATGTGTTAGGAAAGGTAGTATCAGCACTGTTTCTACCTGGAGCTCACATCAGCGGAGCCTGGGTTTGTTGAAGGTGGCAGTGCTGTTTGGGCTGAGAAAGCCATGTGTAAGTAAGGTAAAGGAGGTTGTTGGGTTGGTGCGGGGAGCAGTGAGAGCTGGCATTAGGGGAGTGTCGCTGGGACGCCGGAGATCACTGTCTAGCCTCCTGGAGGTGTCGTGGGACCAACTAGACGAAACACTGGTGAAAGAAGGTTCCCACCTGATGACCCCAAAGACATGTTAGTTATCACTGCTCACTGGTCTGTATAGTTAAGCCTTGCCAATATAGCTCATTATTACTTATAGTTAAGCTCATAGGGCTTAGGAGGTTATTCACTGAGCGCTGATCCTTTCTCTAGAGCACAAACTTCTTGCCACAGTCACCAAATGTCACAGTCAGGCCGGAAATCATGCTAGTAAACAGCAGAAAGCAGCATGGAGGCCAGTGAAAATGTTACGGGGTTACTTCTTTACATTATCTGTTACTTATTCAGTCTCTCTCTCAAACTCGGACTAATTTTGGAACAATGTTTGAGTGCAGCTTGGATGGAGACGGACAGTATTCTGTGACGGTGTGTCATTGCATTGCATTCAGCCCTAATCCTCAGCACAAACATGATGTACATTATTATGACTGCATAATAATGTACACATGTAACATATCTGTGGTTTGCAGAAATTTCCAATGCCAACTTTTATTCTGGCAGTTGGGTTCTGGTGTTATTTATAGCACCGTCTCATTAGTTCATCACATTTCTGTAAACCATCACCAGCTGTGATATCTCTGCCATCATTATTAAACATCAGGTAGATGATCAATCATTCATTAATAACGCTGAGGTGAAAGGATCATTAACATGTGAATAAATCTCAACTCATTAAAATTTACTTTACAGAAGATCCTCTTAACATTTTATTATAAAGTTCCATCTTATATTTAATCTCTTGCTCATCCTCTCAGCTGCAGATGTCTGTGTTAAACTGATCAGAGATGACACATGTATGTTGTTGGTGGTTGTTGATGTGTGAGAGCAGGAGGCTCCATCACAGACGCTCCTGAGAGATAATACAAAGATATGAGATGTAGAATAAAGTGGAGGCAGCTGCGACGTGTTGATGATCTTTTGATCTCTGCTCGAAAAGAAATACTCCAACGCACTGATTTTCTGATTCGCATATTAATGTAACCGTGAGTTTCTTTTCCTTCAACTTCAATTGATGGTTGCCATGGTTACTTATTTACCTGTTCAAATGTGTGTTGTATAATTCACACACATGAGCACAGTGAGAAAACACTCACGCTGATGAAACCAGGTCAGACCAGCGAACGATCGGTTTGTAAATGTCTGTTCTGAAACATCAAATTAACAACACGCTTTAATGTCATCCTCTGTTACCACAACACAAGACTCATGTTTTCTAAGAAATCAGCCACTTAATTGTCCTGAGATTCTGCAAAAGTCACACTGCCATTAAAGTCTAAATGCTTGAAATGAAAAACTGCAAAGCTACATCATTTATGGAACTGAAAATGTGTCAGTGCAAACTACAAAAATATAAGACCACAGGGCACAAACTGCAGTAAAGAACAAAAAAGCCCAACTACAAAGACACAAATTAACCATAAAGACAAAAATGACAAAACAATAAAACAAAAACAATAAAAACATGTTTAAAAAGAAATGTAAGATGACTTTAAAGACACGCAAAACCACCACAAAGATTCAAAACAACCACATATACACACAAAACAACTGCAAAGACTCAAATTGACCAGAAAGTAAAAGAAAATTGACCACAAAGAGATGCAAAAAATTGAAAAGGACTCAAAATGACTGCAAAAATCAACTGCAAAGATGCCTAACTGCAAATAGACACACACCTACAAAGATGCAAAACAACTGCAAAAATGAAAAATAACTAAGGCTGCCCCCTAATACGCGACCAAACATTAGCTGACCAGAAAGGTCATTAGTCGGCAAGATTTCATTGGTTGCTTCGTCGCAGAAAACAAACCCAAAAAAGTAAAACTCTATTAGGAGCTGCGCCTTGTCAGAATAAATCAAAACGTATCTGACTGGACCATGTGGGAATTTAATTTGAAAGGACAGACACAGGAAGTGTCCACGCTCAGCAGTCAGACAGGAGTCAGGTTAATTTCCAGGGCTGGTACCTGCAGTTATTCCACAGCCTAGTTAATAACATGTCGGGCAGGAAATCCAAAGTGTGGGATCATTTTGAGAAGGTGAAGGACGAACCCAAGGTGATATGTAAACTCATCTTCATTGGTCGACTACAAACATGACGTATCATCTGAAACATGGAAGTAGCTACATGCCCATTAGCCCACAGCGTCATTAACAGGCGGCTCGCTCAGTGTGTGACGTGCACTTGTAGATAAAATATAGGCCTATATTAATGAAGGTTCATTAGTACGGTTTTGTATTTCTCTGTAATGTAGCACAGTGTTAACAATGTTACTGATACTATTCTTTCTCACACCTTCAACTCAAACCATTGTGTTGCCCCGCCCAAAATATATAGTTTGATAATTAAATTAATATCATAAACATGCGGGCGACCAGTCGACTAATGGCCCTAAATGACGACTGTTGATCGACTAGGAAAATTCTGAGTCCGAACCCTAAAAACAACAGCAGACACACAAAGCAGCTACAAACAGACATGGTGGACTGATGTGTAGTCATTATAATCTTCAACAGTCCACTGCCTCCTTCTCTCTGCCTGATGTTCAGACTCCGTCCTGTTTGACGTTGTTCATAAAGTTTTACAGAAACATCATCAGTGTTGTTGAGCGCTGCACGGCTGCTTTATTGTCGCTTCATCTTTGAAGAAACTGTCAGTCAGTGTTCTCTCCTCTGATCACATGATGATCGCATGTTAGACCAACGTGTTTATACTGCGATGATGTCACAGTGCTTTAAGTTAAAACAAAGATAAACACCATGGTTTGGATGTGTGGGAAACAGAGAGTGAGACGAGACAAACGTCCGCAGCTCCTCTGTGTTTCCAACTTCAGTGAAGTGTGCGTATGATTTTTACACCTCTGCATTAAGACATCTGACGGATTCAACACAAAACAACACAAAGCTTCGACTGGAGACACTAAACAGAATAATGTGTGTGTGCGACTGTGTGAGAACATTAATTAAAGAGCACAGTTGAAATGAGGCTGAGGCGTGCTGTGACATGTTTTTGTTTGGACTGAAATAGGCCGCTCATCACATGTCACACTCCTGCAGACAAACTTTCAAATTACATTAAGTCACTTACGGGAGGAAATTGAATCTGCAGCGCAGGGAGGGAGCCTACACATCATTTACCGTGAACACACACACACACACACACACACACACACTACTGCAACTTATCTATCATTGGAGCTGCTGAGGGTCTTTACTAAACAAACATTTACATGTGATGCTCTCTGAGACTGAAGCATTTTAATTTAAACACACTAAAGCTTCCTGAAGGGCTACAGCAGCATTTATAAACTGTTCCTTCATGACGTTAAAGTATCAGCAGCAAAAGTATTCTCTCATAAATATCTGCTGGACGTCACGGAGGAGAAGTGCTCCAGCTTCACAGCTTTAACTGAGAAACGTCGATCCAATTAAAGAAAAACAATCATGTGTAAACGATGACAGCTGTTTGTAATCTGATTGGACACTCTGTGAGCACGCTGGAATCAATGACTCACTGATCAATCAGGTGTTAGTGATATCTGATCATTCATGAGAGAAACGAGGAGACAATCAATGACGGAGGAGACTGTCTCTAATTTTAGTTTGTGTTTGGACGGTGAGGCCGGCTGACAGAGAACATAATACTCTAATCAATGTGATACCTGATATATTTATCACAGAAAACAAACTAACAGGCTGGAACCATCCTGAGAACAAACACACACTGAGATCTGCAGCCGTCAAACTCTGATACATGAAGACACCACTTTGTCTGTCTGTCTGTCTGTCTGTCTGTCTTTGAGGTCGTTTAATGCCTCTTTGTAGTTGTTAAATGTGTCTTTCTGGTTGTTTGTCTCTGCAATGTTATTAGATGTCTATTTGTGGTTGTTTTATGTCTTACTGACATTATTTAATATCCCTTTGTAGTTGTTTTATGTCTCTCTGTGGTTGTTTTATGTCTCATTGACATTTAATGTCTCTTTGTAGCTGGTTAATGTCTCTCTGTGGTTGTTTAATATCTCTTTGTGGTTGTTTTATGTCTCTCTGTGGTTGTTTTATGTCTCATTGACAGTATTTAATGTCTCTTTGTAGTTGGTTAATGTCTCTTTGTGATTGTTTATTGTCTCTTTGTGGTTCTTAAAAGTCTCTTTGTGGTTGTTTTATATCTGTGTGTGGTTCCTAAATGTCTCTTTGTAGTTGGCTTATGTCTCTCTGTGGTCATTTAATGTCTCTTTGTGGTCGTTTAATGTCTCCTTGTGGTTGTTAAATGTGTCTTTGTAGTTGTTAAATGTCTTTTTGTGGTTGTTAAATGTCTCTTTGTGATCATTTAATGTCTCTTTGTGGTCGTTTAATGTCTCTTTGTGGTCGTTTAATGTCACTATGGTCGTTTAATGTCTCTTTGTGGTTGTCTTATGTCTCTCTGTGGTCATTTAATGTCTCTTTGTGGTTGTTTAATGTCTCTGTGGTTGTTTAATGTCTCTGTGTTTGTCTTATGTCACTGTGGTCGTTTAATGTCTCTTTGTGGTCATTTAATGTCACTGTGGTCATTTAATGTCTCTTTGTGGTTGTCTTATGTCTCTCTGTGGTCGTTTAATGTCTCTTTGTGGTTGTCTTATGTCACTGTGGTCGTTTAATGTCTCTTTGTGGTCGTTTAATGTCTCTTTGTGGTTGTCTTATGTCTCTCTGTGGTCATTTAATGTCTCTTTGTGGTCGTTTAATGTCTCTTTGTGGTCATTTAATGTCTCTTTGTGGTTGTCTTATGTCCCTCTGTGGTCATTTAATGTCTTTTTGTGGTCATTTAATGTCTCTTTGTGGTTGTCTTATGTCTCTCTGTGGTCATTTAATGTCTCTTTGTGGTTGTTTAATGTCTCTTTATAGTCGTTTAATGTCTCTTTGTGGTTGTCTTATGTCACTGTGGTCATTTAATGTCTCTTTGTGGTTGTTTAATGCCTCTTTGTGGTCGTTTAATGTCTCTTTGTGGTTGTCTTATGTCTCTCTGTGGTCATTTAATGTCTCTTTGTGGTCGTTTAATGTCTCTTTGCGGTCGTTTAATGTCTCTTTGTGGTTGCCTTATGTCCCTCTGTGGTCATTAAATGTCTCTTTGTGGTCATTTAATGTCTCTTTGTAGTTGTTAAATGTCTCTGTGGTTGTTTAATGTCTCTTTGTAGTTGTTAAATGCCTTCTGTGGTTGTTAATGTGTCTCTGTGGTTGTTAATGTTTCTTTGTGGTTTTCTGCAGAGAGTAACGCAGTCAGAGCAGTATCGGCACTGCAGCAAATATCAAAACTAAAAACTGTAGTTACAAACTTGATGAAGGAAGCATAACTACACTTTTAGCATCTGAAATAATCAACGAAGTGTCGCTGCTTCCCGTGTGTAAATGTGCATAGTATCTCTCTTAATGTGGACCGTGACGGCAGCTCTGCTCTGCTCTCTGCTACGTTCACATTTTACATAATGTCATTCACATTTCCCTCATTAATGATGGATTATTTCACCCACCAGCGACCCATCCATGCGTCCCCATGTGTGTGACAAGCAGAGTGTACACGTGTTGTGAACCTGCCTATGTAGGCGCGTTTTACTATCTGTATAATGTGCCCTTTAAACAGCAGGAAAATACTGCACCATCCTGACTTTGGATTAACTGCTTTCTGCTGCTTCAAAGTGCCTGACCACACCTCATTTTAAGACCTACACACCCATGGGCGCACAGATGGCCACAAGTACATTTGCTGCCGTCACCCCCCACCTCACCCTCCAGGCTCTGAAACGAACTGAGACCCTGCAAATAAATTAACAAATAAAATTCCAACATGTGACTTGATTTGTTGGTGATAATAAAATTTTGCTGCGGTCAGTTTTTGACTTTGAGGAGTTTTCTGATGAATTGTGCAGCTGGAGTGTGAGGGTGATATTTTTTCATCAGTTCAAGACATTTTCATGTCTGTGGGAGGACGACTGGAATACGATGACACAGACGATACATCAGCTCACAGAAACACAGACCTGCTGCTGCAGCCGCTGCTGGATCAAGAGATATAAACAACAGTCTTCCTCTCAGGATCATCACCAGGTGTGTTTGAAACTCTGAGTTCTGAATGTCTCTGCAGAAGAGTATGAAAGACTTCATGAATCTGCTGCTCCAGGAAGTCACAGAATCATTCAGTCTGTCAGGTTTTCCATGCATTCATGGATTACTGCAGATTTCTAACATGATGACAGGACTGGCTCTTTCTGTGGTAAGACTGTAGAGTATAAAATGCTGCTGGTGAAGTTCATCACAGAGAGCTCAGTCAGAGCACAGTGTTTCTGATCAGGTCATCGTCTGATCAATGCGTCAGCCTCACTGTCCCGCTCCTCCACACTCACTGTGCAGATTCAAGAGGGCACCTTAATGAGGTGCGAGGCTGAGTGAGTCCACTGGCTGATCAAAGTATCGATCCGTCTCTGGTCCTTCTCATCACTGTCGTCCTGAAGCTGAACATGAGCTCATACAGTCACATGTTGCAGGAGCAGCTGCTCTTTTAAAACATCGACTCAGCATCCAGAACAAACAACAGCTTGTTTCTTTGCTTTAACCAGAGCTGAATAAATAATAATTAATATCTGACACATCAAATGTTTCCTCTGTAAAAATTTTATCTGATCAGTGTGCAAAAACAGAAACATGTTGGTTGTGTCTGTAACTGAAACATCTCAATAAATGTGGTTCATTATTTATAAACAGGTAAATGTTCATCTGATGAAGAAAATAAAGAACTCACAGTGCAGACATTTAGTTCACATATGATTTAAGTAAGTGCCAAGCAGCCGTACACATTCGATCTGTCAATTTAAAGCTTCTTCAGAACAAAATGTCATCACTAAAACTCAGGATATATATTTAAAATGATGGATCTATGGCTTCCTGTGTGCTGCCTTCAGGTTCAACACTGAGTTTACAACCACTTCACAGACATGTGACAGACCTCATCAGGTAAACCTTCAGTGCACGGAGCGGAAAGTGTTTCAGTGATGACACACAGAGAACCATCTGTCGCGGTCAGGAGGAATTATTCTGCTGCTGCCGGTTTTAAAGACGGAGACTGAACAGATGCTTCACTGTAAAAACAAACTGATGGTTCTTTGTTTGGTTTCTGCTTCGCGTTTTCATGAAGTTCACTTTCCTCATTTCCACAGAAATTAACTTACTTTACAGTTTCAACACCAACAGGAAACAAAATAATCGAACTATGAAACACGCAATTGTTTCATGAAATAATAATGATTATAATAATAATAATAGTAACACCTTCCACCTCACCAACTGCATCGCCAATTTCCTTACTCCAAAATGTTCATAAGCATGGGTCAAAGTTTCTCCCATCAAGTCTGTTGTTACAGATCACAGTTTTTGCGTAGGAAGTGGCGTATGCCTCTTTCAGGCCTCATTTTGTGTGAATGCAATGTTCATAAATGAGACCCTTGATGTCCTAAGATTCATTTTTTATTTGACCAACAGTCCGCAACACAAATAAATACCTACATGACAAGAAAAGCAGCAGATTGTCACCTCTGGACTCAGAGAATAACTGAACTGATCCAGTGTAGCCAACTTAGCGACTTTGTCGCTATATTTAGCGACTTCTCAGACCCCTCTAGCGACTCTTTTTCAAAAAAGCGACTAGCGACAAATCTAGCGACTTTTTCTGATGTTATTGAAGACTTCTGGAGACCCTGTTGTGAGAGCACGTATCATTCTTATTCTTCTCAATGGGCAGCGGATGCTGCCGTGGGCTCCTCTCTCGCCCCAAATCACTCACAGACGGCCCAGTCCTCCCTCCCAGCAGCAGTCAGAGCAGGAGACGTTAACCCCTCCACGTCCAGACTGCAAGTGAATCGCGCATGCGAGGAACCGCCGCTGTTTGATCTATCGCTCTGATCCTGACCTGGTTTACAGTCAGGGCGGGATGTAAATGTAAAATTTTCTTTGTCTAATATAAATCACTGAAAGAAGGTTCATTTGTAGTTCTAAACATATTCAGGGTGGTTTTTTTACTCAGTTTTTGTCTCTCCCACGACGTTATTCCTCTCTCCTACAGCAGCCATTACAATTACATGCATATGGATAATTATGCAAATTAGGCAATGACGTCATTTAGCGACTTCTAGCGACTTTTAGGACAGCCAATAGCTACTTTTCTTACTGAGGAGTTGGCAACAGTGAACTGATCATGTGATAACCAATCTAGACTGAAAATCATTAACTGAGTATCATGTTGTGTGTGGCTTTGTCGCCTGTGTTCTCTCAAATGTCCAAGACAAAGGGAGACTATAAAGGCGAATGTTATCTTATCTTATGAATCGACTGATTGTTTCAGCTCTACAACTCAAACACTGAAGAGTCACATTAAGATTCTGCTTGTATAAAATGTCACTAGTATACACACATTATGTAACAGGATCATTATCTTTAATATCTCTGCTGTGATAATCAATAAACTTCTTTATGACTTTGATATGATTCATCATGTATGCATTGATTCATATAAGCTTCCTGTCCGGTTGTTTCATTCATAAACAGTTTAATATTTATGATTTCATTATATATATTATGTAGCTCACCGTTAGCTAACATGCTAACAAGGCTAAAGGTCTGTTATTTGTCGTCACCTGTTGTCACATATCTCCATCCCACTAACAGTTAACTAACCAGCAACAGCAGCGAGGCTCACTCTGACTTCACCAGAATATTTATTTTGAGATGTCACCATAGGATCCTGAAGTTGTTTTTATTTGTGTGTAGAAGAACTACAAACTGTACGACACTATCAGGCGACACTGGCTACGTTTATATGCATGGTTCACTATCATTCCGACATGATGACAATATTCTAAATTTAATGCAGCTCTTGTAAACAGCATATTCTGTTTGGATATTCTGAATTAGGCCTTTTTATGAATTAAGCATTTTCTGATGAAGATGTGTGGGGTCTGATGATATTGTTCAGGTTTTAGGAGCATTCTTTATACAGCTGTAACTGGAGTTGTTACTGCAGTTTGTGACACACACAGCCTCTTGCGTGTTGTGCATGGTCATGGAAATGTTTTACAAAAACCAACTCACCAACAGTTTGAAGGCTGGGGTAGTAGGACTGGGCAATATATTGGTATAATATCAATATCATGATATAAGACTAGATATCGTCTTAGATTTGAATATCGTAACATCCCAAGTTTTGTCTTCTCCTGGTTTTACACAAGTGATGCAATAATCTGAACTTACCGGACTGTTTTAACTGTTCTGGTATTTGCTTTTACAAAATTTGTCATCATATCCACATTACTAATGATTATTAAGGTGGACAAAAATATCGTGATATTTGATTTTCTCCATATCACCCAGCCCTGTGAGATAGAGATGTATATCCAGAAGAGAAGCCCGTATTTCTGGTCTGAAGGAGAAACACACCCACTTTAAACATTATGAAAGACCTGTATATCAACAGGTTTTTAGATATGCACAAATATCACAACGCCGACCTTTTTAAAGAAGGTGGATGAAGGAATGAAAGCGAAAAGCTGTGTTCACACGGCCCAATAATTCAACCACTGGTGGAAAACTGAAATAATCCATTTCAATGCAAAGAAGCAAAATGACATACAGCTCCAGCCGTTCTACTTATGTATATTTTAACGTGATAAACGACACGTTAGGGTACGTTAATCAGAGTGTGCACGGATGCATGTAAACATGAGTATTAGTGGAATATTCATTTTCATTAGCCATGTAAACAGCTTAGTTAAAATGTTGTATTTTACAGAGTGAGGGCAGAAATCAGAATATTCTGTGCATGCAAACATCATCACTGTGTTTGTTTTACTGACTGGTGCTGAGAATAATGATTACTCCATGTTGCCTCTGTAGGGACTAATTAGTGAAATCAGAAGTCCGACATGAACCAGAACAAACTCGGTGTGTTAATAAAGAGTTGAGTCTTGTAAATGTTTGCGTGTGTGATTTGCCGACATCATCAGTGTTTTCACATGGACACATTAAAACAGCCTGATGGGAGCTTTATTACCGAACACACGCTGAGACACAACACAACAATTACGGCCTGTTCTGCAGCTTCTTGCGAGCTGGAGAAAAGACGTGTTAGTGTGATGAGAGAGGAGAGCCAATAGACTGAGACACCACTGAACTCAGGTCAGCTCTGACACAAACACTAACTGAAGGGTCTATTTTATAAGCAGGTTTCGTTTCTCACTTCTCAGACACATTGTTATTCAATAATAATATTATCACACATTTCTTTAGTGGTCTGTGCAGAAATGTGCATTTCTTAGAGAATAACAGAACAAAAGCAGATATTGGTTAGCCAGTCAAACTTTGCCACAATCTCCTTCAGTCATTCATGTTGCTGCTGCTAAACTTTAAATCTGTTTTCCTCTCTGCTCCTGTCAGCTGTCATTTTAGGTGGAATCGTCAATCCACCCCGTTCACCTCCAGTCACCTTATCCAGAGCCCAGGACAAGCTCTTCAAAGCCCACTCCTCTTTACATCCAGATCCTCAGCTCCCTCTTCATCTCATCATCACAGTTACCACCACCAGCATCCAGACTCCATATGGGGAGTTCCCTAATCTACCACATCTTTACCACCCTCCTGGAATAGATAACATCACCATGGGGTCAAATCACAAGACTTTTCACATTTCTCATACTTATGTGCACATGTAAATAAATATTCTTTTCTCTCAGAACAAGTCTCTCCTGATCGAAATTTGATTCTGACTTCTCCCACTAGAACAACATCTCACTTCACCATCAAATACTAACTCATTTTCTATAAACTGTACATAGATATGAAGTCTGACACTGTGTCAAAGAGTGTCCATGCACAGTGAGCTGAAGGACGTGTGGGCAGCTCCTGTTTGCAGTGTCCCAGTGGACATACAGACAACTGTCACTGGATTACTCTGATGCTGAAGAAAACTTAGAAATCATAGAAACAAGAATCATTATGTTTCTAAGTGGATTTACGGCCGTTTATTCTTTATGGACATCAGAGATAATGAGCGGTCACACTGAATGATATCAACATGTGCTTCATGTCTGTGTTCACATTTCAATCAGTGAGGAGAAGAAGTTTCTTTACCTCCTCCATGATCTGTACATCTCTGCTGCAGCACCTGATTAAGATACCTCACATAAGGGATGGGTGGCTTGATCCTAAAATACTGAAACTCTTGATACAAGAAGATCGATCTTAGGGTGAACAGGATCAATACCAAAAAAAGAGATTAGTTAATCTCTTCCACATCGTACATATTTGTATTTCAAAAGTAAAACCGAGCACATCTAGTGCATGTACTCTTTGCTTCTCCACTGCTTTTGTGCTGTCTGCACTTAAACGATTCACTCCTGCTGCATCTTTTTAGTTTCACCAGATACCGGCAGTAGGAGGATCATGACGCCACCTCCCAGCCCTCCTGTTTACTGCTGGGGGCTGATTAGCCTGGAAATCCAGACCCAAATCTAGAAAGATTTAGGGTCTGGCTATGAGTAATGCAAATGACCCAACTCGAGGGGCAGCACCAAGCATGCATTTTAAAATATTTGGGATGCACCGAATATTCGGTAACTGAATATTGCAAAAAACACACATTCGGTATTCGGTGGAATAAGTGAAAAGCAAGGCCGAATAATAGCGGCGTGTTTTGATAATGCAATCAAACAGCGTGCTGTGACAGGCGGAGTAAAATGTCGGCAGTGTGGCGATCCGTCCGTGACGGCACTCGCATTTGCGACTAAAAATAGTTTTGAGCGAGCAAAATAGGCTTAAATCATTCAGCACGCTGTGCGAGCAGCCTACAGATTTCAACCAGCAGCAGAAACGAAAGGCGAATCTAACTGGTTGTGGGTTGAACGGGGTCACAGACACAGACAGTAATGCATTCTTGTCAAATACGGCGGCCATCGGCTTACCGGCGACGGAGAAGTCGGCTCCAATAATATCCTCTTCTTGGCGTGATGACTGCCCAGAAGTACCTGAACAGCTGAGCCGTGGCGGCACACAGGTATGTGACATGTCAGAGGAGAAACGAGCCTTTCACATTTCTGTCTTTGTGTCAGTAACGGTCCACAAACCTCACCGCACTTTAGGGACTGTTCATTACTTATGAAGGGACTGTCAGGGGAGGAGGGTGGCTGGTTGATTCTTATTTTATTTATTTATTTTATTTTGATCCCCCCTATGTTCATCACTGATTGATGCTGTTTTTGAAGTATGAATAAGTCAGTAAGTAATTTATTCCACTGAAATATCATTGATGTATTATAGAAAAGTGATTTATCTTTTTATAAATGACAAAAGGCACATCTGCCTCATTTTTGCCGTGGTATCGTAATACTACTCAGAACCATGATATTTTCACTGGTATCGTACCGTGGGTCCCAATTTTGGTACCGTGACAACACTAATCTGGAGGGGGTTCATCTGCAAAAACTAATGAAAAACTAAACAACGATATTCGGTACTCGGTATTCGGCCAAGCGTTTAATATTATTCGGCTTCGGCCAAAAATTTTCATTTCAGTGCATCCCTAGAAAATATCACTGCACGCAATTGGATAACACTACGACCAATCAGAACAATACACGGGGTGACGTATCCAGAGCTTAGCTACCAGCGGAGCTAACTGGTAGATTAGACTCTTGCCATATCCATCGGCAAAACAGCAAAAACGTCCTTCTTGCAAAGGAAAGAGCGCCGTCTTCTGTTCCTCTTTTAGAGAAAAAGCCAAGTCTAACTCGTTCATTGTAGCAGCCAAAGCTGTTTCAAACAACTGGTGTTCATCCGTAGCCATCTTGCAGTGTTTACTGACTGATTAAGGACCTCTTCGTCGCAGCGCTCAGCGTCGTCATCTGTTTAGCTTGCCTCTGGCCCGCCTATAAGATACACCGATGTGATTGGTGCAACTCGGCTCCAACGGCATGGGTAATGAGCATCATTACTGATTGTCAGAGTGACTCACTGAGCAAATTCAAATTATGCTCTTGCAAGAACTCTGGATTTCCAGGGTAGACATGGACCGTAATTGTACTGTGAATAGAATGGCGTGCGCATCCACGTTACAGTAGGACATTCAATGAGGATAGTATGTTCGAGCCTGACTAGTTTTATCCGACACATAATAGCAGTGATGGATTAATGAAAGAGGAAAAAAACATGAGAAACAGAACTTGGAGCTGCAACTAAAAACAAGGGAGGAGAAGAGAAATGCCTCAGCGTCCAGACCTCTGACACAGAGACAGAGTTCACTGGGAGAGTCTCTTTCGAGCAGCTTAGACGAGGAATATTCCAGGTATATATAGTAGCCTAGTGAATTAATATTTTAGTCCAATCAGGTCTTCAGCGTTGGTTGGTTCACCTCATAAGTCATGACATACCACTCCCAGCCCAAAATAAAAAAGCCACTTTTGATAATAAAAAGTATTGTATGAGTATTGATATTGGTGGTTCTTGCCCTGTTTTATTTAGTATCTGATTGAAACCAAATTTTGTGGTATTGCCCACCACTACCTAACATCCTGCTGACATTACAGAACACCTGCATGCACCTGCCCCTTTCACCACACACAGTAACTTTACCTCACCTCTCTCCCACCTCTCCCCTGTAAAAACCCCTCACAGTTTCAAAATCTCCTCCACAAACACTTTGCAGTATGTGTGTATAACTATATAACTATAACTAATAACACAACTTAAAATTGCTTCCTCAGTGCAGACCTACAAGCTTTAACCAAAAAAGAGACAATTAATTAAAAAAAACAGATAGAGAAAGAGAGCTGCAGACACCACGGCGGGTGCTAAAAGCATCAAAATAACCAACATCAACAGCAGAACAGAACATCAGCACTGCAGGCGTTTTAATCATTTTTATGCTCACAAGTCAGAACTGTGATCGTCAAATGGAGGAGGAAGAGGGAGAGAGACAGAAATGTAGTGAGAGATGTGAGAGAATGTGGTTAACACTGTGTTTGCCTCCAGTTCAAACTGATCAGCAGCCAGCGGAGCTCAGAGGCAGCACTGACCTGGGGTCTGCTGCAGCACCACCTCGGTGAGGTCCTGCAGGCGGACGAGCAGCAGCAGAGATCCGGCTCCCAGCAGCAAGAGGAACCACAGGGAGCCGTACAGGGAGCAGGGCAGCTTCATGACCACTCGCAGCGCACAGTCCTGCAGCCTAAAGTCCACCAGGCTGACCCCAGATCAGCCACCACTGCACAGCCTGCAGACACAGAGGAGGGAACAAACTGTTCGTTACACGTATCAACATGTGAGGCTTCACAGCTGAGGAGGGAACATGACTCCAGTTAGGCTCTGCTGTACTGAGATCAGCTGACTGATCATTAAAATGTTGCAGAGAAACTAGAAGTTGTCACATTCCTGTTCAGACACTAACATCTGTTAACATCTGCATGAGCTGCGAGGTTCACACTGTGAGGAGGAAGATGAGACCACGACACACAAACAGTCAACAGCTCCTCCAAATTAAAACACAACATACAGCGATTGTAACGTTATGATCTGACCTCAGCAGGATCATCATCTGTCTGTGACTTGTTATATCTCTGGGGTTGTTGAAGGTGGCAGTGCTGTTTGGGCTGAGAAAGCCACGTGTAAGTAAGGTAAAGGAGGTTGTTGGGTTGGTGTGGGGAGCAGTGAGAGCTGGCATTAGGGGAGTGTCTCTGGGACGCCAGAGATCACTGTCTAGCCTCCTGGAGGTGTCGTGGGACCAACTAGACGAAACACTGGTGAAAGGAGGTTCCCACCTGATGACTCCAAATACGTGTTAGTTATCACTGCTCACTGGTCTGTATAGTTAAGCCTTGCCATAACAGCTTATCATAGGGCTTAGGAGGTTATTCACTGAGTGCTGATCCTTTCTCTAGAGCACACATTTCTTGTGTTTATTTGAACACTGTTGGTAGCATGTTCAGACACGCACATTACCTGCTTAGAGAGACGATCATAATAACCACGGCTGTAATGATTTCTGTATTTGAACCAAACCGTCAATGTCCAGCTGTAACAGTTCGGCTATAACATTACAGCTGTAGTGGTCTGGCTGAAGCAGTACTGCTGTAACAGTGTGGCTGTAAAGATTTCTGTATTGGAACCAAACTGTCACAGTACGGCTTTAGCAATACGGCTGTAAAAGTACAGCTGTATTGTTCTGGCTGTCATGGTACGGCTCTTACAGTGCAGCTCTAACAGTACAAGTGTAAGGATTCCTGTATTTGAACCGAATTGTCACAGTAAGGCTGTAGCAGTGTGGCTGTTTTTTGTTTTAGCCGTACGCTGTTTGCAAAATGTGCTGAGGTTAGCGCAACGATTTGATTGGCTGTGAGTCAGTCACACAGATGAAAAGGCGGAGCTGGAAGACAGGTTCCTGCAGGTCAGCTACAAGAACAACGAAGAGACAGTTGTGTAAGGCGAGGACAGCGTGTCTGCGTTGTAAATGGAAACACATCCAACATGCTAACACACATTTAACATCCTCACCCAGATGTGACGCTCACCAGGATGATAAATATTTTGTTGTTTCGAATGATTAAACAAAGGTGGAACAACTGAAACACTCCTCCTAATGCACAATTTAGTTTTTATTATTTATTTAGTATTTTCAGTTTGATTTCACAAGGGAAGCTTTTCAGTGTTACAGCCTGTTGTGACCTGTTGCATTATGGGAAAGTGTTTGTTCAATGTTAGTACATTACGATACACAAGTGTTTGTAATGTTCCTTATTTTTATCATGGAAATAGTTTAACAAAATGTTCCCACAGGGAGGATTGTGTCTGACTTTGTTCTACCGTCTGTTCTACATACACAATAACTAGGAGATACTGATGAGTTATTTTTTCCTGCTGTATCAAACTCACACTGAACAGTAGCTATGTTTCCATCCAAAAGTGATTAGAATCATTGGGAAATGCGCATTAGTTTTTTGTGAGTTTTCCACAGAACCTGAAACAAAACAAATCTTGCATTCTTCTTCTTCTACGTTTTCTGGCGGTTGGCAACCAGCTTGTAAATGCATTACCGCCTTCCTGACCTGGAGTGTGGATATTACCATTAATTTGAACATAACTGTTTCCATCCCCCGTTTTGCAAATCAACATTTTTTCGAATCAACCAAAACCCGGCTAAAGCGAGTGTATTTTAGTTTGTGCGAAACAGGGGATTTTAATTCGAATTTTGGCATTTCCATCATAATTTTTCGATACGATACTTCTAGATGTGCATCTAAACAGGCTGATGGAAACATGGCAAGTGACTCTGGACTCACCTCTACTCATAAGGGTTAAAGTTAACACTATTAAAGTTAGAGAAACATGATACAGAGCTGAAACGATTCGTTTATTAACTGAGTGTATTTCCTGGATTTCTTTCTTGTTGTCTGCTTTATTTCACATTAAACTAAATCTCTTTAGAGTTTTAAACTGTTGTTGTCTTAAACAGGACATTTAATGACGTCACCGTGAGAAACCGTTTTCAGTTTAAAGCCTCCAAAAATCAAATTGCAGGTGACAAATCGTTCACAGACAGATACACCTGTAGGCTCTCTCCACATTGCAGAGGTGTGTTTGAGTGTTTGAACAACTGCAGAATTAACACCATAACCTTCTTCTGAAGAGTCATAACTCCTCCGACCACTGGAGGGCGCTCTCACTGTGACATTAACAGATGTAGTTTAGGGGCATTTGCTGAAACAACTGATTCGGCTGTTTTTTTGGGGCGAGGACAGTCTCTAAATAAAACCGTGTTTGGACACACTGTACACTGACTGTACGTGCGTGTGTGTTTACTGCTGAAGAATCTGCTGACTTCACGCTTCCTGTTCCCATGGGGCCATGCAGGAACATCTGTTTCTCTGGAGTGCACTCAAACAGCTTCCCTCAGCAGGTGCGACTCTATGGTTGCTATGGAAATAACCTATGCAGGTACACACACACACACACACACACACACACACACACAGGTTCACACTGCAGGCTGAGCAGATATTAATTCGTGAAACAGCAGCTCAGAGGATTGATGAAGCCTCCTGCTTTCCTCCAACCTCAGCTCACTGAGCAGCCATGATGGGAGTAAACACCAACAAATGTCTAATTTAACTGAATCTCTAAATTACTTTTGGCCGATGAGGACTGAAAGATACCAGAGCACCTCCAATAAAACAGCTAAAGGGCCCTTAAAACGTCACCAACTTATGTTTCTGTAGTGAAGTCAACATTAACACATTATGACCTTTAAGTTGATGTGTTGAACGTTATTTCCACATCCAGCGGTTACAGATTAAAATGATGATTCATCAGGAGTCTTTGTGTTTGTGTCACTTGATGAAAGTCCAATACAAAGTGGTGCTGGAATGAGTCCTCAAACCCAGAGATGAGCCAGTATGTTAGTACGTCCTGTTGAAGCCAACAGGTTTTTTGAATGGAATTTTTTGGTTAGATGCCTGAAATAAGATCACACAGCTGAAGAGACTTTAACATTTTGTTCTACGACATAAAATACATCAGTAATTACCCTGCTCATATATATTTTAAAGCCTTTAGGTGTTGGCGGTTGCTAACAAGTGGCTACATGAGACTACAGAACATCATCACGCCGAACACGGCTTCAATACCTCATTGTGATAAAAATCCAGGAAGTAAAGCAAACGTTGAAGAAGAGTACACTTGCAAGATAAATGTGACACTTTCTAATGTCACAATGGAGGGACAACTACGCAGGTTGATTTTAGCGCTGCTCATCGTGGACTATATTGCTGTCATTGTTCATTTTAGTCAAACCATACAGTTTGAAAACGAGGCGCAGCTCCAACTAGAAAACAATGTTTTGATGCATTGGATGTGCTGAATGTTCATATTAAGGCAGTACAGGAGGAGGTGCACATTAATAATCCTCCAGAACTGTAACATGCTCATGTTTAACCTAAACAATGTGTCATGTGACTGCAGTTGGTTTACATCCAGGTCGGAACTCGTTCTCACCACAAACCAACCGCACCAGAGTTCATTTGTAACCGGATTGAGACCACCTTTTCACGAAGGTCTCAGTCTGGTTGTTTTGATGCGCACCTGAGTGTGATTGCTGTGTTCACACCTGCCCAAATGAACTGCCCTTAGGGGGCAAATGAACTTGAGTTTGATTGAACTGAACCAAATAGGGCAGGTGTGAAAGCACCCTGAGAGTGAACCAGAACAGTACAGTTGTGGTCGGACAGGTAAACAATGAGCTGAAAGTCACCATAAAGTTCTATGAAGATTCAGCTGATCTTTCTCTACCAGCGACACTCAACACCCTGTCATAATAATACCTTACAGCTGCTTTAAGCAGATAAAAACCTCTGATATAAAGTTATTAGTGTGTTTGTCAGTCAGGTCTCAGAGTTTGACCTCATTGCGCTAAAGATGATTTGTGACCAGACAGAAAGTCCAGATGGCTTCAGTTTGATAAATGAATTTAATTATAGTTGCATCAATCACTAAAGAGCTCAGGAGATCTGACTGGACCACAACATTATACTGAATTATTATTAAGAAAACAAATCCATGTTTAACACCAACAGTTAAGAAGTCTCTGTTTTATAGTTGTTTATGTTCTGATGAACAGGTGGTGGGTGTTGACATAATAAGATTTACATTTTTATAAGTTGTGTCAGACCTAAACTCCTTTATGTTTAAATCTGTGTAGAGGTGCATCTAATGGAAACCTTCAGTAATCTTCCACTAATCTGTGCATTATTTTCTCTATTAATCATTTGGTCTCTAGGGTGATAAATTGAAATTGTATACAAATATCTTGTTTTGGGCGACAAACAACTCAAAACTGCAGAATCAGTTTAAATTTTCAAGAAGCTAGAACATAATCTCAGATTCTTTTGGACATAAAATAAGTTGATTTTAATTTGTAGCCTGGAATCAGAGTCAGCTGGTAAATTAATTTCTCTCTTTGTCATAAAAAAGAACAACAACAACAATAATAACTCAGGTGATTTTCACAACTAAACTTCTCCACATTATCTTGTAGGTGTCTGTTGACAAAGTTGAGTTCACCTCCCCCCTCTGTGACACTGAGGTCTATTTCGTGCAGCAGCTGCTGAACTAAGTATAAAACACTGGCTGACCTGAGGTCAGGGTAAGTAACACCAAAATATATTTGGAAGTGACTGATGAGTCTCTGAAACTTCTTCAGTCTTTGGAGTCAGAAGACAAACTGGTGTTCCTGCTCTGACTGATGTTGAAGGACTCGTCACTGGTCTCACTGGTCTTACTGGGCAGCAGAAGCTGCTGTGTTGGTCTGATGTTTCAGAGACTGGTGAGGCTTGAAATCTGATCCAGTTTTTCCAGTTAAAGAAACACATTAAAGCAGCTGTGCGGAACTTTTTACCATTAATAAAACTTCCCCTAGTTCGTATCACCCCTCCTTGAAAATCCGCATATTTATTTGAACCCAACAGCGACAAAAAAGCCTTTCTCTATATGGCTATTTAGCGTAGCCTCGTGCGGGTCGGACGGACAGCGGAAGTCAGCAAACCAGTATATGGCACCCGAGGCGGAAGTGATTCTGCACGCCCGCAGCGGCCCGCAGTCAATAAACCACAGAAGAAGAAGGAACCATGTTTACAGAGAGTGTTCTCCAAGTAAGCGGTACGCAACCGGCATTGCTGAACACATAACAGTTTTACCAGATGTATCTATAAGGACTTGGTTGTACTTTCGATGTCATGGCGGATAAAGAAGGAGCACCATCTAAAAGAAAAAGAAGAACAGAAGAACAGAAGAAGGCTAAATGGGACAGTGATAGGGCTCGAGCCCAAATGCGTGTAAACCTCGGTCGGGCATTCACCAAGTGGAGAGAGCTGAGAGATTTGAAAGGTTTTAAAACTGATCCCGAGTTGGCCCTTTTCCTAATCGACAGCTATGTAATTTTTGTTTTTATTTAGAGAATATACCTCAACTTGTTAGACGTTTTTTCACTTCAATATATGACGACATGGAAGTTATAAGCAAGCTAAATTTAACGTTAGCTGATGTGAGCCGCTTTTGTCTAGTAACGTTACAACAAACGCCACAAAATTATCTGTGACTGTGACCATGAACACAAATACACAGCAGGCAGATGTCCTCAGTTTATAAGAAATTCAGAGCTACACCAGAACATTTATGAACAGGTCTTACTTTACTACTAACTTGTGTAACGTTAGCATGCTAGCATGTTTCCACTAATTACTTGGACTGACCTAATGTTAGTAGCGCAAGCGAAGGCTGCAGGTAACAGCTTTGCTGTATTAGGATTAGATCAGAACAGAAACACGACAGGAGAATTTACTGAGTCATTTTGCTCTTTCCACTGACTGGACTGGACTGACCTGACGTTAGTTAATCATCTCGCTCTCCAAAACAAATGCATGCGGTAATTGCCAGTTGCAGTCAAGATTTTATGACACCAGGCTGTGGGTGTCATACCGCTGCGACCAAAGGGAGCACTATAATCAACGAAAACGAAAAGTTCCGCACAGCTGCTTTAATGAAGGTTTTATCACTGAGGTTTAGTAACTAGCTCTTCCTCTGATTTCTGATTTCAACACGTTGTTCATAATGTAGCTTTATTATTAGGGGTGTAAATCACCAGTTTCATCATGATGCAATATCATATTGATTCTTTGTCGATATTACAAAGTCTGCCACAATACAGTTTCGATTCGATTTAGGGGCCTGTGATCAATATGAGACGATATAATACAGCCATTTAACACAATCTGTTACAGAGGAAGCTGCCACCCCTGTCTTCTTTGGGCCATAAAAGATAAAAACAACACATAAATACTAAGTGCAGTAAAGTTAACTTGAAACTGACTCCACTAACACATAAAATAGCTCATGGGATAAGCTAACCATAAGGGCTTTCTGTCAGAGCAACCTTTCTGTGAGAAATCTTTTCAGTTTAACCTAAACCATGGCTTAAAGCTCTGAAGACAAACTCCTCCCAACAGCCATAAATCATGCATCATCATTTAACACAAGCATTAAATTCAGCTCAGTAATAACTGTGAGTGTACCGCATCGTGCATCCTTTCATATTTTTACACTTCACTGCTATTCCATAGTTATACATCACTTCATGCACAACGCTCCCTTTGGTCCTGAAGGCGTCTCCAGAGAAGAACTCTGTTCATCCCACACACATTTTCTATTGTCCCTGAGACAACGGGAGGCTGTTCGTCTCCAGCCTTATAATTTAATCCTTTTCCATCACTTCCCCAGTTGGGCAGTGAGCTGCATGATTTATTAGCCTGACATGGCATTATACTTGCCCCGGACCACTGGGTAAGCTCTGAAGGTGAATTCCTTTCATTATCGACTAATGGATTGATTAAACGTCTGGTTTATAAAATGTTAGAATATAGAATATTATAGAATACAGTGGCAGCTTTAATTCAAAACACACATTGGAGTTTTCTGTTTGTGTTCCTTGTTTTATTCATTCATGTTTCTGTTTTTATTTTGTATATTCTCTCCTCATGTGTTGTGTCTGGTTTTACTTTCTGTCTTTGTGTGTTTTCCCGCCTGTTTTCTATCACACCTGTCTCGTTAGTCCTTCCCTGTTCCCAGAGTCTTCCCTTTACACCTGTTCTGTATTAGTCTTGTCTGCTCCACCACAGTGTGTGACAACCTTGAAATTTAAACACTTTTAGTAGCCTACATAATTTATTTTTGTTTTTAAATTATCCTTTCTGTTGTTTGTAATGCTCTTACGTCTTTCTGTGATGTCTTCAGGTTTTGTGAAGCTCACTGTTTTGCAGCTTTTTGTATGAGATGTCTTTTATAAATCAAGTTTTGTTAATATTCTCAAGCACAAAGATATTCAGTTCACTGTCACAAGAGACAAAGAAAAGCATCAAATCCTCACAGCTGACAAATAAGACAATAGAACACCACTTAAATTATTATTTTTTTCCCGTTAAACAACAGACTGATAAATCAAATGTTTCAGCTCTACAGGACGTCAGCTGAACCCTCAAACCACCCCTGCTCGTCTCTGATGTTACAGCAGAACCACAGGTCTCCATCTGACACTCAGTTTATATGTATGTAGATCAGGGCTGGGCTAAAATAATTGATTCATATCGATCAATATCAGTTAATAAAATCCGACATTGATCTTTTAATATACGCTTCTCCCTGTGGATGTGTGAAGCTTGTTAATCTTGCCTAAGTAAACTGGCTGCTGCACTAAATTATTAACGTCCATATATTGAGTATATGATATATATTCCTCATGTGATCGGCCAAGCTTGTGTGTCGGTTCAGAATATTTAATGAGATGAAGTTTGAGGGTCCTCAGTCACAGAGAATCAGACATACAGCAGCTCTTTTGTTGCACAGATGAAGCTTCTGAGCTTTTGTTCTGCTCTGAAATGGATTCAGAGTCTGAGTGAAGGCAGAGAAGCTCCAGCCTCTTTTCTTTGTATTGAAACTAAAAGCACCATAATAAAGTGACACAGATCCATAGTCTGTCTGTTTTCAGTGGAACATGAGTCTGAATTAACGCTGTCATGGATCAGAAAAGAGTTTTCTGATGCTGCATCAAAAGGTTTCGGGGAGGAAACTAGAATTATCGCCTCGCGGCTGAATGCCTCGGTGAACCAGTCAAGTTGCAGTTACAGATTACATCCATGTCTGTGAAAACATGGATGCTTCAAACACATCTTTCTCCCCGGCAGAAGAGACGATCTATACAATTGGCACAGTTTCCAGATCAGTGTCACCAATTCAGTATCTGACCAAATGTCTCCCCTTCTGTTCCTGAGTTATGGCGTTGAATAGTGGACAGAAAAATGTTTTTGCTGCCAGTATCCAGGCCAAATTAAATCTCCCTCCTGGTCACTTTTTCAGTTACCTCCAAATTACAAATCTGGTGAGACAGCGAGTACCTAATTTTGACACACTGCCCACACAACACGACTTTTATGACCTCATGACTAGAGCTCCCACGTCCAAACATTTGATCTCCAATTTTGTCTGTCTCTTTACTCTGGCAACCCTTTTTCTCCGTATTAAAGAGACTTGGTCGAAGGATACAGGCGAGAGGGTTACAAAGAATTAAAAAATGTTCCATTAATGCTAGACTTCAAGGTATTCAGTTACAGTCATTCGTCGCCTGCATTTCTCCAAGGCTAAACTGAACAGAATATTCCCCTCTGTCTGCTGTGACAAGTGTAAAACAGGCATGGGGACCTTAGGTTATCTCTTCTGGTCTTGCCTCAAACTCAGGAACTTCTGGGCGGACATTTTTCACTTGTATAGTAACATACACTCACCGGCCACTTTATTAGGTACACCTGTTCAACTGCTTGTTAACGCAAAGAGCTTATCAGCCAATCACGTGGCAGCAGCTCAATACATTTAGGCATGTAGACATGGTCAAGACAACCTGCTGAAGTTCAAACTGAGCATCAGAATGGGGAAGAAAGGTGATTTAAGTGACTGAACGTGGCATGGTTGTTGGTGCCAGACGGGCTGGTCTGAGTATTTACTGGGATTTTCACACACAACCATCTCTAGGATTTACAGAGGATGGTCCCAAAAAGAGAAAATATCCAGTGAGCCAAAATGCCTTGTTGATGCCAGAGGTCAGAGGAGAATGGCCAGACTGGTTCAAGATGATAGAAAGGCAACAGTAACTCAAATAACCACTGGTTCCAACCAAGGTCTGCAGAAGACCATCTCTGAACCAACAACATGTCCAACCTTGAAGCAGATGGGCTACAGCAGCAGAAGACCACACCAGGTGCCACTCCTGTCAGCTAACAACAGGAAACTGAGGCTACAATTCACACAGGCTCACCAAAACTGGACAATAGAAGATTGGAAAAACGTTGACTGGTCTGATGAGTCTGGATTTCTGCTGCCACATTCAGATGGTAGGGTCAGAATTTGGCGCAAACAACATGAAAGCATGAATCCATCCTGCCTGCACATTGAGCCACGTTTATCCCATATTAGTTTCCATATAATCAATGTTTGTCCATTCACAGTGAGCTGAATGATGTGTGAGCAGCACCTGTCTGCAGCGTACCCATGGATGTACAGACAACTCACTGGATACTTTGATTCTGAAGAAAACTTAAAAACATTACGGTTCTTTTTTCTATGATTTCTATGTGGATTTCTGGACCTTTACTCTGAATGGACATCAGAGATAAAGAGAAGTAACAGTGAATTATATATGGACAATAGAAGGAGGTAAAGTTTTGACTCAAACTGAATGAATCTGTCTCGAGGCTGTGAAGAAGACCTCATGTTTTAAAGTCAGTTAATTGGATGCATGAACCGCTGTCTCAGTCACTGCTGACTACAGGATAACTGCAGTAACTACCTTCCTCTTGTTATTAGAGAACGCCTGTGTGCACCTGTCACCTGTCTCTGCATTAACACCAGCTGATGTGCAGGTGGACCTCTTCTCTCTCTGAGTCACTGGTGTTACATATTCAGTAGTGTAATGTACCAAAGTAATTATATTTCTTTACAGTATGCAAGTATTTTGTGGGAGTGTCTGTACTTTTTCTGCCAACTGTCCACTTTTTCTCCACTATATTTCCTAAATAAAATGCATACTTTTACTAAAAGCACACATTTACCCAAAGCATCTGCATCACATACAATATAGGGAAGTAAAGGATGAAGGACGGAGGAAGAGATGGATGGACGGATGAAGGAATAGGAGGCAGGAAAAACTGGATTTTGTTTTTTAAATCCCTTAAGTTGTGAAGCGGACCTCATTTTTCTTTACATGTAATATGCACTCCATTTTTTGGGTTGTGTACATGTTAAGAAGAAATATACTTAATAATCTTAACTATTCTAACTTGCTTTTCTATTACAAACATTAACAAACTTATACTTATACTTTTAATATTTAAGTACTTTTAAGATCATAAAATTATTTTTAATAGTTAAGTACAGTGAATATCAGACACTTAAAGACTTTTACTATTCTAACATTCAACTTTAACTTCTACCAAAGTCATTTCCTGGTATAATATCTGTACTTTTTAAAAAAAAAATCGAGAATATTTTACACAATGTATATTCACAGCAAGAATCAAACTCAACGAAGCCCATATATATGACGAGGAACAAAGCATGACATCCAGTCACAATCCTCCCCATTCTCACTAACACCAAATAACATCCGGAAGATCGTCAATAGGACGGTCCTCCATCTCCTGACTAGTGCAGAAATGACAGCTGAAAGTCAGGTTTAATATTAAAAGAGAGAAGGAGAGATGCCTATGTAAAAGGCAGGTTCAGAATAATGGGGTACTTTATCAGACACTGACAAAAAACAACAAGAACAAGAGACAAACACAAAATCCAAGCTCTGGAAGTACTTCAGAAAGGGGCCACGCACCTTTTGGAATTTTTCATCTGAGTTACCAATTGAGTAACATATGTTTTCAAGATTAAGACGTAATGTCCGTCAGCCACTGGGCATGAGTGGGCGGGGCAGCGTCCCTCCATCTGACTAGAACTGCCTGTCTGGCCAGCAGAGAGGCGAAAGACAGTGTACGCCATTGGATCAGAGTCAAGTATACAGTACATCATCATCTCATCATCAGAGGGCAACCAGAAGGTTGGGTTGCAGGCCAAAGTTGATGATTGAGGATAAGGTTTGGAAGACGTCCTTTCAGTATTTTTCAAGACTCGGATACTACCAACAGATATCTATAACCTGCAATAATCAGGTGTATGGGGAGTTAGGAAGATATCCGCTCTGTATTGCAGTTAAAAAGAATTACTGGCTACTGGGGGAGGTCATGAGTCAAATAAATGAAATGAAAAGTGTTCTTTAAAGTATAGAGTATTTAATTTAAGGCCACTTCAGAGTCTTGACAGTACAAATTGATTTTTAAACAAATACACGTCTTAAAGACATTTGATCTGTTTTTATCCTCTCAGATAGAAAGTCTCTAATCACAGATCCTTCTGCAGCAACATCATCATCATCAATACAATGCTTTGTGGTGTCTTTACAGTTGGAAATGAAAAACTGTGTCTTTCACTTTGCTCTGCGCAGCAATAAAGAGTTGAGGAAGGAGGACAGAAACGAGCTCTATTCAGTGTAACGACAGATTGGACTCAACTCACAGAAATCATTTGGCACTAATTCTTCAGAGTTCAGCAGGAGGCCAAGGACACTTTGTCTCCTCTCCTTCTGTGAAGCCTCCACTCTGGAGAATCATGTATGCACACAGCAGCAGCAGCAGCAGCAGCGTCCAGGGTGAGACATTGTACCGAGAGCTCGGGGACACAAACGTCCCTTGTTGTCCCTGAAATTAAGGTGACCGAGCAGAAAACTGCAAGTCACAGCATGATTAACTTTACAGATTTATAGCTCTCGATGTTTTTAACAACTGTATGTGTACTTAGTCTCCCTCCATTTGCCTACAACCGCTTTCTGAAATTAACTTTTGAGTAATGAAAAACATTTAGCTCATTTTATAGTGGCGAATTCATTAATAAAGTCATTTGGGTTATTTGGAAACTGGAGTTTACACATCAGTTGGTTTTAATTTGCAGCCTGGAATCAGAGTCAGCTGTTCATTTCTTTGTTTTCTTTATTTTTCATTAAAGAATAATAATAATAATAATAATAATGAGCGGAGTGTGTCCTCCTGAGAGAAATTTAGTTTGTAGGTCAACACAGATACAGTTTAAATGCATTAAAGGATCAGTCTGCTGTTACTCGTCTGGACTCAGACCAACAACACGTCCGTCTGTCTCTCAACAGTCTGACTTCCTGTCTGTGGCTCTCAGCTCCAATCCCATTGGTCCCCACTGAAGATCTTTAAAAACACCTCACAAACACAGTTTCATTTCAAACAGCTGCTCACTGGAGTTTCTAATCAAACGTTTGTCTAACTCAAACACCTCATGGGAAATATTCTGTAAATCCAGCTGGATGATTGCAACGGACAGAAATATAAAAGTACCGTAAATATAATCAGGAATATAATCTGTAAATCCGATGAGTTGATAAGCCACCTCCTCCGCCACAATAAAGGGCCTGTAGCCTCTTCAACAGGAGCTAAGTAGATTAATCCTTCATTCCCTGATGAGACTGTAATCTTATGGGATATACTGCAAAAACTCCACGTCTATCTGTGTTTATTCAGATCATCATCATCGTGTTGTGTGCTGAGGTGGGCAGAGGTTGAATGTGTTGGTCCTGAGCAGCTAAATGAAGTCTGAGCTCACTGGTTTTTAATATTTAATCATCGTCAGGCCATCTTTCCCTCATTTTGTCCCTACTTTACTTAAAAAAAAAAAAAAAAAAGACAGATTGGTGACAGTTTGGAGGAGAAACCAACAGGAAGTGTCTTATAATAAAGTCAGGCTATCAGCAGCCTCAATAACAGCTTTAATACTCTTTACCATAATGAGGAATTAAATCAATTTCACTTTCTCCATCTGGATCAGGCCTGAATTAATTCGGTAACCACGACGATGTGTTTTATTAACAATTTAAAAAAACAAATTGTTTTAAATGGACTGTCGCTCTGATTCACACCTCTGACAGTCTTCTTCATCACAGCAACAGCAGCTGAGGATCATGGGAATCGTAGTATTCAAAGACAGAAAAGATCAAAGTAAAAATAATTCAAACTGGTGGTCAGAAGATGACGCAGCATGATGGGTAAATTACCAGGAGAGTCCTGAGTCACTGAAGCACAGTGAGGTCAACCTGCACTGACTGATGAGTGTGTAGAAATGAGTGTGTACAGGTGAGTGTTGATATTTGTGTAGTAGACATGAGTTAATGGAAATGAATGTGTAGAGATGAGTGTGTAGACATTACTGTGTAGTAGACGAGCTAGTAGAGATGAGAGTGTGTAGTTATGGATGTGTAGAGATGAGTGTGTAGAAATGAGTGTGTAGAGATGAGTGTGTAGTTGGGATGAGAGTGTGTAATAGGGATGAGAGTGTGTAATAGGGATGCGTGTGTAGAGATGAGTGTGTAGTTGGGATGAGAGTGTGTAATAGGGATAAATGTGTAGAGATGAGTGTGTAGTTGGGATGAGAGTGTGTAGAGATGAGTGTGTAGTAGGGATGAGAGTGTGTAGTAGGATGAGAGTGTGTAGTAGGGATGAGTGTGTAGAGATGAGTGTGTAGTAGGGATGAGTGTGTAGAGATGAATGTGTAGTAGGGATGAGAGTGTGTAGTAGGGATGAGTGTGTAGAGATGAATGTGTAGTAGGGATGAGAGTGTGTAGTAGGGATGAGTGTGTAGAGATGAGTGTGTAGTAGGGATGAGTGTGTAATAGGGATGAGTGTGTAGTAGGATGAGAGTGTAGAGATGAGAGTTTAGAGATGAGTGTGTAGTAGGGATGAGAGTGTGTAGAGATGAGTGTGTAGTAGGGATGAGAGTGTGTAGTAGGGATGAGTGTGTAGAGATGAGTGTGTAGTAGGGATGAGAGTGTGTAATAGGGATGAGTGTGTAGAGATGAGTGTGTAGTAGGGATGAGAGTGTGTAGTAGGATGAGAGTGTGTAGTAGGGATGAGTGTGTAGAGATGAGTGTGTAGTAGGGATGAGTGTGTAGAGATGAATGTGTAGTAGGGATGAGAGTGTGTAGTAGGGATGAGTGTGTAGAGATGAATGTGTAGTAGGGATGAGAGTGTGTAGTAGGGATGAGTGTGTAGAGATGAGTGTGTAGTAGGGATGAGTGTGTAATAGGGATGAGTGTGTAGTAGGATGAGAGTGTAGAGATGAGAGTTTAGAGATGAGTGTGTAGTAGGGATGAGAGTGTGTAGAGATGAGTGTGTAGTAGGGATGAGAGTGTGTAGTAGGGATGAGTGTGTAGTAGGATGAGTGTGTAGAGATGAGTGTGTAGTAGGATGAGAGTGTGTAGTAGGGATGAGTGTGTAGTAGGGATGAGAGTGTGTAGAGATGAGTGTGTAGTAGGGATGAGAGTGTGTAGAGATGAGTGTGTAGTAGGGATGAGTGTGTGTAGTAGGGATGAGAGTGTGTAGTAGGATGAGAGTGTAGGGATGAGTGTGTAGAGATGAGTGTGTAGTAGGGATGAGAGTGTGTAGTAGGGATGAGTGTGTAGTAGGATGAGTGTGTAGAGATGAGTGTGTAGTAGGGATGAGAGTGTGTAGTAGGATGAGAGTGTAGGGATGAGTGTGTAGAGATGAGTGTGTAGTAGGGATGAGAGTGTGTAGTAGGGGTGAGTGTGTAGTAGGATGAGTGTGTAGAGATGAGTGTGTAGAGATGAGTGTGTAGTAGAGATGAGAGTGTGTAGTAGGGATGAGTGTGTAATAGGATGAGAGTGTAGAGATCAGAGTTTAGAGATGAGTGTGTAGAGATGAGTGTGTAGTAGGGATGAGTGTGTAGAGATGAGTGTGTAGTAGGGATGAGAGTGTGTAGTAGGGATGAGTGTGTAGTAGGATGAGAGTGTAGAGATGAGAGTGTAGAGATGAGTGTGTAGTAGGGATGAATGTGTAGTAGGATGAGAGTGTAGGGATGAGTGTGTAGAGATGAGTGTGTAGTAGGGATGAGAGTGTGTAATAGGGATGAGTGTGTAGAGATGAGTGTGTAGTAGGGATGAGAGTGTGGAGTAGGATGAGAGTGTGTAGAGATGAGTGTGTAGTAGGGATGAGAGTGTGTAGTAGGATGAGAGTGTGTAGAGCTGAGTGTGTAGAGATGAGTGTGTAGTAGGGATGAGAGTGTGTAGTAGGGATGAGTTAGTAGTGTTAGCAGTGGTAGTTGTTGCTGTGTGTAGTGTGTAGCAGCAGTGTGTTTAACCTCAGCCTCCTACTCAGTCAGAACCCAGTGGACAAGTGTATATTGTGTACACTGTGTACATTGTGTGATGTACAAAGAGACATATTGTGATGAATGAGTGTCTGACTGTAGGAGCTCTGTAATGACCCTGTTTGAAGCAGCTTTTCAGCCTTCCTCAGTGCCTCCTCTTCATCACACCTTCAGCCTGCTGCCTCGATGTAACCAGATCAGCTACAATCCTTTCTGACATTTCTGGGGCTCCAGATGTAGACGAGAAGTGTTTAACTTTTAGTCTCTCTTGTTAAACTCTTGGATCAGAATCTTCACACTTCTCCCGCCTGACTCAGTCTCTTATAAAGAGTCACAATATTGATACAGCTCAACACGTCTCCAACAGTTCAATATCACCAATCGTTTCCTGTTTCAGAGCGTTGATGAGCGGAGGGAGGCAGCTCATGGAGCGGTGCTGGTGGACGGAGTGTGTGATGGATGCTGCTGTTTGTCTGCAGACGACACAGATAGATATTGATCTCTGAGTGAGTTCTCCATCTGTCATGTTAATCCTCCACCGCGGGTCCCTGAGCTGTGGACGCTTCATCTGATCAAAGAGCCCTCGGCCCAGCTGAGACTCTCAGGTGTCAAAGGTCAACAGGAAACATGTCTGACTCTATGAGGATTTGACGTCCCATCACTCTGATTATTATTCACTAATACAGTCCATCAACTGAAGGTTAATCAGCTACTGTTTTAATCACTGATTAATCGTTTGTTTTAAGCACAAATTTAACAATTTCAATCAATAAACTAAGAAAAGCTTGTTCATTTTCCATTGATCGACTAATCAATTCATAGACTAATCATTGAGGTTATATTCTGAATAAGTTGTGTTCTGCTCTGAGAGATAATGATGAGTATTTTTTTTTACTATTTTCAGACATATAACAAACGATTAATCAATTAATAAAGAAAACAGTCTGCAGATTAATCAATAACGAAACTGATCGGGTCCTCGCAGCCCTCTGTGTTCCGCAGCTGCAGTCGGAGGATGTTACTGGAGACGTATCAGCGAGTGTAGAAACAGAGTAGCTGGAGGAGTTTTGTATTTCCTGCACGTTATATTAGAAGGAGCTTCGCTGCAGCACCTTCACTTTGTGCCCTTCAGTGCTGAATCATCACAACACATTCACAGGTAGAAAAATGACTCGGGCTGTTTTCACTGCACAGCTTCTTTTTGTCTTCTCCGCCCAGAGCGTCCTGGATCCTCTCAGCCTACTTTACTCCTTAATGGAAAATAATGAGTGTAAGGGTGGATTTATAGCTGTGTATCATCTCTACCTGGAGCCTACGCAAGGGGCCTACAAGCTGTGAGCATGTTTACTTGTGCTGTGGCGTCTGTGTCGCTCTGAAGTTAAGTCTCTGAAACACTAATTGACGGAGGGGTTTCTGTGAAGTGCTGTAAAGTCTGATTGATTCAAAACACACCAAAACAAATAAATAAGGCTGAATAATAGCAACACTATCAAACACGATTTTCCCCACAACCACAACATGCTAATGTTTATAGTGTAGCGATTACAGTAGTAGCTTTAATAACTCAATAATACCAAAATACTATGACTCACTATCATTCATAACTCAAAATTGTGCCCCAGAAGCACATGAACTGGTTTAAAAGATGAAGGAGAGCGATGGGTGAGGTCACAGAGGAGGCAAAAAGTAAAGCAGCTGCAGTGTCCTGACTTCTCCTTGATCATAAAGGTTTGTTAAAGTGGGTCCACACATACTCCTCCTCTTTATCATCTACTGTTTTAATTATCTAGTTAGGATTTCTTCCTAAAGATTAAAATGCTGATCGATACCAAGCACTTCTTATGAGAAGATAATCCTTTGGTAGACTATGAAATGAATAACGGACAGTATTAACCAAGTCAAACATCATAAACATGTATAAACTTTGATCCACAAGCCTGTGCAAACATATATTTGTCTTTCGTATCATATGATTATACACAGCAAATAAATAAAAAAGACTGATGACACACTGTTGAAATATTCTATTAAAATAAAGGTACAAAAGCATTAGTATCAGTAAGTACTCATTATGTCCAATGGCCTATAAAACAAAACCTATTTGCAGCTAATCACAATTCGTATGATTATAATGCAACTACAACAAATTAAAACATAGATGTATACAGAAAGGAATATTAAAGATATGGATATAGGCCTAACTAAAATGAGCAGATTATCAAATGCAAAGTTGAGACGTAAGGATTTATATGCACATTTAATGAAATGCATACATCAGTGCAAGTCTGTATCAAGAGTCTCCAATGTGAGACAAGCTGTAGAGAAGGGAACAGAGGGGTCAAATCCTTCCTGACACAGGCACAGTCAGCCCGTTCCTCAAAATCAACACGTTAAAGCAAACTACTTGTTATGAAACAAAGTGATATTTTCGTTTTGAAAAGAAAAATCAGGGGTGGATTCATGTCTATGCGGGGCTTACGTTGATTTGACGCAGAAGTATACATCCCACTTAAGATGGATGACTGCATGCATATTTCTGTGGGCCTAAGTATTAATAACTGGGGGCGTTGGTGGCTTAGTGGTGGAGCAGGCACCCCATGTACAAGGCTGTTGCCGCAGCGGCACGGGTTCAACTCCAGCCTGTGGCCCTTTGCTGCATGTAACTCCCTCTCTCTCTCTCTACCCCTTCACACTTGTCTGTCCTGTCAAATAAAGGCTAAAAATGCCCCAAAAAAATATCTTTAAAAAAATAAATAAATAACTTACTCTGAATGCTGCCTTGTCATTTTTTGACCTGCCCGTTGGAACCAATTATATTTGTATAACGTTATCACGGAATTTTTTAAAAAAACATGATGGATGGATGTACTGCCAAGAACATAATGTCCCTGGCCACTGCTGTTGTCAGCATGGAGCAAGTGGCAAGGAGAGGCTCAGGTGAAGTTTTAGAGTCCTCACATCCCTTGCGGAGATGGGGCTAAAAAGAGTTCAAATGACGTTTTTTCAAACAACTTTTTATGTCGGGACTTCAGGACACATGGATCACTACGGACGAGCAGTATGGAGGTATTCTGTGGTTTCAATTATGTGTTTTTTTGGACGTTTTAATCTGGGGCGCCGTCAGCCTCCATTAGGTGGAGTTTTGTTGCTACCCCCATCTCCGCAAGGGATGTGAGGACTCTAAAACTTCACCTGAGCCTCCCTCGGCATATGGGTGAGCAGATAATGGCTGAATTTTCATTTTTGGGTGCACTATCCCTTTAAGTTCCTCTGATGGCCACTAGAGGCTGGCTCCAAGTGTGAGTCAATCCCCTTAGACGCCCATGTTAAAATGCCAAACTTTACAGCAGAAGTAAACATGTTTACAGCCTGGTCCAAAAAACAGTTTGGGTCTTTATAGCTAAATTCCTCCTCAATAACAACTTTAAAAGGTATGAATTTTCCTATAACTCACTCATTTACATTTAATTAAGGCTTAACGATGTTACGCATAATTAAGGTCGCGGCTGCTTTGAGCTTCTCAGTCAGATCCACCCCTCACTCCTCTACAGCTCCAACCTATTGCCAAGATATGATCACTTCTGGCTCCAAAATACCAAGATGGAGACAGCCAACAGGAGTCCATAAACCTGTGGGTGATGTCACTGTGGCTGCATCCATTAGTTTTACAGTCTATGGTGTGGAGGCATAAAAACAGTGCTCACAGCTAACTCACTGACTCCATGGTGACATCATATTTCCTTTCACAGCCCCCTTAAAAACAGACTAATAAATCCTCTTGAATCAGAAACACACACTTCTGTCTCTTTTACTTTTAAGCCCTTACTTTATCTTACTTTTTGTCTTTTTTATATATTATTTCAAATCATAAATAATTGTTGTACGATGATTTCTTGTGATTATCATTGTGATCATTTTGTTAGTACGGTTTGTTCTGGATATCCTGCAGTTCACTACAGCAAAGAGAGACAAAACACTTCCTGTTTACATCCCCAAATATGGGAACTGTAGTTCTAAACCTTGAGCATGATCATTCCCCAAACAGAAGTAAGACAAAGGATCAGTGTTGAGGAGCAGTCTCAGTTCTGTCTGAGGGGGGCTGCTGTGTGTGGAAGCTCGTCTCCATTAGCATAACACTAAAAGATGCATGTTGGTCCCTGGAGTCTTGTTTCAGTGGAGATGGAGGAAGTCATTACAAACATCCATCTGTAACAGGAGCGTTCACTTCAGTCCAACACGAGGCAGAGAGACAGATAGAAAGGTCACTGACAGACAGACAGACAGCTCCTTCTTTAATGTATTATTAATGTGTCCCGCCCCATAAATAACTGGCCTTTGTAGATTATTTGAGGTGGCAGGCGGAGGATGGAGGAGTGTGGTTTTTCTCATTAGTGTGGGTGGAGGGATAGTGTTTCCTCTGCATGTTCACATTAAAGGTGCTTATGGTAATTGAATCCTGATAGTGATTCAGTGAAGAACAGTTCAGAGGGAGGAAGAGAGCAGCTGCTGCAGCTCACGAGGACACTGTGTTAAATCATACGCTTCATATTCCTCTAAAGAGAAAAATGTATGTTTACCACCTCTCTGCGAATCAAAGGAAATTGCAGCACACAAACGTGAAGCACAGCTGAGAATCACAAACATCCATCTCAATGTGGAGTCGGTACTTCAGCTAAAAATGAACATAATGAGGTTTTAAATTAATCATTACAATTTAATGCATCAGTGCTGTGATACAACATCATTCACAGTGTAAATACTCATTTTTTTAAATTAGGAAAAATTAAACCATCACCTCAGGTGCAGGTCAGCACTGAACCATGATGCTGTAACCTGGTGTTAACACAAGACCTGGATCTGTTAGATGTCAGCTCTGAGACACTGCAATGGATAATAAAGACTGATGCTCCATGGATACAGAGCAGCCACAGTCAAAGCAGTAATGTGTTTATGTGACTGTGATACATCATGTTACTGAGAGCTCACAGGAAGTTCACTCAGATCCACTCAAAGACCAAAGCTCCTTTTACACTGCCTGTTTAAGGCAGAGATACCACGCTGTTATGCCACCTCGCCCTTCTGTATAAAAGGTATGATGGCAGAATAAGGGGGACAGAGTTGTTCCTGACCTCTGTATAAATGGGACAGCCTGCAGGACCAGATCATGAGCAGGTGTGACGTTTTGATGATGTGTTATGTGTGCGACCCACCGTGGGAGATTTAAAAGGTAACTGGCAGCATCTAGAGGCTATTTCAAAGAAGAACAGTGGCTGGAAATGTCCGCAAATTGGGAAAACAATGAGGTCCTCAACCTCGGAGCAAAGTACGAGATCAGCCGCCACATAACAGGGACGATAAATGATTGTTAAGCACCACAAACGTGTGTGCTATATGTCACACAACAGGCCAACGCTGTTGAGTTACATGTCATGCTCGACAGGTCTCTTTTGATTCTGTGATGCTGGCATGCGGTCTAAAGTCACACATGAGAGCGGCATGATGCCACCGTAGTTTGGTTCTGTGTAAAAATGCAAAGGCGCCATGAATAAGGGACTTCATACTGGCTTTATAGCTCGATCTCTGTGTAAAAAGGGCTAAAAAGTGTCAAGCAGCAACTCTGCAGCTAAAAAATGAAGTCAACACTGAAGTCCCTAAACTGCAGTTCCTCAAATGGCCACTTGAGGCAAGAGCGAGTCAATCCCCACAGACCACCATATTAAAATGTCCAACTTTACAGCAGAAATAAACATGTTCACAGCCTGGTACAAAATACGGTTTCGGTCTCTATAGCTAGTTTCAACATTCATAATAACTGTACAGGGGCTGAATTTTTCTGTAACTTCAGGCCACTCAGTCAGATCCAGCCCTCACTCCTACACTGCTTCACCATCTTGTCTGAATATGATCACCTCTGGCTCCGAAAAACCAAGACAGCGATGGCTGTAATGCCAAACTCGAGGCTTCAAAACAAAGTCCGCAAACAAATGGGTGACATCACAGTAGCTATGTCCATTATTTTTACAGTCTATGGGTGTAATGAGGTAAAAATCTTTGTCTGAGTGGCTGCTCTACACTGCATGAGAGTTTATTATATTAAAATCATATTGAATAATCACTTGACTAAAATCTGACAGCTGTAATCTTTTCTTCAGATTGACTGACAGAATTCAATTAAGTCAAACTGTTAAATCTGATGAGTTTACTTTTTTTATTATATATCATCTGATTTTCCCTCCACATGTCCTCCTCTTCTTTAATGTGATTGTCTTCATGTTGGCAGGTTTGACTGACACCAGGTAACTCCAGTCAGAGCCAAGAAGTGGTCCAACTGTTATACAAGTAGGAAACTTTGATATTTATAGCCACATACACATCTATGTGTGTATATATCCCTGATATGCACCATGTCACACTACATAAACTGTTCAGGAATGGCCCGGGGAACATGAGAAACAGGTCAAGGCGTCCATTATGCCTTACAATTCCCCAGATCCCAATTTGATCGAGCTTCGGCCCATTACTGAGCAGTTTTTGTGGTGTAGCATGGTAATATTTGATCAAGATTTGTCTTTTAATTCTCATTTAAAACAAACCTCAAGGACTGCATTTTTTCATCTGCGTAATATTGCGAAAATTGGGCCTATCCTGACCCAAAAAGATGCAGAAAAATTGGTCCAAGCTTTTGTTACCTCTAGGCTGGATTACTGTAACTCTCTATTATCAGGTAGCTCTAGTAAGCCTTTAAAAACTCTCCAGCTAATTCAGAATGCAGCAGCACGTGTACTGACAGGAACTAAGAAACAAGATCATATTTCTCCTGTTTTAGCTTCTCTGCACTGGCTCCCTGTAAAATCCAGAATTGAATTTAAAATCCTACTGTTAACTTAAAAAGCTCTAAATGGTCAGGCTCTGTCATATCTAAAAGAACTCATAGTGCCATATTATCCCACCAGAACACTAGGCTCTGAGAATACAGGATTACTCGTGGTCCCTAAAAGGCCCGTTTCCACTGAAGAAGTTCCTGGTACAATTTGGGGGGTAGGAACTACTACAGGAACGTCCTCTCGCTCGGCCCTCTCAACCGCCGTGTCTCCACTGAGAGAGCGGAGTAGGAGGAAGGTTCCTGTAAAGTTACCAGGCTGTGTATGTGACGTAATCGTTGTGCGACCATTTTGACCGGGGCGATGTAGGGCTGCCGTTAGCCGTTAGCGGTGTCTGTAATAACTCCAGTCACGGTCCGTGAAAAAAATATTTCTTCCAGCGGATGTCTTAGTTACAACATGATTGAGCTAACTGGAGTAGTTTCATGTCGTATCCGACAACGGGAGGCTTTTCACAGATGACGTCCTGATGTTAGCTTTGCTGCTGCTTTTAGCTGTCCCTGTCAGCTGATGCTTTCTAGACATCGTGATTTCCCAAAACTGAATAAATACCACACATAGCAACACAAAACTGCTTTGCTAGCTCAATCATGTTGTAACTAAGATATCTGCTGGAAAAAATATTTTTTTCACGGACCATTTATTGAGTTATTACAGACACCGCTAACAGCTAACAGTTAGCCCAGCTAATCTACGATAACCATGTTATTAATTACAAAACGTCACATCCTGCCTTGAGTATATCCAGTCAGCACCAAGTAATCCCCAAGCCCCAGCCAGGAGTTTCTCAGGGCCGTCCTGAGTACCTACTCCGAGGCAGGGACTTGTTTAGCCCCTGTAAAAGTTCCGGAACTCTGTCCTTCGGGGGTGGTTCCTGTGGTAGAGACACGCACCAACGGCCCCGGACCCATAAAATTACCTCGAAATTCCTGCAGTGGAAACGGGCCTATAGTCTCCAAAAGTAGATCAGGAGCCAGAGCCTTCAGCTATGAGGCTCCTCTCCTGTGGAATCATCTTCCTGTTGCGGTCCGGGAGGCAGACACCGTCTCCACATTTAAGACTAGACTTAAGACTTTCCTCTTTGATAAAGCTTATAGTTAGGGCTGGCTCAGGCTTGCCTTGTACCAGCCCCTAGTTAGGCTGACTTAGGCCTAGTCTGCCGGAGGACCCCCTATAATACACCGGGCACCTTCTCTCCTTCTCTCTCTCTCTCGTCCTGTTACTGCATTTTGCTAACTCGGCTATACTCCATGTCACTAACTCGGCTTCTTCTCCGGAGCCTTTGTGCTCCACGGTCTCTCAGATTAACTCATACCGCAGCGGTGCCTGGATAGCGTGACGTGTGTGGTTGTGCTGCTGCTGTGGTCCTGCCAGATGCCTCCTGCTGCTGCTGTTATCATTAGTCATTAGTCATACTTCTACTGTTATTATACACATATGATTATTGTCACACATGTATACTATCAGATATTAATATATACTTTCAACTTATTGTACCACAGTAGCCAGAACTATAATTCTAATATTATTATATCATTACTTTCATTAATGTTGTTGTAAGCTACTGTCATTACCATCTGTCCTGCATCTCTCTCTCTCTCTCTCTCTCTCTCTCTCTCACTCTCGCTCTTTCTGTCTCATTGTGTCATACAGATTACTGTTAATATATTATGTTGTTCTGTTCTGTACGACATCTATTGCACGTCTGTCCATCCTGGAAGAGGGATTCCTCCTCTGTTGCTCTTCCTGAGGTTTCTACTCTTTTTTCCCCTGTTAAAGGTTTTTTTGGGGAGTTTTTCCTTATCCGCTGTGAGGGTCATAAGGACAGTGGGATGTCATATGCTGTAAAGCCCTGTGAGGCAAATTGTGATTTGTGATATTCGGCTTTATAAATAAAATTGATTGATTGATTGATATATTGGGAGGGGGGTAGTTGGTCTGTAATGGTGTTTGGGTAGGTGGAGCGTGTCAGGTGGTATCCACAGGAATGGCAGAACCAATCGTTTCCCTTCAGAACATTGTATTGTAACAAGATGATCAATGTTACTGACTTCACCATCCAGTGGTTTTAATGCTTTGCCAGATCAGTGTATATATAATAAATGATACAATGGTTTGTTCCCTCAGATCCTCCCTGTTATGAGGACAAATGACATGTTTAGTCCTGGAGCAACAGTAGAGAGCATATCCGGCTGCTCGACAACTCTGGCATGAGAGGGTAATGATACGGTGCCTTAGTATTGGAGTCTGCTGGCTCTGATGAGAGCTTAGATAGGTTTCAATTTCAGTTCAGTTTTAAATCATAATGTTTTCTAGGTAAAAGTCATGTGTTTGTGAAGTCCTGAGTATCTGACTGGATAAATGAGACTTGGATTATACTGCACGAGTTGTGTGAAAGGGTGTAAAAAGACGTTTCAGTATAGTTATGCTGTCATTATTAATGGTCCCCTGTCAATCAACTAGGGCTGCCACTAACGATTATTTTCATTGTCGACTAATCTGTCGATTATTTCTTCGATTAGTCGACTAATCATTTCATCGAAAAATGTGTTAAAATGTTGAAAAATGTCAGTCTGTCTCTCCCAAACCCGAAAATTACGTCATCTAATGTCTTGTTTCGTACTCACGCCAAAGGGTTTTAGTTCACTGTCACGGGAGAGTGTGTAAAGCTGCCAATATCTGAATGTAAGAAGCTGCAGTATGAGTATTTTGGAGTACTTTTATAAAACTTTTCTATGAAAAATGACGCAAATCAATTAGTCGACTACTAAAATAGTCACCGATTATTTTAATAGTCGATTAGTCATGGATTAGTCGACTAATCGTGGCAGCCCTACAATCAACCAATCAATATGTTGGCTGTTTTCCGTGGAGACATGCAAGAAAAACAAATCTTCCTTAATGAAATCACTGACTGACTAACTGATATGGTCATTTTGTGGGTGAACACTTGTATTATAATTATTTAAATGACACCCAGCCCTGGTTTAGGTGACCCTGCTCTGTGTGAACCACCATGATGACTGAGTGACTCTGTAACAGGTAGGATTCACCTGTAAGACGTGATGGAGGTCTGACCACACTCACACTATCATCGATGAGGCTGCTGTTGACATCACTACAGTTTGTCATCGTGTCACCACAGCCATCACACAGCGGACACAACTATAATCACCTCTGAATACAGGGACACTTCATGGTGCCCTTCAAGCCAGCTCATATTTAACACGCTCATCACATAATGTTTAAGACTTCATGAGTAGAAATTTTCAGTTTACTGGATGTGACATGGTGATGGTTTAAAATATCACTGCTCATGTAACTTATTTTACTATTTATTGGCATCGAATGTGTTTATATGGACACGAGTATCCTGGTTAAATTCTGTAAAGTCTGTTCATGCAACTTTACTTCACTTGGCAACTTTACTGTTAATTTCTTCCCCGCTACCATCGCTAACAGCTTTCTTATCTGGGCACACACACAGTCAGTCTCTCTCTCTCTCTCTCTCTCTCTCTCTCTCTCTCTCTCGACCACACACACACACACACACACACACACACACACACACACACACACTGAGCTATTCCTGAAATATTATGACACTGTCCTCCACACCAGAGTCAGCCTGTCACTGTGACCACGGACAGGGGAGTAGTGGATGAAGATAAACAGCCTCTTTCATTAAAGACAAATCTCTTCATCTCCTCAGATATGTGAGACACTTTGGCTACAGCCATCGTTTGTGTTGACGTCACCTGGCTGAAATCACACCTGCACAGGTAGCTGGCAGGGCTCAGTATCCAGGGTAAGATGTATATGTGCAACAGTATCCCCATTTCTGTCTGAGTACTGCAGATAGGATTCTGCTCCCTGAAAACAGGACATGGTGTTTGCATGCTCAAACACATAAACTTCAAAAACCTGATCATAAACAGCTTATTTATGTCCCTGTAAATACACTTAGTGCAGGTGTATCGTTAGGAAACAACAATATTGATTCTCTGGACAACAAAACAATATTTGCTAATATCACAAACTATAAAATTTCGATTGTAATTAATTCAGAGGCCTGATCAATATGAGCTAATATCAATAAATATCCTCATTGTATTATTCTTGTCTGTTTACCATCACCTGCCCGGTGCTAACTGGGTAACACTGTCTAAATGTTTATGAAGCAGGTGTGCTTGGATGTAAATGGTGACACAGACACGTCATGGGATTTCAAAGTAAAGGCGCATCTTAAAGGTGAAAACATGTATTAATGTTTTCATGTTTTTGCATCAATGATATTGGATCAGTGATGCAATGTATTGTTACAGACCTATCTCTTAGGGTGCTCACCAAAACAATCGGACAGAGACCTTCTTGAAGAGGTGGTCTCAGTGCGGTTCCAAATGAACTCTGGTGCAGTTTGTTTGTGGTGAGAACGTGTTCCGGCCTGGATCTGAAGCAACTGCAGTCACATGACACATTGTTTGGGTTAAACATGAGCATGTTACAGTCCTGGAGGATTATTAATGTGCATCTCCTCCTGTACTGCCTTAATATGCACATTCAGCACATCCAATGCATCAAAACATTGTTTTCTAGTTGGAGCCGCGCCTCGTTTTCAAACTGTATGGTTTGACTAAAATGAACAATGACAGCAATATAGTCCACGATGAGCAGCACTAAAATCAACCTGCGTAGTTGTCCCTCCATTGTGACATTAGAAAGTGTCACATTTATCTTGCAAGTGTACTCTTCTTCTACGTGTCAGAAAGGCAGAGGTTTGAACTCGGGATAAAACGCAAAAACACTGTCAATGTTTTCTTTACATAAATTTACTGACAACAAAACAGTGTTTATTTAGTAATCCTTTAGTGATCAATAGGTTTAACATGTCCATCCTCAGTGTGTGTGTGTGTGTGTGAGTGTGTGCAGCAATGTGTGTTAGTGACCTTCTGTGGTTGTGACTCTTCTCTTGTGTATGTTTACTTCTAAAAGTATTCACATGGGGTGTGTGTTTGTGTGTGTGTGTCTATCTTTAGCCCTTTTTACACATGAAACAGTTGCTGTCTTTATTAAGCATTTAAAGGAACAGTTCAACATTTAGTTAAATCTTCCTCGTCCTCTCTGAGAGTCACATGTTCAGATTGAGTCCACTCTCATGTCTATACACTTAATATAAGGCTACAGCTAGTTAGCTTAGCTTAGCATAAAGACTGGAAACAGATGGAAACAGCTAGCCTAGCTCTGTCTACAGGTAACATCCACCTCCCAGCTCCTCTAAAGCTGATTAACATGTTATATCTGGTTTGTGTGAGGGGGTTATGTGTCAGGAAATGACTCCTCTTTGTGAGGACCACAGGAGTTTAAACAGGTGGAGTGAGGAGGTTTTTTTAAAGTGAGGTCAGAGAGGTGGATTTAAAGACTTGGTTTAATGATGAAGGTTAGAATCAGGGATGTATTATGTCACTGAGGGGACAAGTATAGAATTACAATCTGTGTGTGTGTGTGTGTGTGTGTGCGCGTGCGCTGCGAGGTGTTCAGGACAGTTGGTTATTTTTAGCAGCGAGGAGAGAAATAATTCAGTACGATCACAGAGCAGCTCGTTCACCTCCTCTCTGACAGAGGAGACCAACCAGCAGATGGATCCTCCTCCTCCTCCTCCTCCTCCTCCTCCTCAGTGTGTGACAGGTGGGGTATGATATCTGTCTGATCCTCCAGTAAGAAACAGAGATATTTGCTCTGAATACAGAATGAATGGATGAAGCTCCTCTCTTACTACATTTTGCCTGTTGTCACATCATTATCTCTCTCCTTTAATGCCTCCACACAGTTCTCACATCTTATGGCCCCTAAACATCCATCACTCAGATCATTGGTGCAAACCATGTATCTCCAGATGCCTTGATGTTGAATGTTTGTGATAATCTGACGGATGAAGTGTTCCTTTCTGTGATGAGAAAATTCTCCTATTCTCTAGCCCTAAATAAACTGTTTAAAACCCATCTCGGATCAGCTGCAAAAAGCATCGTCACACAGCTGAAAACAGGGTTGTTTTTCTGACACCATGAAAGGTTGACTTCTTAATGCATTGCTGTAGATTAACCTACATAACAGTATATAAATGAGTTACAATGAGCACAGCTTTAAACACCTACGGCCAATTTAGAGTCACCAGTTAACCTGTATGTCTTTGGACTGTGGGAGGAAGCCGAAGTACCTGGAGAAAACCCACGCTGACACAGGGAGAACATGCCAACTCTGCGCAGAGGGGCTCCCCCACCCCAGGTGTGAACCAGAAACCGTCTAGTTGTGAGGCGTCAATGCTAACCACTGCACCATCGTGCCGCCGTGCATGCATTTGTGCCAAATTTGAGCAAATTCTGCCCTCTTGAGATATTGTATTCACAAAATGAGTTCATCATTGACTCAAATGTTGACGAAATTCCCTCTGTTTTTTCTTGAGATATCGCATTCACAAGAATGACATGGAGGAGGTACCAGTGGCCTTGACCTTTGACCTTTGACCACCGAAATCTAACCAATTCATCGTTAGGTCCAAGTAGACAAATTTGAAGAAGTTCCCTCACGCACGGCTCCCTCAAGGATATCACGGTCATGAGAGTAAGACGGACAACCCAACCCTGAACATAATGCTTCCGGCCACATCTATCGCCTGTGTGGAGGAATAAAACCAGAAGCTACAAGCTTGAGACAAAAATAAAATCCAAGACGCTTTGGCATTACAGCACAAACCTGTGTGTGTTGCTGCTAAAAACCTTCTTTTCTTCCATTTCCCATCAGTAACTCCACCTGTGTTTCCTCTCAACACACAACACCAACATCCACACTGTGTTCAAACAGCCAGCTGAGCAGGTGCACACCATCACAAACAACTGGTTTAAAAGCAGACAGGTGGAGTCGGCACCTCCGCTGCATGTAGGCAGAACTAAGTTTAGACTGCAAGACTGATAAAACACAGCGAAAAGACTCAAACTGTTGCTCTCAGACCTGCCAAATCTGCTGCAAACAATTTCATTTCCCCATATTTAGATTTCATATCAAATTCCTCTTCAGCAGTTTTCTATTCCTCTTTAACAGATTGTTTCCTGGATCTAACCTGTTTTCCCCCAAGTCCACTTAACTTTATAGTTTTTTTAAATAATAGTTTTATCAAAGCTCCACGTCTGATGAATGGATGAAAATCACAGACTGCAACCCACCAAGAACACAGACAATATACTTTAATTAATAAGAAATATTCTGAAAAACTCAACAGAATTAAAACATAAATCACCTGTGGGTTTTTACACTGTCATGAGATCAAGTTCAACTTGTCATCAAAAATTAAATACCAACATGTGTCAGTCACTACAGCACAGGTTCATATATTTATATATTTATATATCTATATTACAAACACCATCAGGTCAATATGATTTTTTTTTGATAAAATCACAATAAAGAATAAAAATATTATTTTAGATAACATAATATTACAGCAGGATGGGAATATATAAGAGAAATGTGACTCTAAGTATGTAAAATAATACAAAGATAAAAAAATATGAATAAATAAACTGAAATATAAAACTAAAGAGACGTTAAAATAAACGGTGCAGGAGGCAGAAAGCAGCAGAGACACGTTAGCTGAGATAAAGTGAACATAAACAAATCAAACACAGAAACCCGCCCGTTAAACCGGATCATTCCCCCGGTTCCACTCACCTGTGTGGGGACCAGCATGGACGCTGTCGGCGGAGTTTACCGGTCCGTTGGAAAGTCGTCTTCTCCGGTTCTGTTCAACCTCCGTGTCTCCAAGAAGAAGAAGAAAAATAACGGCGACAAAAAGGCCGCGTGAAAACCGTTAGTCTGTAGTTTTTCCGGTGAAATGTCCGGTGTGTGTGATGAGAGCGGAGCACCGGGAGGGAAAACGCCCAAACTTGCGGCGGACGGAGAGCTGAAGTGTGTTCCCGGTGGACGGGCGAGGGGAGCGGACAAGATGGAGCGTCAAGTTCACGGGAGAGAAGGAGGAAGAAACCGGAAGTTCAGCTGTTTGACCTTCACAATAAACGTCCAATAGCATGTCCACTAGTCCGTTAGCCATTCAGAAATGTGATAAAATTTGAATAAAATATTTGTTTTTAATGTGAGTACCTCCGTATTAAAATGTGATTTTAATAGTAATAATAATAATAATAATAATAATAATAATAATAATAATAATAATAGTATTAACATTAACATTTTTGTCTTTTCCGAAATATATATATATATATATATATATATATATATATATGTATTGTATTGACTTTTTATAGTTTAAAAAGGGGTGTGGTTTACTTCTCAAAACTGATCTTTTTTTAAAAAGCTTTTTATTATTGTGAGAACATTATAATATTTCCGAGACATCTTATATTTTAACATTATTGCTTTTTTTGTAGGTTTTGGGTATTTTATTTAAATTTTATTTTTGTATTATGAATGTGAATAATGTGTATATGTTAGTGTTTTTTATGATAATTTCTAACTTTCTAACTAATGTAAAGTGTCTATGAGTACTATGAAAAGTGCTCTTTAAATAAAAAAAAATTATTGTTATGGTAATTGTCAGATTATATTTGACTGCAGTCCTGAAATGTTTATAGAATAGTAGATAGGCTACAGCCTATTTCTAAATATATTCTTGTATATAAATGTGTTTTTATGCAAAATAAATAAAATCAATCATAATGTGAATTTAAATATATGCGATATAAATATAATTTATATCATATTCATAATAAATGTGAGGAAACAGATGAAATACATTCAAAACAACGACGGTAAACATATAAACAATAAGTAGAACCCTTTTTTTAAAAAAAAAAGTAGATCAGTAAATAGAGAGAGAGATAAGAAAAGATAAAAATAACTCTTTAAATGTAATAAAAAAAATAATACATTAAATAAATTAGAGTGGTGACATTAAAAAACATATGTATACAATATTCACATTATTTAGACAATATATTTTTATAGTTATCATAAAAGCCTGTTGGTAATAATAGAACAATGTTGTTTCGTCGTTAGTTTTAACTACATCTAAAATACTTAATATCAGAAGAAGACTTTTATTTTCATCTCACCGGAAACAGCAGCTCTTATTGTGGTGACTTGACTGTACGCATGAACCAGCAGCAGTGGCGCGCGCGCGCGCGTGTGTGTGTGTGTGTGTGTGTGTCTTCTCTGTTTACCGGGGGAGAGTGGAGGGGGGTGGTGTTGAGGGGGGTCCCCGGGGACTCCGCCGGCACCGCCGCCTCTGCCAGGCAACGGCGCCGCTCAGAGCTTCAGAGAGCCGGGGATGAGAGCAGGCGGGCGGGCAGGTGTCAGATCAGTGCACCGGAGAGGAACACCGACACATCACCGGCAGTATGATAAAAACTCTCATGTTTCATTCATTGACGTGCACACTTTGTAACACCAGCAGTGCTTCAGAAACTACTCAGGTCTAGATAATACTTTATTACAAGGAAATGTCCCACTTTCAAAACTGTGCTTACAAAATGTATTTAAAGTATGAAAAGTTCTTCTAAAGTAAGTGTGCCCACATGTACCCTCCACTATATATAGTAGCCTGGTACAGTAGGTGACCTTGTGTGCAGCTGTCTGTGCTGGGTGTTAGCAGCATGTTTGCTGTTGTATTGATTTCAAACATGTTGTAGCAGCTTGTTGTTGTTGTGTGATCTGATATGTTCACACTGCCACAGCTTCAGATACATCACATGTATCATATCTGTTTGTTACTCAGCAGCTGTAACCTGCAGCTCACCTCCTGCATGTTAAAATATGTGTCAGTTTGATTTGTGGCTTCAGTCAGATGAACAGGTGTTGAAGAGGAACATCACTCTGACTGACAGGTGAAGTCTCTGTGAGCCTCTAAAGCTCGTTACACAGACTGTCCCGATGGTGGCGCCACAGGGGGGTCATGTCATTATAAACTGGGTTATCCTCAGTAAATAAGCATAAAGCATAAAGACCAGAAACAGAGGGAAACAGCTATCTAAGCTTAGCATAAAGAGTGGAAAAGGGGTAATAGCTATTTTAGTTTAGCACAAAGACTGGAAAAGGGTAAAAAGCTAGCTTAGCTTAGCATAAAGACTGGATAAGGGAAAACAACTTTCTTAGCTTAGAAAAAAGGACTGAAAACTGGGCTGAAACACTTAGCTTAGCATAAATACTGGAAACTAGGGGAAACAACTAGTTTAGTTTAGCTTAAAGACTGGAAACTGGGGCTAACAACTACTATAGTTTAGCAAAAAGACAGAAAACAGGCGGAAACAGATAGCTAGCGTAAAGACTGGAAACGGGGGAAACAGCTTGCGTAACTTAGCATAAAGATGGGAAACAGAAACAGCATAAAGACTGGAAAGAGGTATGAGCTATTTAAGTTTAGCATAAAGATTAGAATTGGGGAGACAGTTAGCTTAGCTTGGCATAAAAGAATTGAAATGGGAAAACAGCTGTCTTGGCCTAGCAAAAAGACTGAAAATCGGGAAACAGTTAATTTAGCATAAAGGATGAAGAAATTATCTTAACTCAGCATAAACACTGGAATCAGGGAGCCAGCTATGTAGCTTACCCTAGAGACTGAAAATGGGGTAATGGATAGTTTAGCATTAAGAATGGAGACTGGGGAAATAGCTAGCTTGGCTTAGCATAAAGTCTGGAATCAGGGGCAAACAAATACCTTAGCATAAAGATTGGAAACTGTGAAAATAGCTAGCTTTTCTTTGCATGAAGACTGGAATCAGGGAAACAGATAGCTTAGCACAAAGACTAGAAACAGGGAAACAGATAGTTTAGCTTAGTTTAGCTTAGCATAGAGACTGGAAAAGGGGTAACAGCTATCTTAGCTTAGCATATAAACAGGAAATAGAGGGAGACAGCTAGCTTAACTTGGCATGAAGACTGAAAGCCATAAAAAAGGGAAATCAGCTGTTTTAGCCTCGCGAAAAGACTGAAAATGGGGAAACAGATAGCTTAATTTAGCATAAAGGATGAAAAAGTTATCTTAACTCAGCATAAACACGGGAAACAGGGAGCCAGCTTTCTTAGCTTAGCATAAAGTCCGGAAACAGGGGTAAACAAATAGCTTAGCATAAAGACTTGAAACTATGGAAACAGCTAGCTTTTCTTAGCATAAAGACTGGGAAGGGAGTAACAACTATCTTAGCTTAGCATAAAGACTAGAATCAGGGAAACAGCAATCTTAGCCTAGCATAAAGGCGGGAAATGGGGGGCAGCTAGCTTAGCTTAACCTAAAGACTGGAAAAGGGGAAATAGCTAAACAGCATAGCATCAAGACTGGAAACAGAAGAAGACAGCTGGCTCGGTAAATGTTTCTTGCTGGACAGCATCTGGACTCAGTTACTACTTTGTCATGGCCATGAGGTTGCTAGGCAACCAGCAGAGATACTACACAGAAGTGATTGGCAGATAAATGGTTCACTGTTTGTCTAGACAGATACAAGATCAGTAAACTGGAAATGCAAGATAAAGAAAAGGAAAACTTATTTCTTAAAGTACATTTTATACCAAAAGCAGTAAGACATTGTGATTCATGAAAGATGAAAATAAAGACTGATGCAAGACACAGGAGCTTTAAAAATTGGACAGCGAGATTAAATAAAAGTTAGTTATGCAGGTAAGGTAAAAGCAAGTTTTAAAAGTTGTGTGTGAGATGATGAGTGACCCACATGCAGCATAAGTGTGGCCTTCAGGAACAGTTACTGTGAGAGTCCCATGAACACATCATGAAGTCCTGCTCAGGTACAGATGGGTGCACCTTACCTGTTCAGACCTGCAGACAGCTGCTCAGGAACTGTAAACATTGAGGAGTCAAGTTACCACTCTGCTCACGAATCACTTTGCTATATGGACAAAAGTATGTGGACACCCACTGTGTGTATTCTTTTGTGTACTCTCAGTCCTGGGTCTGTTCTTCAGGGTGCGGACCTCTTCCTGCAGCACACAGTGATATTCTAGACAACTGTCTATTTCCAACTTTATGTCAACAGTTTGTGTTTCCTCTTTTAGCATGACAATAACAAAGCTTCATCCAAGTTTGTCTGGTTGTGTGAATATTAGTATCATATATAGAAGCAGCTGGTCGGAGCAGAAGAGGAGGTGATTCAAAGTCAAGTCAAACCATGTGTTAACAAGCAGTTGAACAGGTGTACCTAATAAAGTGGATGGTTAGTGTAGATAGATAGATAGATAGATAGATGTCAACATAAAAATATTGTCCACATACTTTTAGACAGTGTGTTCTGTGTGTCAGTATGAGACAGAGCCAGTCTCACTCTGTCCTCTGTCTCCCCCTGGTGGTGCTGTGAGATACTGGTGGAAGTGGAAACCAGTGATGTGCAGTAGAAGCTGCTGGTCTGTGAGGAGACGCAGCTGAGTTCATTAAGTCCTGGATGAAGACGTGTCCACAGGGCAGAGATAACAGATAGTGTTCTCCTCTGTGGTGGCACTTATTGATCCGACTCAACGGCTAATTCACCTGTTTTTCTTCTTCTGTGGTGGGCTTCATCGAGCGCGGCTGCAGGGAGAATACACACATTAGTGGAGCCTCATATTTCACCGCTGTGTACTGAGAGTAATCAACTCCTGCTGACAATGGACCATTGATTTAATGAGACACAGCACTGTCCACAGCTCCTCCGTCACAACAGGGGACTCAATTATTCTGTCCTCTCATGTCCTCAGAGACGCACTTATTCTGAAGTCTGCACCACAGAAAGGCTTTTATTATTAAGTTTACACTACAGAGAGGCTTTTATTATGAAGTCTGCACTACAGAGAGGCTCTTATTATGAAGTCTGCACTACAGAGAGGCTTTTATTATGAAGTCTGCACCACATAGAGGCTCTTATTCTGAAGTTTGCACTACAGAGAGGCTTTTATTATGAAGTCTGCACTACAGAGAGGCTCTTATTATGAAGTCTGCACTACAGAGAGGCTTTTATTATGAAGTCTGCACCACATAGAGGCTCTTATTCTGAAGTTTGCACTACAGAGAGGCTTTTATTATGAAGTCTGCACCACAGAGAGGCTTTTATTATGAACTCTGCACTACAGATGTCTGCACTACAGAGACGCTCGTATTCTGAAGTCTACACTCCAGAGAGGCTCTTATTATGAAGTCTGCACCACAGAGAGGCTTTTATTATGAAGTCTGCACTACAGAGACACTCTTATTATGAAGTCTACACTACAGAGAGGCTCTTATTACGAAGTCTGCACCACAGAGAGGCTTTTATTATGAAGTCTACACTCCAGAGAGGCTCTTATTATGAAGTCTGCACCACAGAGAGGCTTTTATTATGAAGTCTGCACTACAGAGACACTCTTATTATGAAGTCTACACTACAGAGAGGCTCTTATTACGAAGTCTGCACCACAGAGAGGCTTTTATTATGAAGTCTACACTCCAGAGAGGCTCTTATTATGAAGTCTGCACCACAGAGAGGCTTTTATTATGAAGTCTGCACTACAGAGACACTCTTATTATGAAGTCTACACTACAGAGAGGCTCTTATTATGAAGTCTGCACCACAGAGAGGCTTTTATTATGAAGTCTACACTACAGAGACACTCTTATTATGAAGTCTGCACTACAGAGAGGCTCTTATTATGAAGTCTACACCACAGAGAGGCTTTTATTATGAAGTCTGCACTACAGAGACACTCTTATTATGAAGTCTACACTACAGAGAGGCTCTTATTATGAAGTCTGCACCACAGAGAGGCTTTTATTGTGAAGTCTACACTACAGAGACACTCTTATTATGAAGTCTGCACTACAGAGAGGCTCTTATTATGAAGTCTGCACTACAGAGACACTCTTATTATGAAGTCTACACTACAGAGAGGCTCTTATTACGAAGTCTGCACCACAGAGAGGCTTTTATTATGAAGTCTACACTCCAGAGAGGCTCTTATTATGAAGTCTGCACCACAGAGAGGCTTTTATTATGAAGTCTGCACTACAGAGACACTCTTATTATGAAGTCTACACTACAGAGAGGCTTTTATTATGAAGTCTGCACTACAGAGACACTCTTATTATGAAGTCTACACTACAGAGACACTCTTATTATGAAGTCTGCACTACAGAGAGGCTCTTATTATGAAGTCTGCACTACAGAGACACTCTTATTATGAAGTCTACACTACAGAGAGGCTCTTATTACGAAGTCTGCACCACAGAGAGGCTTTTATTATGAAGTCTACACTCCAGAGAGGCTCTTATTATGAAGTCTGCACCACAGAGAGGCTTTTATTATGAAGTCTGCACTACAGAGACACTCTTATTATGAAGTCTACACTACAGAGAGGCTTTTATTATGAAGTCTGCACTACAGAGACACTCTTATTATGAAGTCTACACTACAGAGAGGCTTTTATTATGAAGTCTGCACTACAGAGACACTCTTATTATGAAGTCTACACTACAGAGACACTCTTATTATGAAGTCTACACTACAGAGACACTCTTATTATGAAGTCTGCACTACAGAGACACTCTTATTATGAAGTCTACACTACAGAGACACTCTTATTATGAAGTCTGCACTACAGAGAGGCTCTTATTATGAAGTCTACACTACAGAGAGGCTTTTATTATGAAGTCTGCACCATAATTACAAAATTATGAAGAACGTTGCTAATGATTAAATTAAATAATATCTATATCTATTTTCTGTAACATCATTTTAAATACAGTACAGGCCAAAAGTTTGGACACACCTTCTCATTCAATGCGTTTTCTTTATTTTCATGACTATTTACATTGTAAATTCTCACTGAAGGCATCAAAATTATGAATGAACACATGTGGAGTTATGTACTTAACAAAAAAAGGTGAAATAACTGAAAACATGTTTTATATTCTAGTTTCTTCAAAATAGCCACCCTTTGCTCTGATTACTGCTTTGCACACTCTTGGCATTCTCTCCATGAGCTTCAAGAGGTAGTCACCTGAAATGGTTTTCCAACAGTCTTGAAGGAGTTCCCAGAGGTGTTTAGCACTTGTTGGCCCCTTTGCCTTCACTCTGCAGTCCAGCTCACCCCAAACCATCTCGACTGGGTTCAGGTCCATCACTCTCCTTCTTGGTCAAATAGCCCTTACACAGCCTGGAGGTGTGTTTGGGGTCATTGTCCGGTTGAAAAATAAATGATCGTCCAACTAAACGCAAACCGGATGGGATGGCATGTCGCTGCAGGATGCTGTGGTAGCCATGCTGGTTCAGTGTGCCTTCAATTTTGAATAAATCCCCAACAGTGTCACCAGCAAAACACCCCCACACCATCACACCTCCTCCTCCATGCTTCACAGTGGGAACCAGGCATGTGGAATCCATCCGTTCACCTTTTCTGCGTCTCACAAAGACACGGCGGTTGGAACCAAAGATCTCAAATTTGGACTCATCAGACCAAAGCACAGATTTCCACTGGTCTAATGTCCATTCCTTGTGTTTCTTGGCCCAAACAAATCTCTTCTGCTTGTTGCCTCTCCTTAGCAGTGGTTTCCTAGCAGCTATTTGACCATGAAGGCCTGATTGGCGCAGTCTCCTCTTAACAGTTGTTCTAGAGATGGGTCTGCTGCTAGAACTCTGTGTGGCATTCATCTGGTCTCTGATCTGAGCTGCTGTTAACTTGCCATTTCTGAGGCTGGTGACTCGGATGAACTTATCCTCAGAAGCAGAGGTGACTCTTGGTCTTCCTTTCCTGGGTCGGTCCTCATGTGTGCCAGTTTGGTTGTAGCGCTTGATGGTTTTTGCGACTCCACTTGGGGACACATTTAAAGTTTTTGCAATTTTCCGGACTGACTGGCCTTCATTTCTTAAAGTAATGATGGCCACTCGTTTTTCTTTAGTTAGCTGATTGGTTCTTGCCATAATATGAATTTTAACAGTTGTCCAATAGGGCTGTCGGCTGTGTATTAACCTGACTTCTGCACAACACAACTGATGGTCCCAACCCCATTGATAAAGCAAGAAATTCCACTAATTAACCCTGATAAGGCACACCTGTGAAGTGGAAACCATTTCAGGTGACTACCTCTTGAAGCTCATGGAGAGAATGCCAAGAGTGTGCAAAGCAGTAATCAGAGCAAAGGGTGGCTATTTTGAAGAAACTAGAATATAAAACATGTTTTCAGTTATTTCACCTTTTTTTGTTAAGTACATAACTCCACATGTGTTCATTCATAGTTTTGATGCCTTCAGTGAGAATCTACAATGTAAATAGTCATGAAAATAAAGAAAACGCATTAAATGAGAAGGTGTGTCCAAACTTTTGGCCTGTACTGTATATATATATAACCACGTTATTCTTGATCCCCATTTACGTCCTGGATACGGTCAGAGTGCTCCATCTTATCAGTTTAATGTAATGAATCAGGTTGAAATGTTATTTTTTAAGTTGTGTTTTTACCTCAGAGTTCTGAAAGTTTCCAGGACTGAATATACAGAATGTTTTTTTTGTCTTTTTTCAAATTGAAATCAGTTTCAAACCAGCAGCTACATTTGCAGAGAGCAGCATCCAAAGATGGAGAAGGTAAGAAACATGTTAAACTTCACTAAAAACATATTTTGTCTTTTGATAATGAAGGTCTAAATAAGTGTCAGTTGTAATGAAGTGAGATCACAACAAATTAAAACACATGGAAGTGTAGAGTGAAGCTGCTGATCGCTGCCAGGCTGTATGAGTATGTGATAGTAGAGTGTATCAAACAGTTATAATACAAGGAGAGAAAAATATCAGTATAACAGCTGATTACAAACTTATCAAAAGTATGTTAAAGTGAAACATTTCCACACAGAGACAGATGTCAGAGTGTGAGTGTGAGGAGACAGTCAGTGAGGTCCAACCTGCTGCAGCTCAACCTGATCTCCAGTCACAACCAGAGTCCTCTGGTCCACAGGTGAGACACATCACAAATTACAGTTACTGATCAAAATGGCGGTTACAAAGGGGGTTATCTGAATTTATTCTTTTCAGTAAAAGGTTTACACGTAGGATTTGACATTCATTCTGTTGCTTTGAGTCTCTGCTTTGTGCAGGAATGACTTCTTCTCACTTCTAATGATTTGTTAGAAAAGTAATCAAATGTGATAAGTTACATTACTTTGAATAAGTAATTAAAATAGATATATATCTTAGGCTAACTAGTAATCTGTAACCTCTTACATTTTAAAAGTAACCTTCCCATCACTGAGTAGTTGAGTAAAAAGAGCAGCAGGTTATTTGCCTTGACTCATGGTTGTCCTTTGTGTCTCCCTCTGAACAGGAAGTGATGTCAGCATGTGGGAACAGCAGCTTTAAAGCTGAGCAGCAGGATAAACAGGAGAAGAAGAGGAAGAGGAACCAGCTGATGGATGATGATGATGAGACATCAGCTGATCAGGAGTCCATCCGGATCCACGGTCTGAGTGTGGAGCGTTACAGACAGATCTATTACTCAGTGCTGCAGCCGTCTGTCCTCGCTAACCTGTCCTCTGCCAGTCCTGCTGTGAGACATTTTATTAACCTCAACACCTGCGACACGTCAACACCTGCAACCTGTCAACACCTGCAACCTGTCAACATTTGCAACACGTCAACACCTGCAACATGTCAACACCTGCAACACATCAACACCTGCAACATGTCAACACCTGCAACACGTCAACACCTGCAACCTGTCAATATTTGCAACACGTCAACACCTGCAACACGTCAACACCTGCAACATGTCAACACCTGCAACACGGCAACACCTGCAACATGTCAACACCTGCAACACGTCAACACCTGCAACCTGTCAATATTTGCAACACGTCAACACCTGCAACATGTCAACATGTGCAACACGTCAACACCTGCAACATGTCAACTTTTGCAGCTTGTCAACATGTGCAACACGTCAACACCTGCAACACATCAACATCTGCACAATGTCAACACTTATGACATATCAACACCTGCAACACGTCAACACCTGCAACACATCCACATCTGCAACATGTCAACACTTATGACATATCAACACCTGCAACACGTCAACACCTGCAACACATCAACACCTGCAACACATCAACACCCGCAACATGTCAACACCTGCAACACATCAACACCCGCAACACGTCAACACCTGCAACATGTCAACACCTGCAACATGTCAGCATCTGCAACAGCATCTGCAACATGTCAACATTTGTAACGTGTCAACATCTGCAACATGTCAACACCTGCAACACATCAACATCTGCAACATGTCAACATCTGCAACATGTCAACACCTGCAACACATCAACACCCGCAACATGTCAACACCTGCAACACATCAATACCTGCAACATGTCAACACCTGCAACACGTCAGCATCTGCAACAGCATCTGCAACATGTCAACATTTGTAATGTGTCAACATCTGCAACATGTCAACACCTGCAACACGTCAACATCTGCAACATGTCAACATCTGCAACATGTCAACACCTGCAACACATCAACATCTGCAACATGTCAACACCTGCAACACGTCAACATCTGCAACATGTCAACACCTGCAACACGTCAACATCTGCAACATGTCAACATCTGCAACATGTGCAACATCATCTACAATATGTCAACATTTGCAATGTGTCAACATCTGCAACACGTCAACATCTGCAACATGTACAGCATCATCTGCAACATGTCAACATTTGCAACATGTCAACATCTGCAACACGTCAACATCTGCAACATGTCAACATCTGCAACATGTCAACATCTCTTTTTAATAGTATATTTTGATATTATAGTTCTTTATTTATTTGTTTATTTATTCATTCATTTATTTATTTGATTTCTCTCTACTCCACAAACACCTGCTCTGGATCAAACACCCACCTTTCAGATTCTTCCTCTTATAATAATGTGTGTGATGTTTCCTGCAGCAGTTTGATATGAGACATGATAAAAGTTTAATGTGGTCTCATTTTGCAGGAGTACGTGTCGCAGGTCCTGGAGCTGAAGCAGAGTCTGTGGATGGCGCTGAGTCGACCTCGGCTGCAGGAGACGGTCGGCGAGGACGGAAGTGTGGAGGTCACAGAAATATTTGATCTGACTTAACATGTTTGATTCATGTAGAAAACTTGTAAATAAATCTGTATTTTACACAGAGGAACAATATGACAGGAAGTTCACAGCATCCGCAGCTGACGTTTATTTGCATGAGTGGTTTTGTGAGCTGAGCTGGTGGAGATGGACTCTTCGTCTTCTCCTGATTCTAATGTTAAAACTACTCTCAGGTTTCTTTAATTAAAGCACCACAGAAGAAGATGCCACAACATTTACAGTTTACTTTCCACTCAGGTTTATTCTGCACAGATTTAAATACAATCACACCTACTGAATAAATAATGAGATCATCATTAGCTGCAGACCTACATGTTCAAACACATTTCTATCCTACCGACCCTTTCAGGGCTGACATCACCGTGACGTCAGTTTGTTAGTTGGAGGCAAAACACGACTCCCCCCACAGGGCTGTGGCTACATAGGAGTCTTAAAATGTCGTCTTGTTGAGTGCGCTCCGACATGAATATTTCCAAATGCACCACTCACATCATCCTCCTACATTGTCTAAAACAAGCCAACAGAACTTGCTAGCTAGCTCTAGCTAATGCCTGTGGAGAAATGTTTGGCCTCCAGCTAAGCCCCGCCCACCAAAAAACATCATACGGTTTACTAACAGCTAAAGGGTCTACATAAAGAGGTGATCTACTCGGTCTGTGTTTTGGAGTTGGGGCTCTGTTGCACTTTGGCCCAGCAGCTCGCCCGTCTGAAGCGGGACAGGTAGAACATGGGGCCGATGAACAGGCCGAAGTTTGGGAAGAGCAGCAGGACCTGCAGGACGGTACACTGTGTGGGGCTGACGTTCTCTGTGGACTGGGAGACGATCACAGACACGTACGGGACCAGAGCCACCAGAGGAGAGTACGCCACGACTGACGGCACCATCACCACCACGATGTTCTTCAGAGCACGTCTCTTAAGCGGCACGCTGGATCCTGAAGCTTCGCCCGGTCCACTCTGACACAACACCCACACGATCCCCAGCAGACACAGCAGCATGAGCAGGAAGAGCAGCGAGATGGTGAGGGACATGGACAGAGCCATGGTGAACATCTGGACGAAGTACCCCAACAGGGCCACGGCCAGGGTGAGTAGCCAGGCACAGGCACACAGCATGGCCCGGTACTCCCACCTCCCCAGCCTGATGTAGAGGACAGGCCGAGCTGCCGCCACGTAGCGTTCCAAACACATGAAGGTCAACAGCAGCGGGCAGCCAAACAGGTTGAGTGCAAACAGGGCCTCTCTGACGGAGCTGGTCATCTGAGAGGTCTCATGTAGGGTGGAGTAAATGTCTAGAGGCAGGCAGAGAGAGTACAGGACGTCCATGAGGGACACGTTGAGTCCCAGCACCTCCGACGCTGTCATGGCTCGCCTCCTCTTCAGCAGCAGCCACATCAAACCTGCATTAGCTGGGAGGGCCGTCACCAGTATGAAGATCTTCACCACTAACCAGCCCAGTTTACCAGTTTCCAGATGACACTGGGTCATCATCTCAGTGTAACTGTCCATAGAGGACAAGAGCATAGACCAGAAGTGGCTGAAGGAGTGGCTCCCGCTGATGGAGTGGTTGGAGCTGATGTTGGAGTCATTGACAGACGATGGAGGAGACGTTGTGCTGCTGTTTCCCATCACGACCAGTCTGAGGACGGAGGAAGAAAAGTTATTATCTGCACAGGAAATTAGCACCAAAAAACTAAACTCATTCACACTCTCATCATCATCATCATCATCATCATCATCATCATCTTTGCTCCTGTAGAGGACAGCCTTCAGTGCTTTCAGTGCAGCTAAAGAAGAAGAAAACGTCCATGATCCTCCACAACAAATACATTATAAAGGAATATCAAAGATAAAACACACCGTCATGTTTACACAGTGACAGAGTGAAGGGAACAAACACTGAAGGCATGAAGGTGATGAGTTATGATAAATTGACAGCATGAATTATTAATGTCGGAGCATCAGGTGCTCTGCAATTCATTTCATTTCATCTCTGTGATGCCTTTGAGGCGTCCAACAGCTCAGGACATCAGGGGCCATATTCACAAAGCTTCCTCGTACAAAGAGTTGCTCCTAGAATTTCCCCTTGAAGTTAAGTCTAGGTCTTTGTAAAGATAAAAGTTATTCACAAAACTTCTTCGACCTTAAAAGAGCTCCTGTGGTGAAAAACTGTTGGGAGCAGGGAGGAAGACTTTTCAGAGGCTTAAGAGTTTCTTAATCAGAGGAGAAAATGGTGGAAACACAAAGAGGTCGGAGAAATATTCTCCAAACTCTGGATGACAGTGAGTAAGTGAAATGCTACAGAATCATGTTTGTGGTTGATCCAAAGTCTACAATGGTTGAAATAAGGGTCCCTCAAGGAAAGGGTTGGGAACCACTGGTTTAAATACATGACAAGGAAACTGGTAAAACAAACTTCAACATGTCATCATAGGTTGAACCATTTCATTGTCCATCCCATATAGCCTGTCCATTTCTTTGGTGCAATGCATGATGGGATATAATGCTTCGTTAATGACAATCAGATACTCAGAGTCCCCTGTATAGGGTATAATAATTCCTACTATACATTTGGACAGCACTACAGAATGGCGACCTCACTATAGTGGACTATATAGTGGGTAGTTAGTGATTGCCGACACAGCCTTAGACTTTTTAATCCAAGTTTCTGGTGTTTCTGGTGGGGCAGGAAAATCACTTTCAATCACTGAAAATAAAACTTTGAAGTCTGATTATGAGATTATTGTTTTACATTCTGATGTTTTCTACACGTCACTCTTTTTTCTCAGTGTCGGTGGTTTCCAGTTTGGTGTGGAGGTTTGAGGAGGTTTGAAGGCGATGGACGAGGAGAGAGTGATTTACATATGATCTGCATACTTTCCCCTGAAACCCTCAAACTGTGAGTGCGTGACATCTGTTTTTACTCTCTGCTGATTTTCTTTAAAACAAAGAAAGTTGAGACTGAAAAATCCTGTCAGTTAAAAGAGATTCAATCTGAAATCTGTCACTGAACAACCCATCAGAAACCCAAAATAAAATAGAATTTTTAGTGTCTGTGTTTTATTTTTCTGTGGAACTTCATGCCCAGTTAAATGTTATTTTTATGTGCGAATTCAAACTCTGATTAGAAACATGTACGTCACATTTCATTAAGTTTTCCCTCCAAAAACTCCACATTGTAAATACTGTTACTGTTTTCTATTGTCTGATGTGTTAAACAGGTTGTTATCAATGATGATCAATAAGTTATATTTGCTATGAACAGAGTAAAGTGGAGAGTATTTCATGTTGTTCTGTGTGTTGATTGAACTGACCTTGAGGATGCAGAGGATGATGATGATGATGAAGATAGATGTCTGCAGCTCAGTGAGGAGTCTCTCTGCTCCTCTTCATCCTTTATAAAGACGCAGCAGACCCTCCCACCGCCCCGCAGGACGTTTGCATACAGACGCATTTGTTACAAAACAATCTTTGCGTCCAGCATGCAAATGTCCTCACCTCATATTTCTGAACGTCGTCAGTGTTAACCTGAAGCTCCCTCTGAGGGACGAGGCCTGATGATTACTGCTGATCATCAATTATCTCAGTGACTCTAAAAGACACAGAATGATCACTTCCTGTTTTATTGGACTGGTTTCAGCATGTTGTTTGATTTCTACACTCTGAACATGTTCAGTTTATAACCAGTCAGGACGCCATGATGACGGACCTGCTGTCTGTCAAACACAACTTTACATGTGTCACATACTCTATAATCAACACTCAAAGATCCTCATCTTCATCTTCATCTACCTGCCTGCTCTATCACTTTGCTATTCTCTCTGCACTCGACTACACCGTTCCCTTCACACCTCCCATCAGCCAACACTCCCTGCTCCCTGCCGCAGCCCATCTCCATTCTCCCTTAACCTCAGAGTAAATCTATTTTATTCTGTTCCTTACTGGAGTCTATATACAAACCTTGACAGAAAACATTAGTGAATTGTAACTGTCTGTTTCCCTTTTTCGTCAGCATGTATTTGCTCAAAAATTTCTTTAAACATATAACTTCTTTAACCGTTTGAAACTGAAGCAAATTGCCTTTTTTTCCTTCAAAAACATGGGAAAAAAGCAATGAGCAACAAAAGATGAAATGAGCCAAAAAATGAGTTAGCAAAAAGAGAAAATCAAAAACGGGAAAATTTGTTTAAAAAAAAAGAAAGAAAAAAGAAAGAAACAAACAAAAAAGGAAATGACTTGGAAAAAAGCTTGAAAATTAAAGTATAATTCTGCAACATAATTTTAAATATATATAATAATGATACTTAGAAATATAGTTTTTCCCTATCTTTCCCCTCCCTAGCCTTTGAGAAATAACTTACTAAATCTCTTAATTTTTTTGGCAAGTTGCTCATTTCCTTTTTTCCCATGTTTTTCAAAGACATTGCACCAGTTTGCTCAGAGGTCAAAGGTTTGAATACTTATGAATGGCGTCTGAAAACAGCACAAGAAAGGAGATATCACTCCAATTTCAAAGGGTTAAAGACATATATGACATCTTCTTTAAAGCCGCTATAAGGAACTTTTAACTGGATATGCAAAAGTCTCTTGTTTCTGCTGATGTCTGTGCGTGACCTACAACAGCAAATGAGACCATCGGTGTGCCGACGACAGGTACCAGCCAGGCGTCGACAGGGTCCAGCAAGTGCCGAGAAATAAAGAGGCGAGGCACCGCTCCATACTCAGTCCAAGAAGCCGTGGAAGTGCTCGCCAAACAGGCCTTCAGCCTTACCAGCCAACCGCTGCATTTACCCCGGCAGCGGTGGCGCTTACGCCGGAGAGGTGGAGCTGGGACGCGGCAGAGGTGGAGCTGGGGCGTGGCAGAGGTGGAGCTGGGATCCCCGATAGGAGCGGGGGCAAAGTTTTCCCGTCTTGTTGTTTCATTCATCCCCAAAGCAAACACATGTGCGAGCCAGGTAAGCGTCTTTACGACAATACGTGCTAGAGCTCATGGGAAATGTAGGCTTCATTCCGGCAAAACACTACCGCTTTTGTCCACAGGGTCGCCAAAATCAACTCAAAATGAAAGTTCCTTGTAGGGGCTTTAAATATATAATAACTTTTAAAAAATATATATATAATAAGTTTTTTTAAACATATCTACAATAACTTCTTTAAATATATATATAATAATTTATTTAAACTATATATCATAACTTCTTATAAGCTCCAGTCTGTAGGATTTAGTGACAGCTAGCAGTGAGGTTGAGAAATGAAACTATGGTGGCTGATATGAAAACTTGAATGTCTCTATCTAGAGTCAGTGTTTGGTTTGTCGGTTCTAGGCTACTGTAGAAACATGGTGGTGCAACATGGGGATTCTTATTTTCAAGTGATTATACACTCAAGAAAGAACCATTATTATATTATATTATATTATATTATATTATATTATATTATATTATTGTTTTCTATTTCTATCAACATAATCCCTATAAATCCTTCACACTGGACCTTTAATATATGTATATATTCACACACATATAAAGGATTTGAATGGTGTTGTGTAGTCTTGAGATGAGATGAAGACGACCATTTATCTTCATCACAACATCAGGGTTAAATACACATTTATGCTGTTTTATTTTGAAAAACCAACTGACAGCACAAAACTGAAGCAACATGACCGAAAGCTGCTCACGTCAAAGTTTGGCTCCGCTCTCTTCACAACGGAAAACATTTATTATTATTACCTGAAAGAAAGGATTTACAGCAGCAGCTTTTCACAACCTGGATCAAAAGTAACTGTTCATAATAATAATACTATCTATAAAGCATCAGTGAATGACGTTATTAAGCATGATTACAGCCTTTACTGACAGTTTATCACCCCTTTATTACAGCTGATTGATTAGGTATGGAGGATGGAACCTGCCAGAATCAACAAATAAATAAATTACAACATTAATACAAATAAATAAATAAAAGGGAAAACTAATTAGGAAAGTAAATAAATAGAGGAATTAATACAATGTCTATGTTTCTTTATAATATTATTTTTGTTACATTTAATGGCACGTTAAGAGTCATTTATTTATTTACAATTTTGGCAGCTTCTGTCCTCCACAGTTAGACAGCAACACTGTCATGTGGAATGTAGTAAATCTTATTTACACGTTTCTGTTACAGGTACGTGTCACTGATGTTTTGAACCAATCAGAGCTCAGAGAAACAAACACAGGTGTGATGTGATGTTTTAAACCAATCAGAGCTCAGCGGTGACTCAGGTGTGACGTGTCAGATGCCCATGTAGGTGTTCATCTTGCCCAGAGCGTCACACACGGTGTTGAGGTCGCTGCGCAGGTCCTGCACCACGTTCTCGATGCCGCGGGTGTCTTTGAGCAGGTCGATGCTCTGAGTGTATGGGTTGTAGTACACCGAGAACGGACGCTTGATCGTCTTAGCAAACTCCCTGTGAGGAGAGAGGAGACACCGTCAGCACCACGACCACGAGACAGGTTCCTGAACCTGACCTCTGGTCAGGAGCTGATACTGAGTCCAAGTTCAGGGACTCTCAGCAGGAAATAGCAGGTTCATTATCAAACATGAGAGTTTTAGTGCACAGGTGATATTCTGATTCAGATATTCAGAGTGTTAAATGTTAAATTACATCTCTCAGTAACTTTCTCAGTCATGCTGCATCTCTACATTTGATTTAATCTTGAAGAATCTAAAGCTCAGACATGTGCGCAGTGTGTCCGACAGTCTGTTCTCTAACAGATGTTTCTTCGTCTTCTCTTCAGGAGGAAATGGAGCAGCAGGATGTTTTAGTTTGACGGGGCAGACAGAGGGCGAGCTGACAGCCGGCTCTGAGAGCTGATCTGGGGTCAGTCTAATGTTCTGTTCATCTAACCATACTGATGTTAACACATGCATGAGCTCCACATCTTCTCACAGCTGAACGCAGCTCTGCTGACAAACTGAAGGTTTAAAGTAAAGTTCCACTGATTGTCACACACCTGAGTGTGTGAAATTTGTTCTCCGCATTTGACCCATCCCCTGAGGGAGCGGTGAGCAGCAGCGGTGCCGCGCTTGGGAATCATGTGGTGATCTAACCCCCCAATTCCAACCCCTGATGCTGAGTGCCAAGCAGGGAGGCAATGGGTCCCATTTTTATAGTCTTTGGTATGACCCGGCCGGGGATCGAACCCACGACCTCCCAGTCTCAGGGCAGACACTCTACCACAAGGCCACTGAGCTGGTAGTTGGTGGTTTAAATGAGGTTGATTATTAAATGTTCTGGTTCCCACACAGTGGAGCTGACAACATCTGGTTCTACCAGGTTCTGAGAGGCCCCAGTCTGCAGGTTAGGTTCCTGTTGTAGACCAGGACACTGACAGGAGGAGACAGGGATCAGACCGACGATCCTTAGATCTCTGAACCCATCACCCATCGGTTTGATGATAATTTAGCCTCTGAAGGCAACAGCTGATATTTCAGGAGTTCAGTGTTGCCAACCTGGTCTCACTCCGAAGTTGTCGAAATCTGGTGCCTGGGCAGTGGCTTGGGGTTTCAGACACTGACGGTAAAAGCCGTCCTTTAACTTTGTCAGGGGGAAACGTGGTGGGACAAGTACCAAAGTTAAAGTGGCGAAAGTCCAAGTAGGGTAGGGCAGAACGGGTGGTGGATGGGTCCAACTTTTACCCGGGAGAGCAGTGTTCACGTCCCGCAAGATTAGAAAGCCAAACCCTGTTCTTTTTTTCTAAACCCAACCATCAGCATCAGTTGTTGGAGGAAAAAAAAAAACACATAAATTTGCGTTGTATATGTATTTTGAAAGAAGACAATGCATGTAACAGGCAGAACATGACCAAATGTCGATATGTGATGGAGTGAGAATGTGTTGCGTTGGTGTAGCAGATATCTGAGGCAAGACTTCATCTGCACTGCTCACTGATTACTGATCTCTATCGGCAGATATCTGCAGGCAGATCAGCTAAAACAAAAAACTAATAAAAAGCCAATCTGGAATCCTTTACAATGTAAATTGCAGAATCTTTCTTGAGAGATTAATAAAAAGCTGATTGGTTATCAGGTGATGCAGTTTGCAGCTAAGTGTGAAGCGGTCAGGATGAGTGTCAGCACCTCCAGGTCTGAGGCCGTGATTCTCTGCCAGAAAACGCTGGATTGCCGCCTCTGTGTTTGGAGGGAGTTACTGCCCCAACAGAAGGAGTTTAAGTATCTTGTTGATGAGTGAGGGTAGAATGGAGGATGAGATGGACAGGTGGTGTTGTGCGGCGTCAGCAGTGATGCAGGTATTGCACCGGACTGTCGTGGTGAAGAGGGAGCTGAGCCAGAAGGCAAAGCTGTTGATTTACTGCTCCAACTACATCCCAACCCTCACCTATGGTCATGAGCTCTGGGTAGTGACCAAAAGAAGGCTTCATTTCAGAAGGCTGAAATGAGTTTCCTCCGTAGGGTGGCTGGGCTCAGCCTTAGAGATAGGGTGAGGAGCTCAGACATCAGGAGGGAGCTCGGAGTAAAGCCGCTGCTCCTTCACGTGTAAAGGGGTCAGTTGAGGTGGTTTGGACATCTGATCAGGATCCTCCTGTTAGAGGTGTTCCGGGCACGTCCCACTGGTAGGAGGCCCCGGGGCAGACCCAGAACATGCTGGAGGGATTACATATCTCATCTGGCCTGAGAACACCTTGGGGTCCCCCAGGAGGAGCTGGAAAGTGCTGCTGGGGAGAGGGACCTTTTTGGGGTACTTTGCTCAACCCGCTGCCCCCCCCCGTGACTCGGCCCCGGATAAGCGGATGAAAATGGATGGATGGATAGAACTTGTTCTTGTGTAACAATTTTCTTTTTGCCCTTTCTGATGTGTTTTGTCCCTCAGACAGTCAGACTGTGATTGATCCAGGGACCTACGGGTCACCTGAACGTGTTGTGTCTGTTGTTGTTAAGACCTCAGCGCGGTTAGTGGATAAACTGTATTACCAATACCAATAATTTTCATCATGTGTTGATGAGACAATAACTCTGAGTATGAACATGTAAACATGCAGTTTACAGGATGTTTTCTGTGCGAGCGTCACCTCATCTTCTCTTTGGCCTCCTCGAAACTCTCAGACACAAAGTAAACCTCCTGGAAGGTGGTGATGAGACACTCCTGGTTACAGGTCGTCTTCGGGTCGAACATCTTCACACAGGCCTCATCTGACAGGGCATGCTGGGAAACAAACAGCCAAACAGCAGCAGCATCTCTGACATCACCTCTGGAAATCTGTTTTTATGTTAAAAAGTCTGTTGTTGGTCCAAAGTTTCATTCTCTGTACTTTTATCTGTGGGGTTTTAATACAGTGTTTTAACGTTTTCATCATATTTCCCCATGTGAAAAAACTCTGTAATGTCGTTCTATATAAATAAAGTTTATGATTTGTATTAGTTATTGTTTCAACAGTGAAGAATTTGGGTTTTTCTCTCTTCTCTTTTACAGTAAATTATTATCTTTTTGTTTTAGACATTTGGTCCAACAAATCAACAAATCAAGACATCTCAATACATCTACACATGTACATATTTTTAACTATTTTGTGACATTCTGTAGACAATTCAACATTTTAAAAGAAAATAACTGACAGATTAATCGATAAAGAATAACTTGTTAGTGTGCGTGTGCATGTGTTACCCTCAGCTCTCCTATAGACGACAGTAAACCGGCTCCGTAAGCTCTCAGCTGACCATCCTGTTTGCAGAGTCCAAACTCGATTGTGAAGAAATAACACTGTTCAAAACACACAACACACAACACACTCATTTGAAGAGCAGAGTACCGAGGAGGAGTACAGTAACATGTTGTAATATATAGTTAGTTTATAGTTGTAAAGAAGTTTAATTTGCCTTATTTGGGGTAAAAATCTGCAAAAACAGACAAACTATAAAACTGCACATTATTTGAAACATAAAATGACATTATGTTGGAAGAAACTGACATTTGTCTTCATCCTAAAACCAGCATGGAGTTGAAGGATTTGACATCATTAAACTGATGCTGATGGGGCTCTAATGTTGTGTTCACTCTACTAGCAACACAGCAACAGGCTACGAGACATTTTCGATGGAAGTCGGTGACATGAGGCTGCAAACTGACGTCTGACGTGCTCCAGTGATGCAGTGAAGCGTCAACCAATCATATGTTTTTGTTTTTATGTTTTTAGCTGTAGTGCTGTGTTATTTAGCTCAGTTAGCTGATGCTATGCTAGCTTTATGTGCAGACAGCGATGCAATGGGGCAGGAACATGTGGTGTTAAAAGGGGGCTCACACACTGATCAAAAACAAGGATATTTTCTGACCAGATATGAACATTTGATGATGTGCGGTTGAGGTGCTTTGAGGCAAATAACAGGCACACAAAAGCCTGTGACAACGAAACTACGTCAACGTAGCTAGTCATGCTGTTGTGTTGTTGCTTGTAGTGTGAATAACTGAGGAGAGTCACGTGACCAGATGTACCATCAGACACTGATATTATCATTAATATGAGGAGCAGCTGTGACTCACTGTGGCCAGTTTCTGAACGTCTTCATCAGTCGCTCCAAGAGAAGCCAGACCGATCTCCTGAGAGAACTGAGCGAACTTTGGATCAGCCAGCAGAGGAACGTGACCCAACAGCTCGTGACACGTGTCCCTGCACACATGACATCAGCATGGCATAAGCATATCATGAGAACATCAGTACAACATCGACACAACGTCAGAAGAACATCAGGAATATGAATTTTTAACCAACATCAGCAACAAGAAGACATGTTTCCCTGACGTTAGCATGTAGCTACATGTAGCAGTGTATGTAATGTAAACAGTTGCAGTAGTGTGCCTGGAGCCTCCATGTGACAGCTTAAGACGTCCTGATAGCTGTCTGAAGGTCTCTTTATTTTTGTTTGAACACTGACTGAGAGTGTGTGTGTGCAGGTGTACTCACGGCTCAGGTGTGTAGAGCGGGTCGGTGCTGTGACGAACGTACTGAGTGCAGTTAAACACTCTGTAGGCCAAACCAGCCAGGAAGTCTCTGGGAGACAAATAACCTGCGACCGGTCGCACCGTGAAACCAGACCTCTCTGAAACACACACAGACAGTCATCAGTTGTTATTATTGATTATAGATTATTTATACTGACATAGATTCACATTTCCATTAAACAAAGTCCCTCTGAGAGCACAGACGTCCTGCAGACTCTGATTAATGTTGAGACAAACCTCTGAGGAACCGGGACACGTCCTCCAGCTGGGGGATGTTGTCGTCACGGTAACCGCAGTGTTTGCTGAGCAGCGGCAGGTTCTTCAGGTATTCTCTGCAGGCGTGAGTCGGGTACAGCTTGGTCAGCTCTCTGAACACCACCCCCCACGTCTTCACCTCCTCCTGGGTGTACTCGATTCGAGGGATGGGCTGCCCGCTGAGGAGCACGCACATACGCAGCTGAATGTTTACATGTGTTTACATGTTTATGCTGTGTCACCTCAACCATGTACTGTCTGCCTGCCACTCATGTTTCAGGCCACAGACTCTCTTGTTCAAACTGTTTACAGTGACGTTTAGACGAAGACCGGTCACTTTGAGTCAAACTTTGGTCCTTTATGTGTTCACTGAGTTTCATTCTACATGAAGTACTAAAAACGTGTTTGAGACGTCACCTGAACAGAAATTTCAACCATTAAAAACCTGGGAAAACTTCATGATACTTACAATTTATAGTTCATGGCCACTTCCACAAAGTATTTCCTCCTCTGACGGTAAACTTCATCCTTAAAGCCCTGACAGGGAGGAAGAGGTCACAGAGGTCAGCTAGAGACATAAAAGACTCATCCAACCATTTTAACCTTTATTAACAGAAGACGTGTCATATTTTCAGCTTCACAGAGTCATGAATGTTGTCTTCAACCTTCCTCTTACTCCTCTCTGACACACTCCTTCAGTTTAGAGTCACCTCTGTTGGAGTCTTTAAAGAACCACATTAAAATAAAATAACCACCAGTAATTAATGTGATTGATATTAAGCATTAACCAGACGAGCAGACACTGAGGTCCTGACCTTTTCTCCCACAGTTGCAAACCCACAGTGAATATTTGATAGATTATTCCAGTTTTAGCAAAACATATAAAAAAAGAAGGACTCAGTATTTCTTCACCTTAATGTCAGAGTCAGGAAATAAAGAAACACTCTGGAGCTCATTACAGAGAGAAGAGAGACAGAGTTTATAATCTGCTGGTTGATCAGACCAGGGGTCGGCAACCTTTACAATCAAGAGCCATTTTGGCCAAAAAAGAGATTACTAATAGATCTAAATGAGCACAAGGTGGCTGCTCTGCAGTGGGTAATTTATGATTATTCGGTATTTTAACTTTGCAGCATTGCCAATGAAAGCAAACAAAACCCTAACAGAGACTCAAGACTATTGTAGCCATTGCTAGTGATGTTTTTAGAGGAAAAGGCGCCACGCCACGCCACAGACGTATGATGCACATTTTAACTGGCATAGTGTATAGGCTGTGTACAGGCAACACATTTTTACAGTTGAAGAATGTAAGAATCAATTTAGGCCTACAAAATAAGTAAAAATCAAAGTGTTTAAAAAAATAACCGTTATTCATTTGCATAATTTTTTTTTTGTCAAAGCCACATAGAGCAACTGGAGAGAGGCTAAAGAGCTGCATGTGGCTCATGAGCTGCAAGTTGCCTTCCCCTGGATCAGACTGATGGAGTCATAACCTTCTCGCATCCTCCTTCAGTTTGTCTGCTTTGGTTCTTTATACTTTGATAATATGTTGTTATATATTGTTATAATGTTTTGTGTGTTCTGCTGGACAAACAATCAACCTTCAGCTCTCGCATATGAAACATGTAACACGTATATAATATAATGTACAGTATATATAATATGGTATGTTAAGGAGAACTCACAGGATGGTCAGCGTCCAGCTCTGATCCGTACATCAACACTCTGTGAGAACACTGATCCAACTCAGCGATCTTCATGGGGAACCAGGGAACTTCGTCTCCATCTGATCAACAACAACAACAACAACAACAACAATAACACAGATATAAGTTAACTCCTGCACTTTGGTCCTCAAACTACATCAAGTTTATGGTGATTGTTCAGTTAAATATATTCAGTGAGAATCTCTGAGGTCCAGTTTGGATGTTTGTGTTTATGATAAAAGTGAAATGAGAATAATAATGACTGAACATCAGGACACCTCAGAGGGTTTGATTGATCACAAATATCAGAAAGTGTGCACAGGTACAGCTCAGGTGCTCCTACCTGCCTCAGCTGACCACACGTGTGCAGGTGTGTTGAAGGAGATGATGTTGACGTGATCTTTGAGAAGCTGCAGCAGCTCGTTGAACTCTTTTTTACTGCAGTTGCAGTCGGCATAGATCTCCACCTCGTTCAACACTCGCTTTGACATCCGAGACTCGATGTGGCTCAGGTTCACTCGCTTCTCCTGCAGATTAAATCAACATCAGACGTCACTATAATCAATAATCAATAATAAGGGAAGGTGTTAATAGGAAACAGGAAGCAAAAGTGTCACCTGGAAGAGTCGCAGAGCTTTGACCAGACAGCCAACCTCATTCTTCAGAGAGAACACCACCGCCGTCTTCCCACTCTCTTCAGCGCCCTCTTTGTCCGGTGTCTCATTGATGGGACAGAAGGACGGACGCCTCGACTGAACACAGACAACATCAACAACAACACATAGTGTAAACAGACTAAACAAACACTTTTGGGAGGGCTCAGTTAGTCATCAGTAACTTCACTGATAGTCAGTGAGTCTCTATATGTATTGAAAAGGGTTGCTAAATTAAGTAGAACATCTTAATTAAGGGATCCACTCACAGAGAATCTGATCTGAGCCTAATGCAGTGTCTCATGAGCCCATCTATTGTGCATAGGAGGAGAGGAGTGCGTCCACTTAAGGAGAACAAGTCTCCTGGTGAGTAAGGTGGTAAAAGCAAGGGTTTGTTGTGCAGTCTTGGGCATATTGGGCACAGAGGAGATTCTGAAGAGGGGCTTAAGGTCCAACTGTGCCAAATCTTCTAAGGTATTCTAAAGTTCTCTAAGGTGTTTTTGAGATATTGCGTTCTCAAAAGGAGACAGATGTCCTTGACCGCCAAAATCTGATCAGTTCATCCCAAGTGGCAAAGGCTGAAAAATGAAGTCAACACTGAAGTGCCAAAAAGTGCAGTTCATCAAACGGCCACTTGAGGCTGGCTCCAACACAGAGTCAATCCCCAGAGACCCCCATGTTACAATGCCCAACTGTACAGCAGAAATAAACATGTTTACAGCCTGGTACAAAAAAGATTTTGGTCTTACAGCTAATTTCAACATCCATGACAGCTGTACAGCGGGATTTATTTTTATATAACTCACCGGTTTACATTTTATCAAGGCCCAAAGTTACACATATTTAAGGGCATGGCTGTTTTGTGTGACAAGCTGTCTGTGAGGCTACGGTCTGTAAAAGTCAGACCCACCCCTCGCTGCTCCAAAGCTCCAACCTCTTGTGCAAATATGGTCACTTCTGGCTCCAAAAAGCCAAGATGGTGACGGCTGAGAAGCTGACCTCAACGCTTCAAAATGGCAGTCCATAAACCAGTTGTTGGTGTCATGGAAGCTACAGCCATTATTTACACAGTCTATGGTTCATACTTGAATCCAAGTCAACGAAAATGAGATAGGTGAGGTGACCTTGACCTTTGACCTATGACCACAACAATCTAATCAGTTCATTGCTGAGTAAAGTAGACGTTGAATTTGAAGCCAAATTTGGATTGCATTGCATTGTAGAATGAATGAGATGGACAACCTGAAAACATTACGCCAGCGCAGAAGCATATAAACAGTTTCATGTAAGGTGACACTTGTCAAGCTCAATAACAGAAACCAGAGTGAAGCTCTTCTCTCACACTGACTGATGAACCTGCAGCATGATGACCTTCTCCTGATAGTTATTAGTATTGTAATATGTTGCCTGGTTATTCGTGCAATCAGAAAATGTGTGGTTCGATCTCTGGCTCCTCCAGCCTGCATGGCGAAGTGTCCCTGGGCAAGATACTGAACCCCAAATTGCTCCTGATGGCTGTTCCATCGGTTTGTGAGAGCATGGGAATGGTTACTGAGTAGCAGGTGGCACCATGTAGCCTCGGCAACCAGTGTGTGTATGGGTGAATGTGGCGTGTAGTGTAAATAGCACTTTCAAGTGCAGTCCATTTTACCATTTATCAGTATGTAACCTCATACTATTAATTTCCATTTCTCATGACACTGATATTAAATGTCGCCTGTTGTTAGCGACAGAAAAAAGGTTCGTAATGTGAAACAATGTTTGACCAAAGATGAAAGCTGTAACCATTTGAATTATAAAGAAATATATTGAAATGACAGCTGATGTAGGTCAGTTTATTGTCCATGTTGTCTTCACACAGTCTTCAAAAGAGAGAGGACAAACAGACACAACATCAACAAACAACATGTTGTAAACAAACGTAAATGCAGACAACAAATCACAAGGTTCTCTGAAGAATATATGAAATAAATAAACCCTAAAACCTGTTCAAAAAAAATACTGTTTTCTTTATATGTTTTTATCTTCTGTTGATTTTCTTCCTCCATCTTTGTTTCTATTGTTTTATGTAAATCATATTTGTGTATCAGGTTGTGTTATTAATTAATCATTGGTTTGCTAAAGTTTCCACTGTAAACGTAAACACAGTGTGATATGCGAAGCTTCATGAATGTAAATATGGAGCTGATGTATTGATAAGCTTCAGCATCAATCAGCTGTTATCTGCTGTGGACACACTTTAATTTCCTCTCAGCTGCTGTCAGACGTCCGTCGGTGTGACTCATATCGACGGGATCATCAAACACTTTGTTTCCTCAGAGCTGAAACCATGTTCGTTACGTGTTTCATCAGCGTGAAGGAAAAGATACCGTCAGCTGTTGATTGCTGAAATAATAAATGATTTTGTGCTACAAAAGAAAAGGTTTAAAATTATGACAGGAATTTAAACCTCAAGTTTTAGATGTTTTTTATTTCAGCTGAACATCAATTGTTTGTTTTGAAGTGTATCAGGGTGTCTGCAAATACCACACTTAAATTTAAGCCTTTTTAAAACCTTTTCAAAATATTTTCTAACAAAATTTAACACTGATTGTTTGATACATTATCTTCTGCTGACTGAAGCATTGCAGCTGACTATAAAGGTCAGTATTTTATATGTGGTCCTGTGCAGTCAGAGATTTTCTGTAGGTGACATGGTCATTAGAGTGAGTAAGGTTCCTCTACAGGTAATGAACGTATAAAGTAAAAATACAGTTTTAGTAAGGAGACCTCGGGGCCGCCCCAGAACACGCTGGAGGGACTACATCACCCGGCTGGCCTGGGAGCGCCTCGGGGTTCCCGTGGAAGAGCTGATGGAAGTGGCTGGGGAGAGGACTGTCTGGGCTTCTTTGCTGAGGATGCTGCCCCCGCGACCCGGACCCGCATAAGCGGAGGACGACGACGAGTACAGTTTTAAGTACAGCGGAAGGTTTAAAGATTTAAAGTGGACTTTTATACAGAAGAGCTCTACTTATTTTGACAAAAAGAAATTAAAAGAAATGAAATTAGATCAAATATTTGGGGCATTTACGACCTCTATGTAAAGCTATTAAATGACTTGAAACGTCTTTCATTCATTAATTTACTTATCCTGTTAGGGGTCGCGGGGGAGCTGGAGCCTATCCCAGCTGACATTGGGTGAGAGGCAGGGTACACCCTGGACAGGTCACCAGACTATCACAGGGCTGACACATAGAGACAGACAATCATTCACACTCACATTCACTCCTACGGACAATTTAGAGTCAAATTTAGAGTCACCAATTAACCTGCATGTCTTTGGACTGTACAGGTTAATTGGTGACTCTAAATGAATCCAAACAGAGAGTAGAAAGACAGAATCTCAAACTTTGTGTACCTTCAGTCTGAACACCAAGAAAACCTGCAGAGGAAGAGGATGATGATGAAGAGGGGTACTCACCATCTGCCCCCCGGTGTGTCTCTGCTGCTGCTGGTGGAACATGGCCGAGTCCAGGGACAGCCCCCTCTTGGACCAGTACTTGCTGGAGAACATCATCATGGCTGGCTGCATGCGGGGCACCGGCTCCATGGGGCCGGGCTTCATCACATGGGACGAGGCCATGGGGAACCAGTGGGTGTAGGAGTACCAGGGCTCCAGCCTGACACCTCACTCTGACGCTCCTCACAACGATGCTGCACTCACACACTGTGTCGGCCCGACGCCGACCCCACACTGGCACGCCTCCTCTTAAATACTGACACAGGGAGGGAGGAAGGTGGGAAGAGGAGCAGCTCCTCCTTCTGCTGCTGATACACTGAAGATTTCTCTCCTGAATAAACTTTATAAACATTCATTCTATACCTGCAGAATAAAAATACAGATATTATGATGAAATTAAAAAAAGACATTAAAAATAAACAGACTGTAAAACAGGTATATAATGTTTACTATGTTCACCTGTTGGCATCATGCTGACATCTGACAGGACCATAAACAACAGAGAAGTAACACACACACACACACACACACACACACACAGCTGATTCATGAGAGCTCAACAGTTCAACATTTACTTCAATCCTCCCTCTTTCTCTCTGAGTCACATGATCACACCAACTACACTGTAATGTCTGTACACTAAACATGAAGCTAGTTAGCTTAGCATTAAGACTGTAAACAGAATGATCCAGCTAGCTTATCTTAGCTTAGTTTAAAGACTGGAGACAGATTAAAACAGCTAGCCTATCTTAGCATAAAGACTGTAAACAGATTGAAAGAGCTAGCTTAATTTAGCTTAAATACTGGAGACAGATTAAAACAGCTAGCCTATCTTAGCACAAAGACTGTAAACAGATTGAAAGAGCTAGCTTAATTTAGCTTAAATACTGGAGACAGATTAAAACAGCTAGCCTATCTTAGCACAAAGACTGTAAACAGCTAGCTCAACTTAGCATAAAAACTGTAAACAGATTGAAACAAAGGTCTTAGCTTAGCATAAAGACTGGAAGGGGATGAGAACAGCTAGCTTAGTATAGCATAAATGCTTGAAACAGATAGCTTAGTTTAGCATAAAGCCTGTAAACAGCTGGGAACAGTTAACTTAGCTTAGCGTAATGACTTGAAACGGCTAGTTTAGCATAAAGACTGGAAACAGCTCGAAACAGCTAGCTTAGCATAGCATAAAGACTTGAAACAGCTAGCTTAGTTTAGCATTAAGACTGGAAACAGATCGAAACAACTAGCTTAGCATAGCATAAAGACTTGAAACAGCTAGCTTAGTTTAGCATTAAGACTGGAAACAAATGGAAACAGCTAGCTTAGCTAATCAAGAAAGACTGTCAACAGGGGCAAACAGCTAACTTATGTTAGCATAAAGTCTGTAAGCAGATGGAAAAAGCTATCTTAGCTTAGCATGAAGACTGTAAACAGCCTAGCTCTGTCCAAAGATAACCTCCCAGCTTCTCTAAAGCTGATTAATATGTTATATTTTGGTTTGACTTTTGTTAACAGTAACAGCTAAAAAAAAAGTTTTATGAAAATCATTTTCTTTTTCAGCACAAATTTTACTGTCAAATTATTGACAGATAAGTGGCCTAAATTTTAAAAGGATGTTGCATTTATTGTGTCACATGACATTTAGCAAACAGACCAGATTTAAACACAAAAAATATGATTTTAAAATGAGATAAAAGCTCAGTTTGTAGCTGTAAAGTGTGAAGCAACTTTTCAGAGCTGTTTTTTAATGTGCCTCATTCACAGTGAGCTGTGTGTGTGAGTTCTCCTCAGCGAGCTCTGATGTGGATCTGTCTTCATGATTTTTCTCTGCTGATGTTTTTCAGCCTGTTTCTGTGGTTTTTCCTTCATGACCATGTTTGTGTTGTTTCTATAATGAGCGTCAGACGGCTGCTCTGCTGAGCCTCCACCTCGCCTCACTGAGCTCACTGTGGGCAGGTGGAGCTGAGTGACAGTCCCTCCTCACAAAGCAGCCTCCACCTCAATAAAAGCCTCTGAGATGGAGACTGGATAAGTTGCTGCTATCACCTGCCTGCTCACTCAATTTCCTGTCAGACAGGAAATGAAAGAGCGGTGAGCGGGCAGGAGGAGCTGCGGCTGCTTTCTTCTTGCTCTGATGAAGAAGCTTTATGAGCAGATAGCAGGTGATACCTTTCCTCCGTCTCCTCGGCCTGCAACGCCAAATGTCTTCCATCAAAGGAGGAGGAAGAGGAAGAGGAGGAAGACTCGTCCATCACACACATGAAAGCAGCTTAAGTGACATTTGGAGACGAGCAGCTCCTCACTCAGTCTGACATTTAAATCAAACAAAATCATGTGAATATTAATGATTGTTTTGTCTTCTTTAATATTGACTTTTATCTTCTCTAACACTGTCGATGTTTCATGTTAGTATGTATATTTAATGTTGAGGAGTTTCAGCTCACACCATCGGGTCCTTTAACTTCACTTGTTTGTCTCCTGCAGTAAAAAGACAGCATCAACATTTTGTCTGTGTCTGGAGTTTTATGTTTGTACGTCTGTGTCAGTTCACACTCGGATCACACTCTGAAACTGACGGACTCCACAGACTGTTGGGGGCTTTGGATGTGGTTTAAGGGATCATTGGTTTGTGGACTCTTGTTTTGAAGCCTCAAGGTTGTCATTTTGGTCATCGCCATCTTGTCTGTTTGTCTTTGTTTTGTTGTTTTTGGAATGGGCAGGAGGGAGGTTATCTGTTGATGTTTGTCAGGATGTGAATCATTAGTAAAAGAGTGTAAATGTTTCTTTAACGATTTTCTGTGTGTGATGATTTTTGGATGTATCGTGATGATGGCTGAAGAAGGAGATGTGAGTGGCATCAGTCTGACCTCAGGTCAGGTTCAGAAATAATGGTGTGTGAGTGAGGGTAGAATGGAGCGCGAGATGGATCAGCGGTTAGATGCGACTTCTGCAGTGATGCAGGTGCTGCGCCTGACTGTCATGGTGAAGACGGAGCTGAGCCGGAGGGCGAAGCTTTCGATTTACTGGTCCATCTACGTCCCAACCCTCACCTATGGTCATGAGCTCTGGGTAGTGACTGAGTTTCCTCTGTGGGGTGGCTGGGCTCAGCCTTAGAGATAGGGTGAGGAGCTCGGACATCCGGAGGGAGCTCGGAGTAGAGCTGCTGCTCCTTTGTGTTGAAAGGGGTCAGTTGAGGTGGTTTGAGCATCTGATCAGGATGCCTCCAGGGCCCCTCCTGTTAGGGGTGTTACGGGCACGTCCAACAGGTAGGAGGCCCCGGGGCCTGGAATATTTTTCGGTGGACATTGGATTCTTTGGCTGTGTTGAGGCGGACATATTTTGCTCAGGCACCATAGTGGAGCTCTGTAAATGTGAGAGTTTAAATACAGCTTACATAAAGACGCTGTGTCATCATGAACTGACTATCTGAATTCAACTATTGTCACATTTAAACCTGTTCAGTGACCTTATAGCAACACGAGATGAAAACAAAACAAAGATTATTGTTGAGATCATAAAGTTGTTCCTGTGAATTTCATCAAAAACAAACATACAAAACAAGGAGCTGAGATGCTAGACATGATTTAACAATGAGAAGTAAAAGAGCTCCTGAAATCCTTTCATTGCCCAAAGTGACTGATTTACACAAAGTTTAAACCTGCAGCAGAAACATGACAGAGCTCTGCGTCGTCATCATCATCATCATCATCATCAATGTGTGAGCTGCGTCAGATGAAATCAAACCCTGGACTCTCATCACTGCTGCTTCACATTAAACACTTTAAAACTGGCTTTTATTGTGAAGCAGCCACAGGACGCTCAAAGTGTCAGAGGTGATGGTGGTGGTGCACACCTTTATCTCCATCTCCACCTGTCACTGAGTGCAGGGTGAAATTTATTATTAAAGCAGCCTCAGTTTGTTTGGCTGCTCTGTAAGGGTTAGGGTTAGGGGGTGTCTACTGCAGTGTTAAAACACACCTGCTGTTTCATTGGGAACCACAGGTGTCAACAAGCAAGCCAGGACTGAGATCTGAAGGACTGTAAAGAGATAAGTAGTATTACAACCTGAGTCTTACACTGTCCCTGCTGTGATCACATGACTCTGTGACGTTAAAGGTGGGGCGCTAAGTGCCACAAAAGTTTCATTTACCTGTTTGGTTTATAAAATTTAATCCAGAAATATATTCTCCCTAAAAGTCACGTGACTGACAATAGATACATTTGTTCAAATTGTAAAACAACATTAGAGAGTGCCATAATAATCACAGTAGTCTGAAACCTCCTCAGTTTGCTGAGCATTGATGACATATATCTGAGGACACCCGCTAGCTTGCTCCAGTATGTGTTCACTAGATGCTAGGGAAGGAGTCTTGCCTTGCCTCTGTAGGATCCTTCCTAGGAAGGACTCGTCCTACCTAGGAAGGATCCTTGACTTTGAGAAACACCAGTTGTTTACAGAAAAATCCTGCACAGGTTATCTTACAAGTGTTTTTACATGTGCAGCTCATGAGGATGAAACTGTGTGTGATGTCATCAGACGTGAGGCTGTGGAAATAAGACTGAAGTTGTGATGAAGCAGAATAATCCTTTAATCTGTGAACCTTATTAAACCCGTCAATCTTTCTCTTCTCATTTAACTCCCAACAACAACGCAGCATTTTTATTCCCTAAAATGAGAGAATATAAAAACACATTTTCATCCCATCAGAGGAAATCAACATGAACATTTGCTTTTATTCAATTTCATATGAGATGATTAATACTGAAGGAGGGTCATGTGACGCCCACACACACCTGCTGTGAGAATTATTTATTGTTTAAATCCTGTCCTCTGATTTTTAAAGTGGATCTCTGAGTTTTATGGACGTTCGCTCTAATGATCAGTCCCACTGAGTGATATCATCATGTTTCATGTCTGAGTTATGAAGGAGGGAGAGTTTTGATTCACCTTCTGCAGGCTCTCTGCCTCCCCTTCAGCTCTCCTTAATCTGTCTGTCTCTGTCCTGCTGAATGTCCATATCTGTAACAGACCATAATATCCTGTCACATGGTTAAAGCGTGTGTGAATGGAGCTTTAGAAAACATCACTATCAGGAGAGAAGGAATGACTATCTGAATGAAAGAGACAATATGGTACAAGAAATTACAAAAATAAGATTCTGAATAATCTTAAATCCTTTTTACATCCTCCTCCTCCTCCTCCTCCTCCTCCTCCTCGTCTCTGTTGTCGTGGCAACGTGCGTCCTCCTGCTGACACACTGAGTCAGTCTCTGGTCGGATCAGCTGTTCACTACGATATGAAGGCAACTTTGCAGCCGTTATGGGAGCTGCTTTGTCTCAAGAGTCCATTGGAGCAGGCATCCTGTGAGGCTCGCTGTGAGGGTCTGAGAGCCGGAGGAGTTCCACAGTCTGTCGGCTCACTGAGCTCCGAGTCCAGGCCCAGGATGACGCTGACGGACTGGGGCAAGTCCTGAAGGGGACGCACAACATACACAGTTACTGCTACACTCCTTCAATCATTCCAGGATTTCGCAGGCTGTTTTTGTTTTGCTTTTCTAAAGAGTTGCTATGAATGTTGTGATGTTTTTAGACAGGTTTTCTTGCAATGAAATCATGGGGGCAAGTGAAAATTGCAAAAGTAGTTTTAACGCTGCCACAGATTCAGAGTCCTCCTGAGACCATGTGTCCTCTAAGTCACATTTTTGGTTTACTTGACCTTATACTTCATTCTACTTAAAGGGAAATTTCGGTTTACTTCAACCCATCTCCTATCGTCCTAAATTTGTTTCAAGTGACAGGTGACATACAGATAATAGTTAGCATGTTAGCCGTTAGCCTAGATACAGCCGGGGTGCATAGTAGCGTCAGACCTGTTAAAATGTAAGTGAAAGGGCATCCCTTCAAGTGCAAAGTTAGTCCACTAAACAAGCTTTTTTTCCACAAAGACCGCCTCATATCGTTAGGATAAATGTCAGAGAACATATAGAAAACGACATGTAAACGTGTTGTCTTACCTTACCGGTGTGCTGCCATGTTTATTTATCCCTCTAGCTCTGCTTTCCAAAGCGCAGCCGAAATATATCTCACCAGCTCTAGATAAAGCCCAGCTGGATACTACTCCAGGTGGAGTCTGTCTCGTCCTCGGTCACATCCAGACCTTGAAAATAAGGCTGCAACTGGTCTCATTCCTTGCAACAGAGGCATTCCTCTTCTGTGGGCACTGGGGCACAGCATTCACAGGTACACCACCAATCTCCAGAGCTATGCAGCCTTGTGGCAGCCATTCCTCCTCTCTCGTCCTCTAACGTTACCTGTTGCGCCTCTCTCTCTCTCCTCCGTTCAGGCGACCGTCCGGTTCTGCCTTCCAGCTGTTGCTGCTTGTTTAGGCACGCTATGAGATCGCTGCTTGTTCTCGCGATATTTTGGCCGCGCTTTGGAAAGCAGAGTTAAATGGTAAACAAACATGGCAGCACACCGGTAAGGTAAGACAACACGTTTACATGTTGTTTTCTATATGTTCTCTGACATTTATCCTAACGATATGAGGCGGTCTTTGTGGAAAAAAAGCTTGTTTAGTGGACTAACTTTGCACTTGAAGAGATGCCCGTTCACTTACGTTTTAACAGGTCTGACGCTACGGCTGTATCTAGGCTAACGGCTAACATGCTAACTATTATTTGTATGTCACTAGTCACTTGAACCAAATTTAGGACGATAGGAGACGGGTTGAAATAAACCGAAATTTCCCTTTAACTTAGACCTGTTGTCCTCATTCGTGGACACTTTTTTGTGTCATCTAGTGGTAGTAAGAGCACAATACACTAATCCATGTAAAAACAAGATGGCAGCCATCTCTGCCAAGTCAGTCTGCAGCTGATCCCGACACAAAATTGGACAAAGTACAAAACCAATATATATAACAATATGGCTCGACAATAAAATGAGATTTTACCTGTTTTAAAGAGTCAAATTTGGGGTAAAGTTGCAGTCATTGGACAAAATCGCAAAGTTGCACATAATTCACAGGGGTTGGCTGAATTTCCAGAACGCAAACAAATAAAGTTGTGATAATAAGTGTGTGTTCTGGTGTTATTTAAATGAATAATTGTTGTTGAACGTACCTTGCAGTTCTTTATCTGCAGACTGATGCCTTCTGCTTTCTGAAGGATCTCCTCGATGTCCAGCTTCATGGAAAGTTCATTAATGTGCTGCAACACAAACAAACTGATGTCAGTTCAGTTTAGATTTCAATGTTTCTTTCTACAGAAACACTGAGAGGGTCCCTTCTTAACCTGGACCCAATTTCTCCATGTTTTTGTGTCTAAGTGAATGATAGGAACAGTTTTTGGAATGGAACCACTCGGGGAACGTTCGCACTTTTAGTGTAAGTCCATTAAAAGTGTTTGTTTTTGCCACTGACAGGCTCAGATCGTTATTCTTTTTGTTAAAGAAGAGGATCCTTTTTGTTCCACTAGAAAACAGCCATGAAAGTACCATCACCAAACCCACCAGACACTGTAATTTTAGCATGTATGGTGCCAACACATTCTCACATCCAGCTGGAGGGATTAAGGGTTTCTTTTAACCAAACCAGAGTTGGTGATTGTTGGAACAGTAGAGAGATGAACCAAGGTGGTTTCTCTGAATTTTCTTTTGTTTCTCTCAACTTTAAATGACTTGTGTTTTACAATGCTAAAATCATTGTTTTTTCAAATAGAGTCCAGTGGGTTTGGTGATGGTGATTTCACGGCTGTTTCTGGTTAAACAAAAAGGATCTTACTCTGTAACACAGACATCTATCTCTGTAGGGATCCTTTCCCATAATGTTGTCACATGCTTAGAATAACAATCTGAGCCTGTCAGTGACAAAAACACTTTTAGTCAACAGCCTTACGTCGGATGCAGCAGCAGCATCAGCTCACCTTGAGGATTTCGTTGAAGCCGTAGTTCTCCTCCATGATTTTCTGTTTCTCTGAGTCCAGGATGGCGCAGCAGACCAGCAGATGGAAGTTCTCACAGGGCAGACCGGTCCACATCACCTGAGGACGACACACAGGTAGATACAGGTGCCGTTTATTATCTGTATGTTGCTACGGTTACATGCAGGCATCACAGAACTTCATAATGGTAACAACTTAACTGTGACAGACATCAACCACATGAGTGAGCATTGATCCAGATCCACCACAGAAGAAGAAACTCACCTCCCAGAGTCGCAAGACGTCCTGGAAGCTGAGCTCTCTCTTGAATCTGATCAGCAACCAGCGGAAACAGAAGTACAGATAACCTGAATCCTGAGCCTCTGCAGACAAAACAGAAACACAGTCACACTCTCATGTTAGCTTGTTCTCCTTCTTGGATACAGTCCCACCACAGCTGCTCTGTTTCACTTTAACTTTACCAACATAGTGTTACAGGAAGGAGTCCTAAAAACCAGAAATGAGTTAGCATGTTGGCACTCTCAGTTCCCTCTTCAAAGTCAGTGGGTTTCTGAATGTGTTTTTGGTCACGTCTGAAATAATGTCTGTGGTTCACACAAGCTGGAGAAACTGAATTTAAAAGCTTTTATGTGTCTTAAAAGAGGTGGTTATACACAACTGAAATACGGCTTTTGTTTTGAGTGCTCCCCATAATCAATCTTTACATCACTGACCTAATAATTATATTAAAGACAGACGTGCCTCCTAAATGAACAGAGCAGTATAATGCCTGTAGGAAGGTGTGATGTGATGTTGAGCATCTGAGAGCTTTAAGAGACCGAGTCTAATCTGACACACTGCAGAGTTGGACATACCGAGGTAGTTCCAGAAGGCCAGATCCAGCAGTCTGAGCAGAGTACTGAGCTGTATCAGCTGAGTCTTCATGCCCTGCATCTGCTCCTCAAAATTCTGGTGCTGCAAAACAACAAACACACACAAGTCAATCTAAAACATCCAAATATATACGTTATATAGAAAGATGCTGAAGTCTGTCTCATCTTAGTGTGAGTCTTTTAGTTCTGTGACGTCAGGCCTTCAAAGTAAAAGTGAACTCACCATTTGGTCCATGAAGGAAACAAAACACCAGAAAGCGTCGACCTCGTTCTCCATCACGTAGAGGATTGGAGACAGCAGGTCGCTCATCCCTTGAACGTAACCTGACGACACACAAACATGAATATTAGTATCATATGTAGAAGCAGGTGGTCAGTGCAGAAGAAGAAGAAGAGAAGACGATGGAAAAGTCTCTTATGATTCGTCACTGATCCACAGGAGGAGTGAGTGTGATGAACTCACCCAAGTCAAAGTCGAACATGCAGTAGGTCATGAGGATGTCGTGGAGCAGGACCAGCCCGGGGTTATCAATGCCTTCATAGAACCTGTTGGTTCTGTCTGTCCGGTTCACGTCTTTCTCTGCAAGCAGCAGACACACAGTCTTATTATCATGTTTCATGATTTAAAATAAAATAAAATGAACTGAGAGGAGAGGGAGGAGTGATCAGTCACCTATCAGACTCCTGTAGTCTCTCAGTCTGGAGTTCCTCCTTTCCTGCTCCTCACTGACTGACTTCCACTGCAGCTTCATCCTGAAGTACTCGTCACTGTCAGCGAAAAGACGCATATCAACATCTTCCATCAGCATCATATTCAGTGTATGTATATACAGGATATTAATATCAACCTGTTAACTGATCAACAGGTTCATCTATAAAATAAAGAAAAATGCTAAATGCTAATGCTAACTGCTGCTAGCTGCTATTCAAATTTACGTCACATCATTCCTGCCCACGGGCTCGTCAATGGCTGTCCCTTTTACACAGACATTTATTCGGGGCTGTTACTACCTCCGCTGCCAGCTTAAAGGCGAGACAACTCTGTCCCGCCCATTCCCCATTCATAAAAAGCGGTGAGGCAGAATATGGCATAAAATTTCCCACTTGAACAGGAAGTGTAAAGGAAGCTAGTGATAAAGTGTTAGCAGTCGTACGTTTTGGCCCTCTGCAGGACTTTCCTCTCCTCCAGCGTGCTGTCCCACGGAAAGTATCCCAAAAGAAACTTCCAGGCTTCTTTCCTCACAGCGTGACAAAGTCCCTGCAGAGACAGGACAGGATGAGACCTCATACCAACACAGTGGATGTTGATGATGTGGTCAGAGGAGTCGTTTCAATCAGAGATTATCGCTAATTGCTGATCTAAACAGAATAGACTGACGGTGAAGTAACAGTACTCAGACTGACTGAGATGATAATAATAAAGTCAACTTGCCCCCTTGAAGATGATTTGTTTAAGCAGTGGGATGTTGATCATCCTCCCCTCTGGATCCTGATGTTTGCCCCACTCCTCTGCTGACAGCGGCTCCCTCCTCGTCACCTGAGGCCTCATCCCCAGGTCGATCTGTAGGGACAAAGGTGAGACGGACATAGAATCAGAGGTGCTTCATGCAAACAAACATGTTGTGTCTGTTAAACAAAGAACACATGACAAACAGATGTAGAGTGTCTGTCTCCACCTTCATGACTGTTTGTTGGTCTGTGGAAACATCAGGGACGATGACATACATCTAACAATAATGAACAGCAGTGTGAGTGTGAGCCTCGTCTCACCCTGGTGATGACTTCGAAACCGGGCTCCTCCTGCTGGTTGATCTCCAGTCCCGGGATGACTTCACCCAGCAGGTCGGCCACCTCCTCCGGGGGGCGCTGGTGCTGCTCCTCTGTCCCCCGAAAAGCGTCAAAGATGTAGTTGGTGACTTTGGAGAAGCCGCCCAATGTGGTGACGTACGGGTCCTTCCTGAATTTCTGCTGGAAAATAACTGTTCTCTTAGTATCCAACTCATGTTTAATGCTTCATCATCACAGTGTTTCACAGATTACTCCCACTTACAGCCACCTCCATCCACTCACTATCACCTTCAACCACCTACAACCCCCTCCAACCTGGATTTATCTGGAGAAAATATCACTAAATATAAAGCTCATGTTGACATGAGGAGGAATCAAAAACCTGCCTACGTTGTGTTTTAGAGAGAATTAGTTTCTTACATGAACGAGGCCGAAGTTGTTGTCATCCAGAAGGTTCTCAAAGGACTGAGACAGAGCTTTGTTTGGAGTGCTGACCAACAGACACGTTTCATCTCCTGTAGACCTGCACACAATAACACACGTACGTTTACAGATAAACACAGGTAGTCAGTGTGATCTGACCTCTCACTGTTTCCACTGACTTATTAAAGACTACTTAACTGACATCAGTGTCTCAATTAATCAACAGAAAATGAATCAGCAATTTTTTACCTGGTTTTAGCTTCTGTGCAAATAAAGTGTGAATAAATAAGAACAAGTTTATCTAAAATAAAGAAAATTAAACTTATTTTTAAAATTAAAATTAAAAATATATCAAAAATGTATAATTTGTTTTTAAAAAAATAGCTTTTTAATATTTTTTCTTTCTTTCTTAAAGCTTTGATTGTTGAGTTTTATTTCACTTTACGATTAATTTTTAACACCATATTTTATTTGAATGTATGCAATTCTCTGGAAGCAGGTTACTTCAAAACAAAACCCAGAAACAGTGACTCAACCTTTTCATTGATCTCTGCAGACTTTAACAGCCAATCAAGAGACAGACAGTCAGCAGGACGTCACACTGGTGCTGCTGGTGTTACTGGTGCTCTGAGTCAGAAAATACCTGGCACTTAATCCGGACGATTTCATTATGAAAGGCTTCGATAAGAACTTTAATAACAGCTATCAGCAGCGAGATAGAGACACACAGTGAGTGTCGTCAGCAGAGTCATGTCACATGATATCTGGTTCAGAGAGAACAATGTGTCCTGAATGTGAGACTGGGTCCACTGAGGCTTTAACATCACAGCACACAGCGGCAGTAACTAAGACAATAATATAAAGGCCTCACCCAGGAAAACAGTTAGTTTACTGTTGTTGTTGTTTCATGGTTCCTTTGGACGATGACAACAGACATTTATTTATTTATTCTCAAACTGTAGAGACCCACGTCTACAGTAAAGCTCACTTTAAACAATCTGCAGAGAATTTTCTCCATTAAAGTGAAATAAAGACATAATAGAGTTGATTATGATAATTTGTATTACAGCTAGAAATAAAATACATAAAACATTAATAAATGCTGTAATCTGCAGATCAAACTGATCCAGTGTGTTGTTTGGTCTTTTTGTGGTTTTCCCTCGATGCTTTAAACTTAAAGGTCCAGTGTGTGAGGTTTATGGGGATTTAGTAGCATCTAGTGATGAGGACTGCAGATTTCAACCAGCTGAAACTTCTCCTGGTTAGGAGAAGTTTCAGTGGTCATTGATCAGGAGCAGCTGAATTATCCACAGAGGTCTCTTCCTCTCCAAAACAAATGAACCAGGTGATTTAAAATGGTAGAATCGCTGAACAAAGCTGTTTTATGTTAAAAAAATCTGTTTCGCTGACACTGCTTGTCAAAGAGGGGCTGCTAACTACAATGGCCGACGCAAAAATTCAAATGGTTCTATATCGAGCCAGTGTTTGGTTTGTGCCAGAGCGAGTGCAGAGCTGATCTTCTTCCTGGCATTGTTTTGAAAGTGTGTTTTAGGCCAGGGGACAGATCAAGCTCTGGAACCTCCAGGTAGTCCTGCACTAAAATGATTAATTTCTTCTCCATATTTACAGGAGAAGGGAAAGATATCTGTTGCCTGTGATTGGTTGTTCCTTGTCACATGACATGCAGTGCGTGTAGCTACATTCCAAAAGTTCTGTTTATAAAACTCTGTTTATCTTAGGGCGCAACCATCACGCCCTGAAAAATAGGCGCTTGGGAAGGTGTGCGTGCCATGACAACATCACTCTGGCATTTGAGCCTGCCTGCTGCACGTCTGCATTCAAAACAATAAATTTGAGGGAGCAAAAAAAACACATGACATGTATTTTCAGATGATTACACAATTAATAAAAGATACTTATTATACTGTATTTAATTTCTGCCAATTTATCCCCCTAACTCCTTCACACTGGACCTTAAAACTTTACCCTATAGGCAGGAGTTGCACTTTTTCAGTGATCACAGTTACATTTGTCAAAGTGCAAAACTTATGTTGTGCTCTGTTTTGTCTTTATTCAATCATTATTATCAGAATATTCCTGATTACTAACTGGATTTACACTGAAAAGATGTCCTTGATATTTCAACAAACATATAATCAATAGCATCAGATATATCACACTGATGTTGTTGTTAGCTTGTTAGCCATGTTAGCACCACCAATTACCTCACAGCACCAGTACACTTCACCAATCAGAGCCCAGCCATTCATACATTGGTGGTATTGTGTACTTACTCTGTGAGCAGGGCGAACCTCCTCAGGCAGTCCAGGAACTGTTTGCTGCCGCCCTGGTGGAAGTGCAGAGCAGGCAGGGAAGAGTGGGACTCCTTCAGTCTGAGGAGCAGAAAGGTCCAACCTTCCTCCTTCACTGTGATGGACCTGAGGTCGCCCACACTGAAGCTGAACGCCCACTTGCTCTTCTCATGGCTGTGGTTTAGAGAGCCTGAAAGACCAGGAGCAGGGATCAGACCCTACACTGGTGCTGCAGCTTTTCTTTACCGCACTCTACTATAAGTATATTTAACCAAGACTGAGAGGTAAATAGAAATATCAGATCACATCATCAATATGACAGGACTCAGATCAGGACATCTGTATGTAAATTAGTATAAACAGCGTGGCACTGAAAGAGTTAACTGCTCAGCTGCATTCACATGTTGTGAAATGCAGTGAAACGTGTCTGTCAGGTGACACTAACACTTTCATTTCCTCCAATAAAAAACAGATTTCAGCTTTTACTGTCAGGATGTTTTATGAGAACACGTAGTCCAAATAATACAGAAACATGCCCTAAAATAAATGACGCAGTAATTTACTGTTAATGTTTGAATAAACTCATTCACCACATGAACATCTGAACATACAGCTGGCATGATATTAACAAACAGAATTAATAAACGAAACTGGTATCGTCATCTGTTTTTTTAAGGATATTAAAGTAGATAAAGAGAACTCACCCTCTCCATTCGTGCAGGTCTTCTTCTTGAAGGACACGGCGTTGATCATGTCCCACTCTGTCTCGTAGCTCTGCTGTGTTTCTAACAGTTGGTGGGACTTCTCACCAGAACACTGGTCCCACTCCATGACTGAACTGGAGTCCTGATGAAACACATAGAGTCACATTTTCTCAGATGTAAAACTGCTTCTAGTTTCCATCGTGGATGGAAATTATGAACTGAACCAGTAAGAAAGTGGAGGGCTGGTACTCCCTGGTGGTCTGAGTGTTGAGGTCCTGAGCATGAACCACACTGATCCCAGCTGGAGCCAGCGGACCTCTGTTTCATGTTATGTATGTTAGGTTATGTAGGTATACGTAGTATGTAGTTATAAAGATTGTGTATCCGCTGTTACATATTAGGTGTACCTGTAGTTATACATGTAGATTATCTGTAGTTATTTATGTAGTATAATATGAAGCATGTAGCTATATATATATAGCGTGTATATATGTAGTGTATATGTTGTTAAATGTGTACTATGTAGTCATATATGTAGTATATAGGGCTGGGCGATATGGACAAATATTCACATCTCTGTATTTACGGGCTGACTGGCGATACACGATATATATCTTAGTACTTTCTACAAAATGGGCAACATGTTTTCAGTTGCAAGTCAAAGCCACATTTGAGATATTTATTCAGGCTATTAATCTTAGTTATTCACAGAGCATCAACAGAGAGGCCGAGGGAGGGAAGGAGCGAGAGACACTTTGCCCTCATTATATACATCTTGTATATGAAACGTCTGTGTTGTCACTGCATTTTTTTAAATAGATCTGTCGCCTCCATCCAGGTGCTGTCTCCATGTCCAAGGAGAACGGGGACACGCTATGATCCACCTCACACACAAACGCTCATTTGACACAGTCAAGCAGCCCTGTCTCCCACACATGCAGCAAAGCGCTGTACTGCACCTGTGCTACTGCGGCCATTTTATTTATCTTACAGATTGATTTAGGGTAGCATGTGCAACATATCAACTGATGTCGCGCTGTTGACTAATTCGCAGACATATTAAACAGAGTAGCAGCACTGCGTCTCTCTTAGCGTTGCTGTAGAACTTGTGAGTGAGTGAGTGAGTGGGGTGGAGCTGTGTGGAAAGTGTGAGAGAGGAGAGATGGACACTGGTGAGCGTTATGTAATGCAACTTGACCCAATATCGATATAAACAGTGTTGTCTAAATCTGTATCTTGTTTTAAAATATATTGATATACTGCACGGAGTAGTTATGTTGCCCAGCCCTAGTAGTATGTAGTTATATGTGTTATGAAAATGAAAAGAGAAACAGTGAGACAAACCTTTCCAGCACACAGCATGTTTGAAGGGTCGACTGTATCTTCCAGAGGTCTGTACTCCACCATGATTTCAGCATCCTGACATGTGCACACACAAAATGTCCTCAAGTTATTACAACCAGCAAACCAGGAGCCATGAGCCAAAACACACAGTATTATTATGACACAGTAATAAGACACATGGAGAGGAATGTGTGATCTATGAACTGTTTTACTTTGTCAACAATCCGAAGTGACCCCGAAACGAGTAAATCCTGCTCGATGCCGTCTTCATCACTGCTCGGATGGATGAAGACTCCTTCAAGTTCAAATAGAACCTGCGGGACAGATGTTATGTTGACATTAGCTTCAGTTCAGTTTGAACAGGAAGCAGGAAATAACAGTCATGTCTTTACACTTTTTGTAAAACACAAGAGAATCATTAAAACTCTGTAGCCTACCATCAAGATAGATTCATCTCAGTGGTATTTGTGTGAACAGATTGACAATCCACATGTTAATGTGTAATCTGTAACTATAAAGCACCTTTCACAAATACAAAAAAAGATTTATAAAATCTAAAAAAGATTTTACAAATATACAAAAAAAAACATATGTGAATATCTCCCTAACATCTACAACTTTCAAACAGATATTTCAGAATCAGATTTTTATTTGTGAGTCTTAATTCTAGGCTTGCATATTTCCAATTTAAGCAAACTGAGTCTTTCTTTTGTTTTAGAATAAGTTTGTGTATTTGCAAATCAGTTTTAGATTTGCAAAAATGTTTTTTAAAGATACAAATCTGTTTTAAATGTATAGGTTAATCATTTACACAGAGCCTATTGAACTCCCACAGCAGAAACACTGAGACAAACTTATTTCCATATTTGTGTATTTACAGAACACTATCATACTTGCAAATTAGTTTTCTGAGTTTACAAATCTCTTTTTGTATTTATGGAAGTTGTTTTATATTTACAGATTATACATAAACACACAGACTGTCAGCTGTTCACACAAACAATAGTGAAACTAATCTGTCTCCACACCTACAAGATAACTGTTGACCAATTCTCAGGGGCCCACTGTGTCAACAACCGTCAGCTGGCTTTGTTAGCAACATGCTAATGCTAGCATAGCTTTTAGCATGTCATGTAGGAGCTCACGGGCCGCGATATGCATCCAAAAACTAAATATACAGTTCACTGTAATGCTGTCGTGGCATGTCCTCCTCCTCCTCCTCCTGCTGCTGCTGTGATGATGTCGTTACAATATAGCTAACGTTAGCACAGCGGCTAACTCGAGCTAACTTCAGCTAACTGCTCCGCTGCTTAGCTCGCGAACCCGCAGCTGTAACCTGGGTAACAGCCATACGGACTGACGCAGATATGCAACCCCGGTGAGATCTGAGACTAACAGCCTGTGGCAGAGTCTTTAAACCAGTTCTTAAACATGTTTTTTTACCTTCGGAGCAGAATCCGCCGCCATGTCGCCTCCTGCGATCTCTCCGAGTGACGTCAGCGTCTCACGTGCCTGTCAATTTCCAAAACAAAACTGACAAGTCAGCTTCCGGTACGCATGCGCACTGCATCTTCAGTTATTTATTTATTTTTATTTCCTTTAAAGATAAAACATATCACTTGTAGTTCATTCTTCGTCTTTTTTATTTTATTTTATTAAGTGTAACTTTCCCCCCACCCACTGGGATTAATAAAGTATTTATCTATTTACTTATACCCTCCTGTTTACATTCTGTTTATATTACTTTTTTCTATATCTTATTAATGTTATACTTATTTCTATTGTACTATGCTTTGATTTTCATTTTTGCTTTCACTTGTGAGATCTTCCTCTTCTCTTGATACATAAAATGTATACTTTTTAATACATAACGAGTATTTTTGGAGGGAGCCTGAGCTCAATGACTGCTTCTCGGAAGCCTAAATAAAGAACTTGAACTTGAACTAAGGGTCAAGGTTCTTTACTGTCAAATGAACAACAATTACAAGAGCAGTTGTTGCCAGTGAAAATCAACAGTGAATATCATTACTTAATCACATTATACATTATTCTGGTGGACTCTGTTTGTTTGCATACATATTAAGCACTACTGTAATTTTATCTTTAGTGCCTCTTGTGAAGTTTTTAGCTGTTTTATTAATTTAGCTTGTCTGCTCTTCTATATCTCTTATTATTCACCGGGGTTATCTTGAAGGCCACAAGCTGAAACATGTTGGTCTAATAATAAAGTTGTTTTGCACACTACAAGTGTTTTAGCTCTTACCTACTTTTTCTCTACTTCATGCACCATGGAAGGTGGAGCTGTGCCAGAAACGTCTTTTTCTGCTTCTAAAATAAAGCCATAGAGAAGAAAACAACTCTTTGCTCTTATGATAAGATAAGATAAGGTAAGATAAGATTAGATTAGATAACATAACATAACATAACATAAATCCTTGTTATCCTGAGAGAAATAGTTTTGCAGCAGTTGTTTTGACAGACTGACTGAAAGTGCAATGACAGATCCCTCACCAGTCAAACATCCTTGATTAAAACAGCAGGGGTGGAAGAAGTACTCAGACGCCATATTGAAGTACCACAGTACAGAAATACTACATGTAAAAGACCGGCAGTCAAAATCTTATATAAGTGAAAGTGTAAAATTTGCATCAAAATAAAGTACCAAAACTAAAAGTACTCATTCTGCAGATTAATATTATTGTATTATAATCATTGATGTGTTTATTTGTTTATCACTTAAATGTTGCAGCTGGTAAAGGTGAGGCACATTTTAATGACTTTTTATATTGCTGGGTAGTTTATTATATTATATATATTAAAATATTTATAATTGATTATATTTGTATAGATATTCTGAATCTGTAAAGAAACTAAAGCTGTCAGATAAAGGTAGTGCAGTAAAAAGTACAATATTTTCCCCTGAGATGTAGTGGAGTAGAAGTACAAAGCAACAGTAAAAAAAAATATACAAGTAAAGACCAAGTACCTCTAAATTAAAACTCAGACTGGTCTTTCTCCTCTTTTTTTAAGATGAAACAAAAGAACAGTATGAACAGAGCTAGGGGTATATCACACTAGACAAAAATACTGTAAAACCGTTATTCACCGTTATTTTTGTTGTAGTTTCACATTTGCTCAACATCCTTCAAAAAAGTTTTATTCATAGCTAAAATGCCCACATCATTATCAAATGTCTTTACTTAAAGAAGAAACCAAAAACCACATTTTCCCATAGTCATATAAAGTCATTAAAGATCATGACCATCTTGTTGCCGTGAGAACAAAATGAAAAAAAAAAACCCTCCATATAGTGATTGGCAGGGTAATATCCTGGATGTATAATGAGAAATATATTATTAATATTTGTGAAAAAAATTGAAGGAACTCCCTGAAAGAAATCTATATAATATAATATAATATAATATAATATAACATTTAAGATTCTAGTTTTATTATTTTATTACTGTGCATAAACTTTCCCACATTGGGAATAATGAGTCACTTCTCCTTATATGGGCAGCTTCCTTTCTCGTCAGTCTCGTGGTGTATCGTGAGAGTTGGGTGAGAGCAGCAGAGAAGAAGCTAGCTGTTAGCTAACCGTCAGAACGGACCGACTGTGTGTCCGGTGAAACATGAATCTAACGGTTTCAGCCCGGTGAGTTTACAGCCGGCAGCTCGCTGGTCACATTGGACATTATTAAAAGATGGATCTAAACACGAGGAGCGGTTCTCCCAGAGAGGAGGGCGAGCTGGAGGACGGAGAGATCTGCGATGATGAAACCGAGGAAAGTGTGCCACTCCGGCGGGGGGATGGTAGCAGGCCCGGCCGCGGCGCTCCTCCACGGACACGGAAACCTCGCCAACACCCGCACGACATGCCGCCACACCTGGGTCACCAGCCGCCAGACTTTCGCCTCATGATGCCGTACAACCGCGGACCTCACGGACACGGCCCGTTCCCCCCGAGCCACCGGCAGCAGTGCGGGCCGAGCGGGCCCGACCGGCCTCCGGCTCCGTCCACTCCGCCGCCTCCTCCGCTGCTGCTGCCCCCGGGGCTCGGTCCTCACGGCGAGCCGAGCCCGAGGACCAGCTTCTGGGAACGGAGCCACGGCGCCCTGGGCCGGTTCAGGCACCGAGCCATGCCGAACGGTGGACGCGGGGGCTGGAACCGTGGCAACCGGGGCGGTGGTAACACCAGAGGTCCCCCCGGTCGTTACGGGCCCGGAGAGAGCCACGGTAACAAGAAAGACTCTCCCATGAGAAAACGTATCCTCTCATTCAGTGTGCTAATTGATTTACCACAACATAAACACACAGTGATTGAATTATCTGATTACAGGCCAGACTGTTTAATGTTTGATGAGACACAACCAGAGACATTAATGTCATAATTATAAACCTTCCATATTAATGCTGTTTCTATTTAAAGTACTGCATTTAAAATCTTATATAAAAGTACAAAGGTTGCCTTCTTACTGATTCTCTGTAACATCAAGGGACTGTTCTTTATTTATACAAGGAGAGGAGTTGCTGGGGTGTGACTGTTATTGTTTTGTTCCTTTAATCTTATCCCCCACCCTAAGTAGGCCCTAAACATTTTTATTATTTACACCAAATGTTGGAATTTAAGCCAGCACAACGAGCAAACGGCACTGAGGGAGTGAGAGACTAATCACTAGAACAAACAGGAAACTTCTTCAGCAAAATGCAAATCCTCCCTACACATTGCATCATGATCACACAAGCTGTGAGTGCACTTCAGCAGAATAATGGTGCATGACAGCCACCTGTGCTTCAACACAAAAGCAACAAAATGTATTCCGGGTACGCGCTCATTACAGCTCACACACAGCTCACACACAGCTGACATTAGCAACATGTGAACAGTGACAATTTTCCCAAATAAACTGTACACAACAGGCCAGCTAGAATAAGATCAGCAGCTTGACATGGCGGACAGAAGTTGAATAGAAACCCTGGAGTTGAATTAAAAAGGCCTTGGTTGTAAACTGTATGATGACACATGTAGATGAAGTGATTTTTTTAATGAAATATTGCTATTTTAAGCTTTGATTTGGTTATGTTTCCTGACAGAAGTGTTCGTTATGCACGACATGTTCAAGGACCATCAAAACTTGATTGTTAATTTCTGTTTTCACAGTTTCATGCTGTGATGAAAAATGTGATTTTGGCAATTTTTAAAGAAAACAAACCTTCCTAACCTGCTGGCATGTTTAGGGGTTCAGAGGGTATTTAGAATTAACACAAAATACAACCATTTAAAATTGTATGACCCTTTCCTTGGCCAAAATATAAAACACAAGCTTCCCAGTGCTTAAAAAATTACTTGACATGCCTCCCCCGTTTTGCACCACCCCCTCCCCCATTATAAAGTAACAAACAGTCCCTAAACAGGATCCATGTGTCTTTGTAACAGCCAAAGGTTTTACTATGAAACTGTTTCTGTTGAAATAACATCAGTAATCTTGATAATGGATTAATCATTTGAGTCTTTTTTTCAGGAAGATCACTAATGAATATTTTCTGTTTCCTCTGTGACTGCAAACTGAATGTGACATCAATGAAAGCGTTGAAAAAAGATGTTCAGATAATCTTTCCTTAATGCGAGGCCTCAGAGAAGCAGCAGGGGAGGAACCAGGGAAGGAAAGCTGCTCACAGTGTTTCCAAACCAGAGAACAGTGTTGACGAGTCCTTCGAGGACTTACTCTCCAAGTATAAGCAGATCCAGCTGGAGCTGGAGTGCATCCGCAAAGAGGAGACGATGGCTCTGGAGCCCAAAGTGTCCCCCGCCAGAGACCAGACCCCAGACCACACTGCCAGTATCACAGAGACCAAACCAGTACCTGAAACAGTATCTGAACCAGTACCTGATCCAGCTCAGGCTGCAGCAGCAGCAGCAGTAGCAGCAGCAGAGGAAGCATCAGAGAAGAAAGTGTTCCAGGCGTTCAACATTAAACCACTCCGTCAGAAACTCCCTCCTCCTGTCAGTCTGCAGGAGCTGAAGAAGAAGTGGGTGGAGCAGGAGGGAGGAAGCCACGCTGAGGATGAGGGTGAGCAGTCAATCAGTTAATCAGTCAGTCAGTTTTATTTGTCACATGGGTCGATCCATACCAACTCACAAGAACCTCCCAGTTCATGGCATGGATATATTACTGAAAAAAATCAAGCTTACTAAAAATTATTAAATAATGAAGACATCATACAACAGCTTTATTTTTACATCTTAAATGAATATTAACATTTTCCCATTTAAAAGTTGAATGGAAGTTAGAATAATCCTTCTTGGGAAAATAAAACAGTCAGAATATCTTATTATATTTACCTCTGAGATCTTTGACACTCATTTTTTTTTCACTCCAGTGAAACGCCATCCCATTGGCACCTTAGATTGGTGCATTAGAAAGAGATCGAGTAGAACAGGAGTAGTTACAACATATGTGTAAGATGGAAAGTGTTCGTTCAGTGTCAAAGTCTCCAAAGAATAAATATTTGAAGCCAGAAAGTCATGTGCAGCAACTTAAACAAATTGTTGACATGTTAAACAAGTTCAGACAGAAGTGACATTTTGTCTGTTTGTCACTATGATCTGAGATTTGATCGACCAAACAATCAGAGAAATAATCAGTAACCAAAAGAAGAGAAAAGAGTCGATAAGTTGATTAACATCCAATGAATTTGTGGTATTTGATGAGCCATGTGTGTCACTTTTCAAGCTGCTCAGCTGTGATGATTTACTGCTGTAGTTTTAATGTCAGATAATTCTCAGGCATCACAAACAGATTCTCACAGACACAAAGTTAAATAAGAGAGCAATCACAAATTGAAAGTTATAATTTAAAAAATCTGTATTTAAAGTGAACTGTTGAAGCTCAAATAATAAGTGTGGTTTCACTTCCTGTGTGCGTCATCAGGTGGTGAAGAAGGAGAAGAAAGAATGACACAAGATGGAGCAGAAACGGAACAAAAAGCTGAAGAAGAGTCAGAGGGCACGAAGAAAAAGACGGAGACGTCTGAGTGCAGTGGAGAGGAAATGCTTAAAAACGATAAGGAGGAAACTAAGCTGACGTGTTCGAGTCGGAGATCATCGACCTCCAGCGAGGACTCTGTTGTCATGATAGACAAGGTGAGGAGGAGGAGGAGGAGGAGGAGGAGCAGAAAAAGGAGGAGGTGATATTTGTGTTACTGGAAGGAAACGCACAAGGAATTACATAGTTGAGATAGTTGGTGTGGCAGCTTCTAGTTTTCTTCATCTTTAATGATTTTGTGAAGCAGCAAACACATTTGAAAAGTTATTTTTTAAGAGGTGAAACATTTATGAGTGTCCTGGGTATAACTGTGAGCTCTTAATTGTATCTCAGAGATCACAGCTGTTATTAAAGGAATAGTTCAGAATTTTGGAAGTGGGATTATATGGGGTACTAATTCATAGCACCCAGTTTGGAGAAACAGGCTGTAGTCTGACATGGAAGCTAAGCAATGTACTGCTGTGGAGGGCGATTAGCAGCCCATTTTTGCTTTCATCAGACCCATCAGACTCTGTTGACAAAAACCGTAATTGCTCAACACGTGAGCTGCTGGTCTACTGCTACCTTGAGCAGTTACTTAGTTAGTGTCATTGTGTGACTTTGGTAAGTCTAAACTCACCCTTTACAACACCAAAGTCACACAATAACACAAACAAACTAAGTGGTTGAGGTAGTGGTAGACTAATAGCTCCTGTGTTCAGCTATGTTAAATCACTGTTTTCTCAATGGATTCTGGCTTTGAAGAAAGCGACCTGACGACTTCATTTCCCCATAGGAAGTCACTGCCTGGCTGTAAAGTAAAGCAGTGAAAATACTCTCGATGTAGCGCGCACTTGAACTGATAATAAGTATAAGGACTACAATGCTGCTGCCCCCTGTCCCAGCAGCACATCCCTTAGCTCTTGTGTTGGGCTCCTGCCTGCTTCACCAAACCAGGGGTGTGCCGACAGACATCTACTGTTGGTAATATACTGTCTGTGGATAAGTACCTCATACAACCCCACTTTAAAAAATATGAACTGTCCCTTTAAAGGTCTGCTGTGTCACTCTGCTGTAGAGATTCAGAGAAATGAGAACGAGCTGCTCCATTTTCTCACTCTTGTTTGTAACTCAAAGTAAACACAGGGAGTTGACTGCTCAGGGATCTGCACCTGGCTGAAATATACCAAAATATGTTCTTTAATTATAAAGAATATTTTTAATATGTAATGAATCTCTGAAACTCTGTATTTGAATGTGTTTTAGGAGCAGCCAGTGGTGCGAGTGGAGGAGGAGGAGCTGTCAGAGCTGCAGCTGCGCCTCCTCGCTCTGCAGTCGGCCAGTAAGAAGTGGCAGCAGAAGGAGCAGCAGGTGATGAAGAAGAGCAAAGACCGGATCACAAAAGCGGTTCAGGAGAAGAGCTCCAGCTCTGGAGCTGCTGCTCCTCTGAGCAGGCAGAGAGTCACCACCAGGTCTGCCTCCACTGCTGCAGCTGCTGCTGCTGCCGCCGCTGCTACTGCAGACAGGAGCAGAACCAGGTCCAAACCTCTGGAAAGGGAGCGGGACAGAACTAAGAGTGGGTCCAGAGCTGCAGACAGAGACAGAGAGCGGCCTCAGGAGAGAGACAGGCCCAAAGCCAGTCCTAAACCTGGACCCAAAGCTCCGCCGGAGAGAGGGCGAGCTCCAGGGAAACCTCACGCAGCCAAGAAGATGATCAGCCCAGGTGAGACGGGTCCAAACCTGCAGTCACATGCTCACATCTGCAACCAGGCCAGGCTACTGTATATAATACAATACTTAACACATGGTCAAGGTAGTTATTATAACTTAATGTAGATAATAGCTGCTGCATAGGCTGTGTCCTGAGTCCTGCACGCAGACTACGGCTTCACCAGCAACCATGGACACAGTGGAAACATGACTAATAGTAATAATAAAAACATTGTGTCTCAGGCTCAGCGGCGAAGCAAGCGTTCAGGAAACAACAGCTGAGGACGTGGAAGCTGCAGCAGCAAAGAGAGCAGGAGGAGAAACGTCGACAGGAAGAGGAGGAGCGACGAAAACGAGAAGACGAGATCCGACGAATCCGGGATCTGTCCAATCAGGACGAGCAGTACAACCGCTTCATGAAGCTGGTGGGAGGGAAGACGAGGACGCGCAGCCAGGTGAGACGGCACAAACTGGTCAGTGTTATCGCCTCAGTCTCAGAGACAAGTACACATCAATATTCTGCCTGTTAGTTTCTCAATTTAAAGGTCCAGTGTGTAAGATTTAGGAGGATTTAATGGCTGTGAGGACTGCAGACTGCAACAAGCTGAAACTTCTCCTTGTCATAAGATATATATATGTATAGCTTTCATTGTCAGGAGGTTTTTACCAGGAACCAAGTTATCGGCTCTTCTCATATTCAGGTGATTATACACTAAAGAAAACATACTTCTTATATTCCATATCTGCCAATATATTCCCCTAAATCAAACACACTGAACCTTTAAAGAGTTACTGGTCCATAAGTTTCTTCTTCGTGTGCTCTCAGTTGTAAGAAACACCACATAAGAAGAGTGACAGGCTGTGTGTTTGTGTTGTTCAGTCCAGAGATGGAGAACACAGGAAAAGTGCAGGTAAACAGGGACTGGATGCCTCTGGGAACCTCTACCAATACGACAACTACGATGAGGTTGCCATGGACACGGACAGTGAGACGGGATCACCAGGTGAGAAGAGTCTCGAGGTCTTGTGACTGTCTGTCTGGTGACTGTTCTCCAAAGAAATGATCAGCTTCATGTCGCAAATCAGGAGCTGCAGTTGTTTATTCGATGTGTCAGAAACATTTATGGTTTATCAGATACTACTGTGCTGCTCACATCATTTACAAGTTGTAGAAACTATTTGTAATAGTAATAGCAATATAGTAGTAACTTTACTACTAAATATACTTAAATATACAGATCAATAATATGTCATTCATTCACTGTCACATGAGTACTGTGTGGAGAGCAGGTTCACATGTCCTCTTCATCATAAGTCTACACAACACAGCTGTTCAGACTTCCTGTTTACATTATAATCTATAAAAAAGCTCTTCCTGTTTGTTGTTTCAGTCTCGTCTCCGACACACAACAACCCGCTGATTGCAGACGATGCAGTGTGTTTCCCTCCCATGTCTCTGTACGTCGGCGACGCTCTTCAGTTTGGACCGGTACGCTCTCTGCTTCATCTCTGTGATGTCACTGAGCTCCAAATAAGTGACACTGCAGTTGTTCACTTCTCTCCTGTATAAATAGAAAATATGCTTTTTTTTTACTTTTAGGAATAGTCACAAACTGCCAGTGTTTAAAAGTGCTGACATAAATGTCCCTTACCTGACACTGCTGTCTGATTGCCCCTCTTTGAACAATCTCTCTCTCTCTCTCTCTCTCTCTCTCTCTCTCTCTCTCTCTCTCTCTCTCTCTGTCAGGATTTCTCTCAGCCGTTCCTCTCCCCCATATTGTCCGGTGTTCCTCCTCCACCTCCACCTCTCCCCCCTCCACCAGACGAGCCAGAGCCTCCTCCCAAACCTCCCTTTGCTGATGAGGAAGAGGAGGAGGAGATGCTACTCAGAGAGACCTGTCTGATGTCGATGGCCAACAAGAGAGTGACAGCCACAGAGGTGATTGTGCTGCTGCTGCTGCTGGTGTTACTCCATCAGCCTGATCAGTATTTCAGAGTCAGTCAGTGTTTGACAGCCTGAAGTCCATTCACACAGCCGATGAAATGAAGTAAAACACACCAGCAGTCTTCAGTCAGTCAGGACTGATGTTCTGTTTTGATAAATACAGATCACAGTGCATTCATACCTCTGCTAAGTCCATGATGTGTTTCCTCTCTCTCTGCAGGAGAAGACCTCCAGCGGTCCTCCGTCTCCCAGCTGTCCGCTGGCTGCAGGCATGCAGCAGCCAATCAGAGGCAACCTGAGCACTGTCAGTCTGAACACCGTCACTCAGTCAAGAAGCAACAAGTTCAGTAGAGGACATCACGCTGCCAGAGCTCCGCTGATGGTAACAGCCTCACACTCTCATATTCAGTTACCACAGTCACACACACAGAGTGTTCATTCATAGACTTATATGGGATTTATACTTCTGCGTTGGATCGACGCCATACCTATTAAGTTACAGGGTAGCCTGATGTGCACCTCCCCAGAAATGCAACTGCGTGTCACAGAGATGCAGACCTCCTGTCTATTTCTGTAAACTGAAACCATTTCCCTCAGTGGAAACAAAGCTTTGATTTAGTTTAATTTCACAGATCAGAAACAATAAATTGTGAAGACAATTAAGTCTCCATAAAAATAGCATTTTAAGTCTTGTGTGTGATTTATCCTGGCTTCCTATGAGTAGAGGAAATCTCTGCTGGTCGCTAGGCTAATTTATACACTGTAAAATGCCATAGGCTTGTGCTATTAATGTTAGCATGTTGTATTTGTGGGGAAAATGTGTCCAGCAAAAGACAAATGCTTTGTCTGTGAATGCTGAGAGTTATAGTGAAGCTGATTTGTGTTTGATATTGTCTCTACTAATCCATGTTTAAAGTGTGTTTTGGGTGTGTTTTGAGACACAGACACACCACCACACAAAGTATAAATGCTCACAACAACATAGGCTACGGCGAAGGCTCTGCATAGAGCTGGTGGACAAGTATAAATCCAACTTTACAGAGACCTCAGGCTCATCCATTCCTATCATTAATGATGATGATGATCAGTGTCTCACCTGGCTGTGTTTCCCCCTCCAGCTGCCTCGACACAAGTCAGTGGTGGTTTCTCTCAAAGACTCTGATGACAGTGACTCAGACATGGATGCCTGCAGCTCCTCTCAGTCAGCGTTTGGAGGACTGGAGTTCATGATCAAGGAGGCCCGGAGAACAGTGGAGGTCAGTCCCACTCTCTGCTGCTGCATGTGGCTCTCACAAACACTATTGTGTATCACGTGTGGATAACTAATCACTGACCCTAGTTTTGCTGTCTGTGTGTGGTCCAGGCAGCGAAGCCTAAAGCAGCGTCGGGCTCTGAGAAGGAGAACAACCCACTCAGAACTCCAGAGGCTTTACCTGAAGCTAAGAGAGCAGAGTACCGCCTGCTCAAAGAGGAAATCGCCAGGTAAATACAACACCAACCAGAGACAGCATCACATTTTGCTGTGGGAACATGTCAGATGTTTAACCTTTTCTTTGCAGCCGGGAGAAGCAGAAGATGCTGAAGGATCACAGTCCGAGTCCTCGTGGCTCCGGCTCTCCTGCTGTCTCTGAATCTGTGCTGGATCCATCAGTGAAGTCCTCCACAGAGCTGAAAGTGTCTGAAGCAGAGCAGAAACTCAGCAAACACAGGTGAGAGCTTCATCACAGGGCGACCAGGTGATCAGCATGGTAGAGATCAATATCACTGTGGCTCTGGAACAATCAGTCTAATGCTGCTTCATGCTGGTCTGTAAATTAACCTGTTTGTTGTCAGGTAACAATGTTAAATCATAGTCTCTCCATGTGTGTCTCAGGGAGCTGCTGCAGCGAGACGAGGCCATCCTCAGACAGCTGCTCCACCAGGAGCTTAAGAAGAGAGAGTCTCTGAAGGCTGCTGAGACCAAAGTGTCCAAACTGAGAGAGCAGCTGCAGGCGTCAGAGAAGATCGTCAGTGCCAACAAGACGCTGCTGAAGAAGCTGCAGGAGCAGGTGGGAGTGGCCTCACAGTCTGAGCTGTGAACTTATACTGTTAGAAATAGTTCATATCACATAATCAATACAGGTCTGGACTGAAATATAAACTAACGCTAGCCCTTCTAGCCAGTGTTAGCTAGCTAGCTATGATATTATTGGTACATTTTCCATTTTCTTGCATTGCCTGTCTCCTGACTCAGTGCCAGCCAGGCAGTATCTCTCCTGTGGAGCATTTTCCTTTTCTCATACAATATTATCTGGTTAAACACAGCAACAATCCCTGTCTCCTCCACACATACATCATTGCTGTTGGTTAGGCTGCGACTTTGCCGGTCAGAGTTGAACTCTGTGATATGAAGATGAGAATTTGCTTTGCCACTGGAAGGAAATGCTTTATTTGCTGCTCTGCTGGCATTGAATGGAAGTGAATGGCAGGCAAATATTTACCAATGTTAATTTAGCTCATGTGTGACCGTGCCCCTGGTGTAGTCATTAGTGATAACAACATAAAGCGGTGCAACAGTGTTGACCTCCTCAGATTATCAGCACGTGCAAACTTGAATGAATGCCAATAACACAGACAAAATGCACACTGGAAATAACAAGAGAGCGTGATGGGAAATTAAAATCAAAGAAATATGAAAGACATTCTCCACATTATTTGTTTTTTCTGACATTTGCACCAACACTGATTATATGTAGTTACTGATATCAATGCCTTTGACCTGTGGACACGTTGAGATGAAGCTCTGAACCAAACATGTTGCTGTTGTGAGGAAACTTTACAAACACATCTGTACTGGTACTTGAGTCCTGCTTGTTCATATCCCACCTGACATCCTCCTCCTCCTGTGCAGGTGCATCGTGTTGAACATCGGGTGTCCATAAAGAAGTCTGTGGCTGCACGGTTGGAGAAGGAGCTGACTGAGGCTCAGCTGGCTGCAGGCAGAGGACCAAAACGCAGAACAGATTCCAGCCAGACTCTGGTGAGAAGAACACTGATTTTAAAGTTAGACTGATGGTGTTACTTTGCAGCTCTCTGACTGAGTGTTGTTTCAATAATGAGGCAGGCAGAGATGAAGAACTACAGCTCAGTGACACAATAACATTTACATGCTGCTGTTTATGCAAAGGGAATGATGATCACAACAGCTTCATCCTCTCTGGAGACAGTGAGGGACTCGATCTAAAGGAACAAACTCTGACTGGGTCCATAATAAACTTGTCTTTGAGCTCAGGGATCAGGCAGCACCATATTAGTCTTTGACCTGATTTCTTTGTGAAATGACTTGTAAGTAAAGACTGTTTTATTGAAAAATGCTGATTTATACCTCATGATGTATCTGTGATGTCTCAGGAGTCATTTCACACCTGACTGAGAGACACCTGTTAGCCTCTGGCTCTCACCCCTGTTAGCACCTGGCTCTCAACCTGTTAGCATCTGGCTCTCACCCCTGTTAGCCACTGGCTCTCACCCTGTTAGCCACTGGCTCTCACCCTGTTAGCATCTGGCTCTCAACCTGTTAGCATCTGGCTCTCACCCCTGTTAGCCACTGGCTCTCACCCTGTTAGCCTCTGGCTCTCACCCCTGTTAGCCACTGGCTCTCACCCTATTAGCATCTGGCTCTCAACCTGTTAGCATCTGGCTCTCACCCTGTTAGCCACTGGCTCTAAACCTGTTAGCATCTGGCTCTCACCCGTTAGCCACTGGCCCTAAACCTGTTAGCCACTGGCTCTCAACCTGTTAGCCACTGGCTCTCACCCTGTTAGCCACTGGCTCTCAACCTGTTAGCATCTGGCTCTCAACCTGTTAGCCACTGGCTCTCAACCTGTTCGCATCTGGCACTCACACCTGTTAGCCACTGGCTCTCATACCTGTTAGCCACTGGCTCTCAACCTGTTAGCATCTGGCTCTCACACCTGTTAGCCACTGGCTCTCAACCTGTTAGCCACTGGCTCTCACACCTGTTAGCATCTGGCTCTCAACCTGTTAGCCACTGGCTCTCAATCTGTTAGCATCTGGCTCTCAACCTGTTAGCATCTGGCTCTCACACCTGTTAGCCACTGGCTCTCAACCTGTTAGCATCTGGCTCTCACACCTGTTAGCCACTGGCTCTCACACCTGTTAGCCACTGGCTCTCAACCTGTTAGCATCTGGCTCTCACACCTGTTAGCCTCTGGCTCTCACACCTGTTAGCCACTGGCTCTCACACCTGTTAGCCACTGGCTCTAAACCTGTTAGCCTCTGGCTCTCACACCTGTTAGCCACTGGCTCTCACACCTGTTAGCCACTGGCTCTCACACCTGTTAGCCACTGGCTCTCAACCTGTTAGCATCTGGCTCTCACACCTGTTAGCATCTGGCTCTCACACCTGTTAGCCACTGGCTCTCAACCTGTTAGCCACTGGCTCTCACACCTGTTAGCCACTGGCTCTCACACCTGTTCGCATCTGGCTCTCACGCCTGTTAGCCACTGGCTCTCAACCTGTTAGCCACTGGCTCTCAACCTGTTAGCATCTGGCTCTCACACCTGTTAGCCACTGGCTCTCACCCCTAATAATAACGGAATAATAACGGAACATTTACTAACGTTACCGTTACCGGACAGCCTGTTGTTCCACCGGCTGACCCCGAGAGGAGATTATCGTGACCGTAACTGATGTGTTAACGGCACATTTAAACGGTAATAAGTTACAGCGAGCCGCCGTTAGATATAACCCGGTAACGTTAGCTCGGTGCTAACGTATAGTTTGATAACATTGGTTCTCTGCTAACGAGTAGCGTTAGCTGCTGTATACCTGTCTGTTATTATAACGTCACCTGTCTGTTATTACCTTGCTGAGGTGTTGATCAGCAACAAAGGTAAATGGCGGTTTAGGTCTTCATAACTCGTTTATTTAAACACGTATTATTTCTATATTCGACAGTTAGCTTTAGCCTCACTGAGCAGCTGATGGAGTAAACGCGCAGTTAGCTAACGTTAGTTCTCTGCGTTAATAACACGTTAGCGTTAGTTGCTGTGTACCTGTCTGTTATTATACCTGTCTGTTATTACCTTGCTGTGGTGTTTGGTCAGTGACAAGGGTAAATGGCGTTTTAGGTGTTCTTGACTCGTTAGTTTAAACACTTATTTCTATAATCGACTGTTAGCTTTAGCCTCATTGAGCAGTTGATGGAGTGAATGCACAGTCAGCTTACGTTAGCTTAACTCGTTTAACAGCCTACTAACATGACTTCATAAAAATCTCAAGTTTACCTGAGCAGGTAGCTGATGTGTGGATTCAAATCTACAGCTCCCACACATGAAGTCAAAGATGTATTAAGATCATTTCAATATTTACTGAACAAAGACAAATATGTGCCTGTACGAACACTGAAATTATGTGTTAACAAAAAGTCTTCAGGGTAACCTTCATGTATGATCACATGAACTTTCTGAGCAGTGAAACTGCATTTAAAAAACAATTTGATCTGAGTGATTACAGACAGTATATGAAATGATGCTGCAGTTTGTAGTCCGGCAGAGTTATTGTTGTACAATTGTTGTTCTGTTTACATGAACAGAAAACAGTGTTTGAATTAGTCACACCAGGTGTCTTTGTCAGCTCTAAATTCAGAAAGGCGTGTGGACACTAATGTCTCTTTTTCCCCTCTCAGCCCAATAAGCTGCAGCGTCTGGACGGAGCTCCTCGTGGATCGGAACGCCACTTTGCGGAGCTGATCGCTCAGAAGCAGCGGTTGCAGCAGCTGGAGTCAGAGTACGCCCTGAAGATCCAGAAGCTGAAGGAGGCTCAGGCTCTACACAACAAAGGGTTGACATTAGAGCTGCCTGTGGAGCCACTGCTACGAGCCTCCACCCCTCCTGAGCGTCAGACCCAGATCCCACCTCCCTCCACCCCCTTCTCTCTGCCCCAGCCCTCCCTGCACGACCTCACCCAGGACAAACTCACCCTGGACAGCGAAGACGTCACAGAGGCCGATGATCATGAGTCAGAATCGGCACCTACTGCAAGAGGAAGCCGCCGAAACTCCCTCCGTCAGTCCAGCTGCTCCTTCACCAAACCCCACCTGGAGCAGCTGAGCTCCCCTCCAGCGAAAGAAACCAGCTCCAAACCTGCCAAAACCTCTGCCCAGACCTCCGCCAAGATGTCAGCCAGCTGCACGCTGCCTGCAGAGGTGTTTGCAGGGCAGGACATGGAGGCTCTGAAGCTGAGGTACCAGCAGCAGCCCCGACTGGGAGAGCTGTTGCAGAGGGAGCTGCAGAGAGTGGGTGGACATGTCCACAACCCCGCCAATAAAAAGGTGACTAGCACAACTTTAAACAGCTTTTCCTAAAACAGTTTATTTGATCTGTGAGGATGTCTACAGGTGTGGGAAAGTCCTGAAAAGCACAGAGTTCAGTTAAGTTTGAAAAAAGTCTTAAACGTGGTCTGGTGGCTTCTGCAGGAGGTCGTGAGGTCAGACTTGAGTCCAAACAGATGTCATGATGGTGTTTTTATAGATGCAGTTTCAGTGTTTTTATTGTCACATCATATTTTAGTTTCTATATTTGAAACAAAGTGTTAAAATAATCTGAAGTTTTCATGTAGATATGTCTCACTGTGTTTACATGATCTCTCCGTCTCTGTGCAGGTGGTCGCCATGGAGGTCGACACAGTAACGAACCAATCAGGGAGCTCTGAGCTGAAGCCTGTTCCCTTTGGGTCATATCACAGCCCTCTGTTGGTCTTCAGGTCATACAGGTACATTTACATCATATCGTGTGATGTTATATTTTATTATATTATATTGTATTGCATAGTTTTATATTGTATTACATTACATTATATAGGGCAACTCAGAGTTGTCACTTAAGCAGTCACCCACTGACACTGTGCTGATGATAGATAATACTGCATCATAACACAGCTCAGCCTGAAACCAAAACATCCCAGTGTGACCTTCTGGGCCTCCGTATTAATAGAAACAATAAAATTGATAAAAGAAAACAAACAGCTGCAATAAAAATATACGGAAGTAGAGAGGAAGTCACAGTCCAGCCTGCTATGATACACACAAATCTGTAAGGGCAGCCCATGTATATGTCTTCATATTTTTACAGACTACTAGAAGTAGAAGATTAGTATGACACATTTGAAGTTCACAAGTGTAAACTTAATAGTCATGGGGATGTGTGACTGGGATGACGGGGGAATTAAAACTAAGGCTTATTCTGTGCAAAGTTTGTATGTTTGTGCAGTGTTTATAGTTTCAGTTACAGCCACCCTAAATCCACATGTTTTGTGCCTTTGTTTTGCCTGTTTTGTATAATGTCTATCCTGTGTGTGTCTCAGGTTCAGTCCGTATTACAGGACCAAGGAGAAGTTGTCTCTGAGCTCCGTCACATATAGCAACACCATCGAACCAAAAAAGTGTTTCTGTCGCTTTGATCTCACAGGAACCTGCAACGACGACGACTGCAGATGGTGAAAACATATCATTATTATCATTATTGTCATTATTATTGATATTACTGTGTCCTTTATGGTTTTATGATATACATATATCTGTGTATTTGTCTTTGTGCACTGCAGGCAGCACATGAGGAACTGCACTTTGACTGGAAACCAACTTTTCCAGGACATCCTGTCATACAATCTGTCTCTGATCGGCTGTTCTGAGACCAGCTCAGACGAGGACATCAGTGTCGCCACAGGTTGGCCTCACAGTAATACGTTAGTGTGTCTCAGACAGTCGTGGACACTTGATTCATTTGTTCTCTGTGCTTCTGTAGAAAAGTACATGAAGAAGCTGTTTGGCACGAACAAAGACCGCATGGGGGTCGACCAGAAGGCCGTCCTCCTCGTCAGCAAGGTCAACGAAAGCAAACGACACGGTGAGTGAACTTTTAACTTTCATCGTCATCATCATCAGAGAAAGTGTGTCCTGTCCTCTGACCTCTGTGTCCTCCTTCAGTCCCTCCATTCACCACCTGTAAAGACACGAGGACGTGGAGGCCGAAGCCGTCTGCGCAGAGCAGTTTCAGGCCAGAGGATGACAGCGAGGACGAGTCTGCAGGAGGAGAGATGACGCCGCCAGGGAGACTTGGTGAGGAAGAGGAACAGCTTTCAGGTTGTTTCCTCAGAGAACGAGAGCTTTAATGAACGTGATTATGAAGTCATGAAAGTGATCCCATTGATGAGACGCTCAGAGTCACAGACTGTTGTAAGTGAAGCCGGACGGAGAAAAAACAAACGTGTCCTCCAGTCATGTCGTGTTTGTTGGTCTCCAGATTAAAGTTGGTGCTTTAAATTTGTATTTCATAGACACACTTCAAACGCAGGCTGTCACTATAACTTGAAATTATATATGTTATACCGTATTAACATCAGCTGCCTGTCTGTCTTTGTGTCCAGATGGCGTCTCCAGGACCAACATGTCTGCTCTGGACGTTTGCGTCACATCAGAGGACAAACGTTATTTTGTCAGTGAGACGGACGACATATCAAACCTGGAGAGCAGTGTCCTGGAGAGTCCCTGTGACACTCAGCTGTGGATCAAATTAGCCTTCAAATACCTCAGTCAGAATGAAACGTAGGTCACACACCAGCTGCTGCTTCATCACCTCATCTTAACTGCTTCAAAGGTTGACTCATCTGCCTCTTTCAGGGTTTTTCAAATGGAAACACCCACTCAGCTGTTCGTAAAAAGCAGTGACGTAGGTTGGAGTGATAATAATAACAACTGAAGAGGACAGTTAAGAGCTTTTGAATTTTACCTGTCAGAACACAGGAGCTACCTAGGTCAGCCAGTTTGTGTTATGTGTGACTTTGGTGAATCTGAACGTATGTGGCGTTAAGTTGTGGTGGTACCTTTCTGATATTTCATCTGGGTGTACAGAATATGACGGTATTTGTGTGTGATGCTACAGCTTTCCTGCTGTTTGACTAAACAAATGTGTATTTTAAATTTGTATGTTTGGATTCTAATACATCAGGAACACTCCTGTAGTTGACAGTATGATGTTCTTGTGCAGGTCTGCAGCAGAGTGTTTAGAAGCCGCCCTGAACACGTTGTCTCGCTCTCTGGAGACTAACTGTGATGACCCGGAGGTGTGGAGCCACTATCTGTCGCTGTTCTCCAGGCGGGGCAGCAGGGAGGAGGTGCAGGAGATGTGTGAGATGGCTGTGGAGCACGCGCCCCACTACCTAGTGTGGTGGAAAGTAAGTCCCCAGGATCACGGCTCGATAGCGTGTTGACTGTGAATATTTCACTAGTGAGTTTTTTATTAGCAGCTGCAGACATTACATAGCTGACAGTTTCATGTATGTAAATCCGTGTTTGCACAACCAAGACTCATTACTTAAAGTTTTACAGGTCTTATGCTCATGGTTTACTGTTTGCCAAAGAATCTGATCTGAAAGTGAAACAAAGCTGGTCTGTGTGCAGTTCGCAGCTGTTTATGTGTTGATGTTTTCCTCTGACAGTATTTAAACCTGGAGAGCTCGTTCGAGGGGAAGGACTACGTATGTGATCGTCTGCTGCAGTTCCTCCTCTCTGAAGCTTCTTCTGGTGTCACAGACAAGCTGTCCTTCCAGCTGATGGAGGCTCTGCTTTACAGAGTCAACCTCAACCTGTTTACAGGCCGCATGGAGAGCGCCCTAGCTATTCTCCAGGTGATGCATCACCCCAGACTAGACACACAAAAACGGTGCGCCGATAGGCTGTAGCTCTGTTTCTGCATCAGCTGTGAGTCTGTACACAGTTATTGAGAGGAAGAAACCTTCAACAATTTATATGAACTCTGAATGTGGCGCTTTAACTCCGTATGTGTGAGATGAAGATTTCTCTTTAGCTGTGGAGGTCTTTCATTCAGGGGTGCACTACCACAAACCAAAGCACAGAGCAGTTAAATGACCACTAAAATTAAAAACTAAAGACGGTTTGTGTTTGTGTGCAGAATGCGTTGAAGTCGGCCCACGAAAGGAGCATCGCTGAGCACCTGACGGCCAGCGACCGGGCACTGCTCTGGCTCTCCTACATCCACCTGACAGAGTTCGACCGGCTGCCGTTGAGCCTGTTCGACCCGGCAGAGTCCGGCCCCTCCAGACTGGTCAGCAGAGAGTCCTTCCTGCTGCCCTGGAGGACGCCACAGGACATCAGCACGCCGCTCCACATCCTCATCGCTCTCTTCCAAGGTACAACTGTGATGTCGTAAATCACAAACAGAACTGTGGTGTGTGTAGTGTCATTTGTTAATGACAACATTGAGCTGTTTTATTGATATGATATTAATGATGATAAATGTGTGACGGTTCCCTGTCAGACGCCATCCATCAGTGCAGCGATGAGTCTCTGTCTCAGAGTGAGAGGATGCTGGCCTGCCTTCCTCTCCACACCAACCTCATCTTCCTCAACAAGCTGCTGGACAGGTAAGCTCATCACTTTCTTACATCTGCACAAGGTGTAAGAGAGAGGGGGAGTGAATGAATCAACGTGCTGCACGCAGCTCTACGATGAAATGAGAGTTTACACATTTTAAATAATCAAATTTGCAGTAAGTTGGCAGTGATTGGACAAAATTGGTGCCATCTTTATGTTTATGTTGTGTCCCTTGAGGTTGGACGAGGGCGTGGCTCTGTGCGAGTCTCTGCTGGAGTCTTGTCCCGAGTCGTGCGCTATGAGAGACGCTCTGGCTGAGCTCCACATCAGGAGGGGAGATGAAAATCAGGCGGTCAACATGTGGCTGCAGGCTCTGGCAGAGTGTCCCAACAACGCGGAGGTCTTCTACCATTCCTGCAAGTTCCTCATGGCTCAGGTGAGCTCAGCTGGTCACTGTCACATGTTGCTGTTGCCATGGAGATCTTTACAGACAGCATGACTGAGAAGAGTGTTGTGTAAATGTGTGACAGGAGAAGTCAAGTGCCATCGCTCCTCTGTTTCGAGTGTTCATCCTGTCGCTGTGTGAGGACCAGCAGAGTCAGAGGAAACCCGTGGACGTTCTGAGGTGTGTGAACTGTGATGATGTTTATATTTAATAGATATGAATGTTGAACACAACGAGGACTGTAGAGGAGTTACAGTCTGGTGTTTTCCTCCAATCAGACATATCCTTGGTTTCCCCACTGAGGGGCTGCTGAGAGGTCCCGTCATCAGGGAGCTTCAGGAGCAGCTCAGTGAACAGATGCCATACCTCCACCTCATCCACTGGTGGGTCTTCATCTTCTTATTATTGAATCATCTTGATTGATCAGGAGGTATACAGCAGACATGTGAGGGAGGATTTTGTTCCAGACTTTTCACAGCTGCTTTAAATCTGACTGAAAACCTTTTTTTGTTTTTTAATATAAATCTACAGAACAGAATCTTCTGTATTAGTTGCAGTCTGTAAATGACATGTTAAATAATGTTATTATGATATGTTGAATTGTTTTTGTTTGTTGCTTCAGTCGCTGGCAGTGGCTGCACGGCTCTGTGGATGACACGGTGGACGCCTTCGAGAGAGCGCTGGGCTCAGCCATGAAACTGGAGGAGCTTCACAAACTCTGGATGGAGTGAGTGTCACCTGTTGATGGTTTCATGTTCAGTTTTGACCTGCTGTTACAGCTAAGGGTCCAGTTTCTGTCACTTAAACATTTTCTAGCTTTGAACCTGCTTTGTCTCCCCTGTCAATCACCCCTGTGACGTCTCGCTGCGTGTCAGTCCTCAGTCACCTGGTGTTGAATCACCTGTGATGTCTCGCTGTGTCTCTGTCCTCAGTTACCTGGTGTTCAGCAGTCAGCAGGTCCAAGGTCCGTCCAACAGTCAGTCCAAACTGTTCTCAGATCTGGTCTACCGCTGTCTCAGCACCGTCCCATCTCGACTGGAGGTTCCCTTCAACCCGGCAGAGTTCTGGAGCTGCTACAGCTTCCACAACAAGGTGAGACACCTGTCTTGTCTGTCTGTCTGTCTGTCTGTACCATGAGACAGTTGACCTGTTAAAGATGTAAATGCTCTGTGCTGATTGGCTCTTCAGGTGGTGATGCTCTACCTGAGCTGTCTGCCGCAGTCCCAGCATGCACTTGTTCTGGAGAGATTAAGATATGCCATGCCCAACAACACTGAACTGGGCCTGAGGTACACACACACACACACACACACACACACACAGTCTGTAACAGCAGGTCAACACTCTGCCGTCTAACACCAAGAAACCAGTCCAGCTGTCCCAGTATACAGGCTGGTGGTTTACTGATGTGTTGTCGTTGTTGTTGCTTCCTGAGTTGCTGTGTTGCTCCACAGGTTGCTGTATCAGGAGTGGCAGGACGGGAACATTGAACACCTGAAGTTCCAGGTCAGGATGCTGAGCAGTCTTGCTCCCAAGTGTTTGACCTACTGGAACATGTGAGTGAAACACACAAAAAACAGATGAGTTCAGTGTAACAGTGAAACCGGCAGACAGAATGCGTGTGTGATGATGACGATGATGACAAAGCCTTGAGGAGCTGATAGAGTGTGTGTGCTGTTTCTCTCAGAGCGATATCAGTGGAGAGGGAGCTGAAGGAGCCATCTGAGGTGAGTCAGTCCGACAGACTGCTGTGAAAACCTCATGAAAGTGAAGTTTGGCTGGACGTGTCTGATGATGATGTTGTTTCTTCCCTGCAGGTTTTATAGAAAGTTTTTATGTGTTTCAACAGGACAAAACCTCTGACTTCTCACACTGTGTTTGTTTGTCTGTGTATTTGTTTGTTTGTTTGTGAACTGACTCGATGCTCCGACGTCTGCTGTTTCTTTCTCTTTCATGTCACTGTGTTTCTATTGTAGGTTCGACTTCTGTATCAGCAGGCTCTCCAAACCCTTCCACTGTGTGCTGCCCTCTGGAAACATGTAATACACCCCCTTCACACACACACACACACACACACACACACACACACGGTCACTTCCTGTGTCTAAAGGTGGATCTAGCTCCTGTGTGGAGACAGATTGAGTCTTAAATCTGTGCAGAGTGTATCATAAACATTGTGCAACTGTCAGCAGACTGAAGCTCATGTTTCTCCTCCTGAACTCAGATCAGTTCATCACGTCCCGCCTGTAGGGACTCACCAGTTTAAGGTTCCAAACACACAGAAAGCCTTTTGGAGGCACATCTTTAGTTGTGCCTCAGGTTGACAAACACAAACACATTTGTTTATTTTCCTTTACTCTGAATTTTTTTAATCTTCACATGAGACACAGGAAGTGACACGTGTGACGAGGCCTTCATGTTCTTTGCACCTCACCTGTATACATGCATGTTCACCTGCTGCCCTCCCCCGTCCTCACCCCTCTCTCTCTCTGTCTGTCCCCACTCTCCCTGTGTCCCCCTCTCTTCAATCTCTCTGTCTCTCCCACCTCTCTCTGTGTCTCTGTCCCCCTCTTTCTGTGTTCTATTGTCCCTCTGTGTCCCTCTCCTCTCTTCCTGTTCATCTCCCCTCTCTTTCTGTCCTTCTGTCTCTCTTTGTTCTCCCCCCTCTCTCCGTCTGTCCGTCGCCTTCCTCTCCATCTGTGTCCCCCCTCTTTCTCTCTTTGCCCCATCTCTGTCTGTGCCCCCCTTCTTCCTCTCTGTCCGCCCATTCTCTGTGCTTGTCCCCTTTCTCTCCATGTACCCCTGTCTTTGTGTCTGTCCCCTGTCTTTCTTTGTCCCCCTTTCATGCGTGTGTCTATCCCCTTACTCTCTCTCTCTGTCCCTCTTTGTCCTTCCTCTCTCCCTGGCTCTCTTGCTGTGTCCCCTCTCTTCCTGTCTGTCCCCCTCTTTCTCTGTGTGCCCCCTCTCCCATTCTCTGTGCTTGTCCCCATCTTTGTGTCTGTCCCCTATCTTTCTTTGCCCCCCCCCCCCCCCCCCCCATGTGTGTGTCTATCCCCTCTTCCCTCTGCGTCCCCCTCTTTCCCTGTGTCCTCTCTCTCTCTCTCTCTCTCTCTCTCTCTCTCTCTCTCTCTGTCCTCCCCCTTCTCTCTGTGCCCCCACCCCTCCCTCTCCCTGTCTGTCCCCCTGTGCAGCGCCTACTGTTTGAAGCGGCCGAAGGACGGAGCTCAGACAGACTGAGGACGCTGGTGGACAGGTGTCAGCAGGTGGGAGTGAGTCTCAGTGAGCCGCTCAGTGTAGAGACGTGTGCAGAGCACACTGAACATCAGTGACTCAAACTCAAACACAATAAATAAACACAGTGATGTAGATGATAAAGTGAGAGCAGACAGATCAGACGAGGTAAGACAGACGCCCCGTCCCCCCCCCCCCCCCCCCCCCCCCCCCACACACACCTCCTCGGGGACACCATGTCTGGAGCTGCTTATATGACATCATGGACGTAAGTATCGACCTGCTGCTGAGTGACATTCTCTTTGATTCATGTCCTCCCTGTTTTGTTTCTGTCACTTTTCATTTGGATTCATTTCCTCCCTTTTGATTTGGTTTTACCTGAGGGTGGGGTGGGGAGGTGGGGGAGGGGACATCTCACTGTGGTGTTTGACCCCCTGTGTGTGTTTTTAAAGGAAGTTTTCCCTCCTGTAGTGATGCTGCAACATCTGCACGTTGTCTTTTCTTTGTCTCCTGAGGAAACACAAGACTTTTCTTTTGTTAACGCGATCAAACTGAATCTTTTCCATTTGGCTTCGTCCGTCTGAGAGACATTCTGAGCCCCAGAGACTGATCCGCTGCAGGACTCTGCCGCACCACCATGTTTTCTTTTTGTCAGACTTCTACCACATGATAATGATTCAAGAGTATTAGAGAGGAGAGGAGTCCTTCCACTGTTGTTTTTTATATGTTGCATTCAAATGTTATTAAATTATTTTCTAAAGATTAAAGACACGTCTCTGGAGTTTTTATTGTGTCTTAAATTATTCCTTCAGTTCACACATTAATCGTTTTCTCTTTGAAATGTCACATGTCAAGTTAGATGTTACAACTGTGCCTCTGACATCACATGAAAAAACTACACCGTTAAAAAAGATTAAAGAATATTATAGTGTATAATAATCTGACACGTTTAATGTCATAGTGGGTGCTGCCTTTTTTTTTTTAGAGGGCATCATATTGACAGTAACAGTCAACAATAACTGCTGTTACTTCATTTATGAATAGTATAACCACAACATCAAGTCAGATTTAAATAATCAATTATCCACTTTAACAGCAGAAGCCTGTATGCAAATTTCAATAACATCAAAGAATATTTAAATCAATTTTCACTACTATTCAACATAATTGCTATATCTACGTGGGTCAACATGGAAAAAGGGATGGACTTTGAGCTGGCTGGTTATGAACACAGGTACATAAATGGACAAAACGAAGCTGGAGGAGGAGCAGCTGTGTTTGTGGATAAAACCATGAACTTTTAACATATACATTGGTTATTTTTGTGTGACAAAATTAAACAAATTAACAATGGTATATTTAGAAAAGTCTTAGGTATAAGTTTATTTATATAAGGAAGCTGTTTTATTTCACTCAATTACTCATGAAAAAGGGGTGGGTTTTAATAAGTTAATACTTCCATTCCTTTTTGAATTTGTAAATCAAAGTATACACTGACAATTGCTTTTCATAATGCTTTTCATTATTTGTAAATATTTTTTTCTGTCCATCTGCTTGTTTGTATGTTAGTCTTTTTTTGAAAACAAATTTCACATTTGAAATAGATACCAATATTCAACAGTTAAAAGTGTTATAGACGTATATTTGTAGTGAAATAGTGAAGTTTGCTGTCTGTCAAGTAGCAGTCCATTAGTCACTCAATCTAAAGCAGGTAATTGCACTTCAAAATAAAAGCTCTGTGCTGGACATTCACTGCACTTAAATGTAAAGTGTGTTGTTTTGTTTTACAAACCACACATTTGCGAGTCACTTGAGGTCCATTCAGAATGGGCCTGTGACCCACTTTTGGACCATGACCCATCAGTTGGAAACCACTGCGCAAGACCAAACTAATCTGTGTGTATATAAGTAATTGATGTTTTAGGATCAATAAAGAAACAGCTTTGATGCTGTTATATGTTGTTGTGTTGGTTGTCTCTCCGGCTGTGACATGCACTGACATATCTTGCTGCATCTATAGTGCTGACACTATTTTCTCCATGTACACGTTGCATTTTTAGTCTGATCAGAGAGTGAATCAAAGTCCTGGATTTTACATTTAATTTTTGTAAAGAACTGTAATTCTCAGAGTCGACACAGCCTGTCTTCTCTCGGCAGCCAGGTCTGCCTGAGTCTGTACGCAGTTAAAGTCTTTCTCAGTTTCTGATTGGTCACAGTGGACAGATACTTTGCCACTGTGTCCTGCCTGTTGAGAGCCAAATAACATTGAGGTTTTTTTTTTAGTTTAATATCAGAATAAAAACAGATATTATAGTTATCCTCTTAAATGATCATGATGAGTACCTACTGACCACAGGCTTACAATGAATAAGAAGAAATATGACACCTGTATATTTTGAAATGGTTTATACAGTATCAGCACAATGCTACATGCTAAACAAAGCTTTCCCAACAATATGGGTGTCTATCTGGTCTGCTTGCCAGATTTTCATGATAAGAGTGATACTGATTGACCCTCTTTATTTTATGTGGAAAAATATAACAAATGCAAAGGGGTACACATATAGCAATTCAAGTATAAATCAGACATGATATTAAATATTACATGGACTGAAGACCAATAAAGGAATGGGAACTGTAGAAACTTGTAAAAGCCCTCTCCCCACATCACTGCAGTGACGTCACAGTGTCCCAGAGTCCACCTGGATGTCACCATATCTCCAGCTGCAGTTCACTTCCTGTAGTTTTTACAGTGACTCAGGAGAGGCGGCAGAAATGACCATCACAAGAAGAGATGATAAAAGAGCAGGTCTGTTCTCCGCTGTGATGAAGACCTCAGAGGACAGAGTCCAGATCCTGGATCAGTGTCCATGCTGAATCCACAGAGAGCAATGAGGAGGTCCTGGGAGTAGGAAGGAGGAGAAGTAGGAGGAAGACCAGGGGCAGCAGGTTAAAGAAGATGGAGATGATGAAGATGAGATGAAGCAGCCAGAGAGACACCGAGTCCAGGCAACATGTGGACAGACCTGCAGGAGGAGACAGGAAGTAGCTGTGATGTCTATCAAAGAGACAATGAACATAAAACTGACTCTTTGGTTCCTGGAACTATTTGGTCTAAAAGCAGGAAGTGTTTCTTCTTCTCTGGCGTTTTTCTCCCTCCATGGTTGTTGTATGTTTGCATTTACTGCTTAGCATATCTGGAGAAAAATGTTGCTACAGACTGCATTTGACTAGAATGAAACAGAGTTCTCTTACTGCCGCCGTCCTCACAGTGAAGACACACACAGGTGAACAGCTGATTGGTTGACCTGTGAACAACACAGCCAATCAAACAAGAGCACGTGAAGACAGGAAGTGAATACTGTTACCTGAGTGTGTGTTGTTACCTGAGTCTGAGTCTGTGTTGGTGCTCGTGTTGGTGGGCGACTCTCAGCTGCAGGTGTCCAGACAGTTTCAGGTGAGTGAGACTCATCAGAGAGACGGAGGAGAGCTGGTTGGAGGACAGATCGCTGACGGAGACACAGTTTGTTAGTGAAAGGAGGATCTGAGATTCTTTATTATAATAATAATAATTATAGCTGCTGCGCAGCGATGGGTCGGGTCCAGGCATTTTTAGGCAATTCTGAGCAACAAGCAGAAGAAATGGAAGACATTTAGCAACACAATCTGCCTTTTGCATTAGCTGAGGCTTGAACTCACAACCTCTGAGACTAAGAATCAATTTCTATCTCACTGAGCTAATCAGTCAGTGACAATTCATATGTAGCTTCACAGATTGACTAAGCCAGACGTGCAGGTTTAGCAGCCGTCCATGCATGGAAAAGCAGATTTCAAACCACTGTAAAAAAATTCAATTATCGAAACAAAAATCTGAAAATACACATATTGCATCTAGACAGCATGGAGATGTTGGTAATTTGTTTGTAACAATGATTGATTTGCTCCATAAGTGAAAAACTGATGTTTAAAATTGCCATTTTTACATTGACTCCAATTGTTCACATTAGAGCAAAATTCAAAATGCTGTCAAAAATTCAGTTTTTGAGATAAAATTCTGAAATTTGCCACACATCATCTACAATGACTCTAGAATTTTGTCTTTTTTTTCATGAACATTGAAGATTTATTTAGCAAGAATTTGCATGTATATGTTTACAGTACCGTTTACAGTCAAACATTTTGATGCACTGTAGGCTCAATTTTTGATAAATCAAAAATCTGAGAAACATAGTTTTTGTAGGACAGTCTGAAGATGCTCTGTCACAAGTTTGGTGTCAATTGAGCAAAAATTGTGGGAGCAGATAGGTTTAAGAAGTTTTACAGTTTTTGAAAAAAACAGAGTGATGAACTTCATAATTTTTAATAGGTTTAAATGTACAAAAGTTTCTTCAGTATTGGGGCTACAGTTTGATGAAAGTTGTGAAGTTGTAGCACGTATGGTTGATTTGTTAGGAATTGTCAAAGTTTTGAACTTTAGACGCTTGCTGTAGCGCCACCATCAGGACTATTGGCTTGAGTTTACAGCTGAGGATATCTGGCATGAGACTGGACCTTTGTGCAAAGTTTGGTGAGTTTTCACCCATGGGAAGTATGATTTCCTCGGAAGAAGAAAGAAGAATACCTAGGATTACAATAGTGTCCTGGCAGCTTAGCTGCCCGGACCCTCATGATAATTCACTAGATTTATAGCACTTTTCTGGACACCCAAAGGTACTGTACAGAGAACAACAACAACAACAACAACAACAAAGATGAAATAATAGAGAGGGACAAGAACAGTTTTAAGAGGAGGCAGTTTTGAAAGGTGTGTTTTGAGGGTTTTCTTAAAGGTGGAGAGTGAGGGGGAGTCTCTGATGTCTTTAGGGAGTAAGTTCCAGAGGGTGGAGCAGCAATGGAGAAGGCCCTGTCCCCCCAGGTGTGGTTGTTAGTCCTGGTGGGGACGAGGGAGAGGAGGTTGGCATCAGCAGACCTGAGTGAGAGTGTGGGAGGAAGTGTGCCGGTGGAGGTGCTCAGATAGGTAGAGGGGAGCCAGGTTGTTGGAGGACTTTGAAAGTGATGATGAGGAGTTTGAAGTGGATACGCTAAGGGATGCGGAGCCAGTGGAGGTTATGGAGGACAGGGGGCGATGTGGTGCGAGAAGACAAGCAATTGAATTCCGGATGTACTGTAGTCTCTTGAGTGTTTTGGATGAAGAACCATAGAGGAGACTGTTGCAGTAATCAAGTCTGGAAGTGATGAATGCGTGAATGAGAGTCTCTGCAGCTGAGGAGGAGAGGGATGGACGGAGGTGGGCAATGCTTTTGAGATGGAAGAAGGCTGTTTTGATGATGTGTTTGATGTGTTGGTGGAAGGAGAGGGTTTGGTCAAAGATGACACCAAGGTTACGGACAAGGGGGGAGTTTAGCACAGAGGAGACGTTGATGGAGAGGGAGAAGTTATGGGTGGATTTAAGAAGAGATTTGGGACTGATGATGATGACTTCTTATTTGTCATAGTTAAGTTTGAGGAAGTTGGTTTGCAGCCAGGATTTTATTTCAGTGATGCAGTTGGTGAGGGTAGAGTGAGTGGCAGGAGGGGGGCTGAAAAACATCTGCTTTCAGAGTTGAGAATCACAGATCACCATAGAGTCTGATGTGGAGCACAGACAAAAGAAAACCGGAAAAATGAAAACTCTCACATGTTTTGTATCTTTCTGCAGCTGCTGAAGTTTGGCAGACTCTGGATCAGATTGTGGGACAGATCACTGCAGACAGACAGACAGACAGACAGTTAAATAGATAAAAGCATAAAATAAACCCCTGAAATTAAAGTTTATGGCCTAAACACAAACGTATACTCTGTTACATTGTCACCACTGTCACATCATTCACACATTCACATCTTACTGGCGTTACTGGGTCAAAATAAAACAAGCCTGGTCTGATTGTTGTTTTTTTAAAAGATTATTTAGACAGCGTGGTGTGATGCATTTCCTATTTTCCTTTCTCTCGTATTTTTATTATAACCTCACTTTGTACTGAAGCTTTTCATCATTTAGCAGTTTTGTTTTTAGCTGTGTCAGATAAAACTCTGCAGTTAAGCAACATCAGTGTTACAGTATTAATGTAGATACACTGCCCTCTATATATACATAAATAAATAAGTTAAATGAGGTGAGACGACTCTTACAGTTTGTGCAGGTGGGGCAGCTCCTCACACATGTTGTCAGGTAAGGTGGAGAGGTGGCTGCCTGTGATGGAGCTGAACAAATCAAACACTCAATTTAATTCACCCAGCCTGTAATTCTCAGAGCATTTTCAAAGACTAAAATGCGATTTGGTTGTTTATTTAACTGGACTCACAGGGTTTCCAGTCTGTTGGTCCCAGTGAAGTCTGGTAACTCTGTGATGCTGCTTCCACTCAGAGACCTGAGGCAAGAAACACAAACAACTGGTTTTTCTCAGTGTTATTCGAAATATGATTAGTTATACCTCCTGTTTGCAAGCATTCCTATATATTTAAAAAATAAAATAAAATGACTGAAATCACTTTGAATTACATTACTGCTAAAAAGTACAAGTATAGAGTGTATAATGGGGACTGTAGATACATACAGCAGGTACAGTGTATATAATGAGGACTGTGTATAATACTGTTAGAGCCATTTCTAGCAAGTCCTAGTTAGCTGCCCGGACACTATTGTAATCCTAGGTATTCTTCTTCTTCTTCTTCTTCCGAGGAAATCATACTTGCCATGCGTGAAAAATCACCAAACTTTGTACAAAGGTCCAGTCTCATGCCAGATTGCCTCAGTTGCAAAAACAGGCCAATAGTCCTGATGGTGGCGCTACAGCAAGCCTCTAAAGTTCAAAATTCACAACAAATCAACCATACGTGCTACAACTTCACAACTTTCATCAAACTGTAGCCCCAATACCGAAGAAACTTTTGTACATTTAGACCAATTGCAAATTATGAAGTTCATCACTCTGTTTGTTTTCAAAAACTGTAAAACTTCTTAAACCTATCTCCTCCCACAATTTTTGCTCAATTGACACCAAACTTGCTACAGAGCATCTTCAGACTGTCCTACACAAATGATCCACACATATTTTTGATTTATCGAAAATTGAGACTACAGTGCATCAAAATGTTTGACTGTAAATGGTATTGTAAACATATACTTGCAAATTCTTGCTAAATACATTTTCAATGTTCATTAAAAAAATGACAAAATTTTGGAGTCATGGTAGATGATGTGTGGAAAATATCAGAATTTTATCTCAAAAACTGAATTTTTGACAGCATTTTGAATTTTGCTCTAATGTGAACAATTGGAGTTAATGCAAAAATGGCATTTTTAAACATCAGTTTTTCACTTATGGAGCAAATCAATCATTGTTAAAAACAAATTACCAACATCTCCATGCTGTCTAGATGCAATTTGTGTATTTTCGTATTTTTGTCTTAATAACTGAATTTTTGACAGCCGTTTGAAATCTGCCTTTACACACTAACAGCTGCTGTCTTGCACACAGGTGACTGGCTTAGTCAATTTGTGAAACTACATGTGACAGTTATGTTTGCCAATTAGCTCATTGAGATAGAGGATGGTTCTTGGTGTTGAACATTGTCAGTTCAAGCCTCAGCTTGTGCAACATTTCCATATGAGAAATCTACCCAAAATTTT